>NC_140593.1:133253416-133560916 GCF_964204655.1 Triturus cristatus | reverse complement strand
TCTCCTGCCTTAGTTGTATACAAACTGCGCGTGCTTCGGCGGGTAGATTTTTGTAACCAGTTCATCTATACAAACATGCAGAAAATATTGTATCCTGCTTGCCTCCGTCCTGAAAAGGTGCGCCAGATTCATGCAAAACGTTTTATTTGCGCTTTTACATTTTCCGTCTGCATTTCCCGTACTGCTTTTCACACATACTAGTTTGTGGTAGACGTTGCACGTGGAAGATGTTTGTTACCTTTGTTGGGTAAGAATTTTTTTAAAAAATCCAAGCAAGATAAAGCTAGTTGTTGTCGGAATTCATTTCACCTGCATGGCACCAAATCCTTTTGGTGCCTTATGCAGATGTTTCTGTTTTTTGTGTTGGAATTCGGACTGCTAGGAAATGTTTGTGATTAACAGAATGGCTCGGAAATGTAGAAGTGCTTTGCCATTGCTGGATTCAAGGAAATTGTATTCTTTCAATGCAGACCTGTCCGTATATGCATTTATGTACCAGAATCCCTGCGGTATTAAATCAACATGTATTCTATTCATACGCTTGACAATAAAAGGTGTCCCAAATATGTATTTGTTAATATTTACTTTGCTCATTATGGTTTATAACACTGATGTATAATGTTGAGGAAATGCATCCAGAATGTTAGAGCTGACCTCACTCTACTTCTATTCCGGTGAGGCTACACTTACCTTCGGGTACCTGTAGTGATTAATTTTTGCAGTTCACAATATACCATGCTGAAAACACTGGCAGTCATTTTTTTCATGCATGACGTTTTACCCTCTTGGTGTAAATGCAGTGACCTCACTGCTGCGACTCTTCGACAGCCTCCTTTACTATGTGTCACAGGTCTACCACCGACAGCAAAGTAGAACAGGCTATATCAGCACCATTAATAGCAAATATAACAATCTGAGACCGAACATTATATCGCCTAAATACGGTAATCAACTTAGTTTTTTCCCCCTATTCTTTATACTTCTTCAGATTGCATCCTACCTTAACCTTCCCAAAACTTGCATGCAAATAACCTGCTTTATAGGTAAAGGTTTATTCTCTCTTCTGACTTCCTGTTTGAATGGTCCTATCCTTATACTCCTTCCTCTGCATGTCCTAATGCCTCTGACTTTGCACTACCCTCGCACATGCCTACCACCTACCTGTCTGCTATACCTCAATACACTAATCATACCTTTCTTTAGAGTTGTATAAACTCTTCTTCTGAGGATCCATATTTGCAATACGAAAACCTTTCCAACCTATCTAGTCATCCCACTCATAAATCATAGTTTCTCATTCTTTTCTCGGTTATCTCACAATATGTAACGTCCTCTACTCTGTTATCTCACCCCTTATTTTCCCCTTGCATTAACTCGCTCTAATAAATACACCCAAGTCTTTATTACCTTTATACATCACCACTTGAAAAAGGGCAACATTCTTTAGTTTCCATAGACAGCACAAGACTAACCCAATAACTAACACATCTACAAAAGTAATTAATAAACGCTGGATTAACCACTAACTTTGAGGCTATGAAGTAGCATGCTACCCTTAAGAAAGTGCTTCAACACCCTGGCCGGGGTAGTAAGTGCTATATAACTCCAATGTTGATACATTTCTAATACAACACATCCTGTCAAACCATTTATTCAAATTTCTAGTTGGTCAGATGACAATGAAAGTTAGACCTTCTGTTCTTGCAATGAGCATTTGGGACACTTTCATACATTAGATTGCCTTCTCCTTCATAGGTTTGCAAGGCTTCACAATGTAACTGTAACTCTTTGTCGTCCCTAGGCAGAGCTATAGCCCTTCAGTCTGTACAGTATCTTAAGTCAAAGATGGATGTAGGTCAGAAAGATGTGAAAATGGATATGCATTTCTAAAGGGCTGGTTTGGCAGAACCAGTCTTGTTTTCGCAGTACTCAATAATAATTTGGTGAGCAGGGAAGAGAGGCCTTTTTGACTGTGGACGTATTTCTACTAGTGTAATGTATAGAGAGAGGTTTGAGGATGCAAAGCATAAGTTCCTCTTGTCAATGTCCTAGTGGTACAATGAGCAGCCCAACTGGAATTTACCTTTTTAGTGACTTTTCTTGCCCCTTCAGCCAAACCCATGAAACTCTTGGTTTCTATACCTCCAATATTTATTTCTTGGAAATGGAAATCTTAAGAAACTTCCCTCTGTTGTAGCAGTAGAACATTTGCAAAAAGTTAAACAACATTCTCAAAGAAGGTAAAATACCTTGTACTGTCAGACACGTTCAGGTATAAAGATTGGCATCTGTTGTGGAATCAGGTTATCTACCAATGACCAGTCAAAATGAGACAGGCTTCTTCACTGATTCTCCATTAATAGTTCTAAGCACTGCCAAGCCTTGCCCACATGTGAGATCCTGGAGCACTTTTCCAAAGACGACATCTTTCGCTTTCTTTTATAAAGCACATATCTTTTTACATTGATATAGAAGTGTTGGTATAGCGCGCTAATGCTGAGGGCGTCTTGGCGCTGATATCTGCTACGCTGTGATAGAGAGCAGCCAGAGCTAAGGATAGCTACCAAGATGACCTTCTAACCAGTCGCAATGAGCAGGAGGTCTATTTATTAAAGTGCTTACAGCCGTTCATATTGGGTAGGAGAATAACCAGGTTTTAAGATGTTTCCTGAAACTGAATAGGTTAGCCTGGCCTCTAAGATATTAAGGTAGGTTATTCCAAAGTTGTACTGTGGTGTAGATAAAGTTCCTACCTCCCCATTTCTTTCCTCTGATTTTCCATTCATTAACTTTCCTGGAATTGGTCGAGCACAGTGTTTTTTTGCGGCTATACCAAGCAAGATTTCTGTTCAAGTATACTGGGCCATCCCCCTACAGAATCTTATGTGCCGTGCCAGACATAAGGTCTTGAACCGGACTCTTTTCTTTACAGAGAGCCAATGAAGGTCTCCTAATGCCTCACACACTGGCTTGAACTTGGGAAGGTTCTTTAGAGGTTTAGCCGCTGAATTCTGGAGGCATTGGAGTTTTTTCAGAGAGCGCTTGTGAATGCCTAGATATAAGGCATTGCAATAGTCCAGCCTTGACAGCACTAATGCAATACCCACTGATTTTTGAAGTTCGTATGGGATGAAAGAGAGAATCTTCCTTATCATATGCAGCAGGAAAAAGCAGCAAGAAGTGAGTTTGTTAATCGGTGTGTTGAAGGACAAGCTGCGGTCAAAGATTATGCCCAGATTCCTAACAGAAGATATCGGAGTGGGAAGAGAGCCAAGCGTCTGAGGCCACCAGGATTGATCCCAGAAAACAGAGTCCTTGCCCAAGAGGAGGACCACGGTTTTGACCGAGTTTAGCCTAAGGCTATTTTTGCTCATCCATTCTTCTTCTTGCCTGCCATGCAGCTATTAAAACGGTGTGAAGTCTTATCAATATTATTCGAAATGGACACAGCAATTTGTGTGTCATTTCCCTACCCCACTGTAGTGAAACCAAATAAACTGATCGATTGTGCTGCACTCACAATAAAAATTGTAGGACTCAGTGATGAGCCCTGAGGGACCCCACAGGGCAGTGTAAAGGACTTGGATACAAAGTCCCCCAGGGCAACCGACTGTTCTCTATCAGAGAGAAAAGAGCTCACGAGTTGAACCTCCAGTTCCAGTTTCTACCAACCGTTCCAGCATGACCGTATTGTTAACGGTGTCGAAGGCTGCTGATCGATCCAGCAGAATCGTCGCCCCCTTCCTACTGTTATCAGGGATACTTCTCAGCTCCTCTGTAGCTACAAATAGAGCAGACTCAGTGCTATGATTTGGCCTGAACCCAGATTGCACTAAATCCAAGATTTCATTCTCCTCTTAAAAAATCTTGAAAGTGCGATATTCAGGTACTTTTCAAGAATATTTGCAGAGAAAGTTAACAGAGATATGGGACGATAGTTCTTCACCTCTTTTGGATCCAATGAAGGTTTCTTAAAGAGTGGGAGAAAGGAGGCCTTTTTCCACACCATAGGAAAAAGTCTGGAGTCAATGATTGTGTTCAGTAGCTGTAGGAAGCTGGCTCTTTATATGGTATCAAAGAACAGTACGAAATCTTGGGGTCAAAAAATAAATTTTATCAAAAAAAGTGTATCAAAACACTATTACCGTTCAATCAGCCAACCAGCTCTGAAACATTGACTAAACCTCACAGCAATAAACTGTGGGCATAACCCTTTACAGGACGGATTCCCTCACTCACCATAGGTGACATGCTTCATCATTTGGGAATCTCCTCCCAGAGGAAAAACCTGGTTCCTCTGGGGGCTACAACTCCCTCTCTACGAGGAAGGAGCTCAGGGATGTTTTGCAAATATAGGTGGAGATTGCTAAATCCACAAATGATAGCCAAAGAGAGATGTGAGGAAGGGCGCAGCGCAAAGTATAAACAAATGTGAAGGGAGTGTGATTAAAACTAGCTAGAGAGCGTAAATTATATATTTTATTCTAATACATTCTCTGCCAGAGTTAAAAAACAGTGCACCAGCAGTATAGATTTAGACCGCTTGGGTGAGATGAAAAATGGTTGACCATTTTTCATCTCACCCAAGCGGTCTAAATCTATACTGCTGGTAATTTGGCCATCATTTGTGGATTTAGCAATCTCCACCTATATTTGCAAAACATCCCTGAGCTCCTTCCTCGTAGAGAGGGAGTTTTAGCCCCCAGAGGAACCAGGTTTTTCCTCTGGGAGGAGATTCCCAAATGATGAAGCATGTCACCTATGGTGAGTGAGGGAATCCGTCCTGTAAAGGGTTATGCACACAGTTTATTGCTGTGAGGTTTAGTCAATGTTTCAGAGCTGAGTGGCTGATTGAACGGTAATAGTGTTTTGATACACTTTTTTTGATAACATTTATTTTTTGACCCCAAGATTTCGTACTGTTCTTTGATACATGTTATGGGGAGCAAATCTTGTTGTGGTCATTAAAATTCCCTAAGACCCTCTCGTTTTCGAACTGTATTGTCTGTTGTCTGTATATGGTATACCACTAAGTGGTTATACCTTGCCAAGAGTCCAGATATTCCCCTAGAAGTGTACAGGGCTTAATGTAAACCCAAAGTGCTCTATTAGTGGTAGTGTGGGCGAGCAGCCTTCGGCCTAACACAGAGGAGAGTAAGACATTTATTGCACATCATTGACCAATAGGGGACACATGACTCAAAAAGGATACACACCAATTTTATAAAAATAAGCTTTGTTCACGTTTTATTTTAAAACCAAGATCTTCGTCATAAGAGAAGTACGTTTTACAGGAAAAATACTTACGACTTTCAAAAGTCGACACTTAGTGCAATGTTTAAAGAGTTCAATGTTATCCTATGGAGTAAAACAATAATACGGTTATACAGGTAAGTGCATGACTTACAGTTCCAGTCTTTGGGATCAAAGATCAGCAAGGGTTAGGTGAGTACCAAAACTGCACCACCAGCGGCACGAGTGCGGCTGGGTGCGGAGGTCAAATCCGGTGTTCGGCCCTAGGCATTTCAAAGGAGACCGGGGGGGTGGGGGGGGGAGGGGGGTGCTCGAAACTACACTGTTAGCATGTAAGTAGACCGACTGAAGGGGCCCAGCATTGGGGGTTAGAGCAAGCACGGGGGCACAAAGCATCACCAATCATACACCAACAGCGGCACAGGGGCAGCAGGGTGCAATTTCAGCGTCTGGCACCCAGCACTTTTCAATTTAGACTTTGCTTTCAACAAACGGACTGCAGGCGCCGTACCGGAGGCTCTTCAAAGGAAACCGGCAACAGAAGAGGTAAGTTGGGATGTAGAAGGTTGTTTCAGCTCCTCAGGGGCCTCGGGTGCAGGGTTGTCTCTGGGCATAGGGTTTTCCTTACCGGGGCCGGTCGCGGTGGGGGGGACCCTCTGGAGTCAAGCTGCAGGCGTCGTCGTAGGGTCCAGGAAGGTCAGCCAATGCTGCACTTCAGGTCAGGATCGCCAGGCAACCTGTTCATGATAGGTGGGCTACCGGGTCACGTAGGTGTTGAGTGCGGAGTGGTGAGGACTTGTGGTTCCAGAGGGTCCTGGTCTTTGTCAAAGTGCAGGCAGTCTTCCACAGGTTCTGGAAGTCGCAGGCTGCAGGACAGGCATCGTTTTTTTCACAGGTTCTTTAAAGCTGGAGACAGGCCAGTAGAGCTGGGGCCAAGTTTGTAGTCGTCTTCAGACTTTGCTGTATGACGTCTTCTTTGTCCTTCTTCTGTTGGCAAGAACTCGTTTTCAGGTCTGGGGAGCCACCGAAATACAAACTTTTGGGGCTTTTCAGGGGAGTAGCAGGTAGAGCCAATGGCATCATACCTGGGTTGACTGAACCCTCAATTATGCCATCTCCCTGTGTGACGGGGCATAGACCTAGCCCTGATTGGAGGGGGTCTTCCTATCTTCAAGATGGTCGGTACTAAAGGATTGTCATCTGCTGCTAGCAGCAGGGGCTGGTGGTCGCATTAAAAAGGTGGCAGGCCTTTGAAGCTTCCCTCGTGAGCACTGTGCCCCTCCTGGGGGAAGAGGTGTGACTCCTCTCCCAGGATGTGCATGGTTTCTGGTCCAAGAGAGCAGAGGCTCTCGACCCAGTGGTCCAGAAACATTTCTGGTGGTGGCAGGCTGCCTAGAGACAGTCTGTGACTACTCCAGGGTTGGTAGGTTTTCAAAGGCTACCTCGGAGGTGCCCTCTGCGTACATGGTACAATGAATCCCACACTGGCATCTGTGTGGGTTTGTGAGGAGTAGGTCGGTACCAAACACTCCTGATTTCAGAGAAGCCATTGGTGTGCTGAGGAACTCGAGTTGTCTAGTTTCCAGTCCATGCACTCTTTATGGCTTCCCTGGCAATTACAATATCTAAGAATGGACTTAAATATTGGAGCAGCATATCTGTTCATACTGATATGCACACACCTGGGGTATAGTGCACCCTGGTATAGGGCTGTGAGGCATGCTAGAGGGGTAATTTATCTAGACCGGAGTCAGTTCTATCAGTTGAACTACGACACAGGCAATGTGCCATGACTTTGTCATGTTGTCTGCACTAGGCCATGCATTCTACAGTGGCAGTCTATATGGCCTAGGTAAGGGGTCCCTATGGGACCCTCTTCAGTCCCACTGCCCTAGGTATGATTTACCAGGGACTTGCAGGGGCCTGAAGGGCCAATTGTGGAATCGTTTTAGGGAAGAAGCTTTGCCACAGTAGACCTGGTTGTCAGGAACCCTGTGCACTGCATTCAAAACCACATCAATTTCCAGGCAAAAAGTGGGGGCTAAACAAGTCAAAAAAGGTACTTTCTCACAGTAACATAGTGAAGGGAGGGGAACCGCCCCTGCTTCTTCGTGGACAATATTCGTGGAGCAGGGTCAGATTGAGCCCCTGATTTGTTTGACCTTGAGTTCAGCTACTCTTTCCTCCGTAAGAGGAGGAAACTTACTGATGGTATTTTTAACAGGAGCTGTAGAGATTGAACACAAAGCCAAAGCTGAGGGCCTACCATAAGCGTTTTAATTTCCCACGGATTTCCTACAATTTATTTCTAAAGAATTCCACTAGTTGATCACAAAAGTTGACAGGGAATACAATTCGATAATAAACTGGAAAGGATCTGAACTGTTTTAAAAAGTATTCTTGTGGGTCTTTGCTAAATGAATTTTGTCTGAGAAATATTTGTTTTTCTCGATAATCAGATTTTGTAGTCTTTAAAATATTCATTGTATCTAACCTTTTTCTTCAGTAAGATAGTTTTTACCCTACACTTTCTCTTGTCTTCTACATTTTTGTTTTAGTTCTTTGAGCTGAGGTGAAAACCAGAGAGCAGAAGGTAGTCTTCTTTGGTTTTTAATAATTTGAACATGGGTGAGCTTAGTAACAGTGACTCTTAGCCACTCAGAATATGTCTCTACTGTTAAGTTAGAGCCTTTCATAAATAAGGGGCGAGATCTGTCTAAAACGTCTGCCAGGTCTGTTTTATTAATTTTATTCCAGGCTTGAACGTTCTTAGTTTGCATACAGTTTTTAGTAACATTGGTGGGTGGGACAGATTCTAGGCTAAAGTTGATAGCTTTATGATCTGACCATGTAATACGTAGAATATCATCTACCTTTGTCCCGGAGTTGTTGGAAAAGTTGCCGGCCAGGGTATGACCTACTACATCGGAAGTGGAATTCACCCAATGAGAGACTTAAACCACTTCAAATATCCTTGAGTTGCTCTGAATCTTTTTCTAAATGCAAGTTAAAATCAACTAAAATGGTAAAATTAGAATACTGCATACATGATTTTAGAATATCTTCTAAGACTTCTAAGAATCTTGATTTTGGCCTAGGAGGCTTCTGGATCAGTAATTCGTTAAAATAGGTTTGTTGAATAGTTTACAACTAAATAACATTGCTTCACTATTTGTCACTGTGGCAGGTTCACATATAACTTCGAGGTGATCACAATAGACCACTGCTAGACCGCCCCCTCATTCATCTACTGAATCTATCCTAGTGATAGAAAATCCAACTGGTAATGTGTCAGCAAGGACTAGAATTTAGATGAAATTTGGTGTAACTTTCTGTTTAAAAAAGCTACATTTGGCTTTTCAGTTTACTTATTTCAAAATGTAAAACCCTTTACTAGATACCTGCCCATATAATGCCAATAGACAAATATCTTCCTAGATAAATGAGGCGTTGAACACGCTGGCGCCTCTGAAGATAGGTAATAACTCACGGCGTACCCCTATGGCTAAATGGTTCAACAAAGAACTTCTAGATCAAAAAAAGATTGCAAAAGGTTGGAATGTCTTTGGAGGAAAGGATATAAGATGGAGGATAACGTTAAGTATTTAAAAGCACTAAAGAACTATCACAAATTGATTTTAAAAAAGAGCATTTATTTTTTATACGCTCAAAATTGAAGCCTCAAAAGGGTCTTTCAAAGAGATCTTTCAGATTGTCAATAATCTGCCCTCTCTGGAACGAGTCACTACTCCCATACCATTTTATACAGACCAATGTAATTTAGTGGCCCAATATTTTTCCAGAAAGATTGATACAATCTGTGCCCCCTTTCCTGAAACGAGCAGAAATTTAAAGTTCAGTCTCCCGGAAAATACCTTCCCTCTGGTAAACCTGTTCAGTTTTAAAATGCCAACACTACTAGAGACTTCGGTCTTCTTTCTGATTTTAAATCTGGCTTCCCCAATGACCCTATGCCCCCCAATATGATGTTATGGGGAAGAAATGTCATATCGCCGGTTGTTTGTAGCTTGCTCAACTGTTCATTTACTACTGGTATACTGCCATGAGAATGGAAGCATGCATTGGTGGTCCTGTTACTCAAAAAACCCTCTTTGGACCCCACCCATCCAGAAAACCAGAGACCTGTCTCTTTACTCCCACTCTTTGCAAAAATGGCAGAGAGGTTTCATAACCTCAGATTAACAAAGTACCTGGAAGGCAATAATCAGTTACACAAGACACAATCGGGGTTTAGGCCCTTGTATAGTACCGAATTGGCTCTGTTAGCAACTGGATCACTGAGAATAGCTGCAGATGAGGGCAAGACAGCAGCATTAATCCTTTTAGACTTAAGTGCTACGTTCGACACAGTCTCACATGGCCTTCTTTTGAAACACCTATGATGACTAATTTCCCACTAGATAGATCGTTTCAGGTCGTCCAGCAGTTCCACAAATCTGAGGTATGCCCCTTGTGACAAGGTGTACCTCAGGGGTCAGCTTTAAGCCCACCTCTTTTCAATGTGTACATACGCCCATTGGCAGAGGTTGTGGAGCGCCATGGGGTAGAGATGGTGTCCTACGCTGGCGACACTTAGCTAATCGTCCTGCTGACACAGGACCTAGCTGAGACGGCTCCTAACTTTAGAGCTTGTCTGGCTGATCTTGAGAATTAGATTTCTCTGAGCTGTTTGCAATTAAATGCTGGAAAAACAGACATCCTTCTGGTGGGGAAATAACTGTCCATGTGGTCCTCGGTGTGGTGGCCACCGGAGTTGGGACAGGTCCCCATCCCCAAACCTAAAGTGAAGAATCTGGGGTTTTGGTTTGATACGGCTTTCAGCTTTACCCACCAAATTTCTACACTAGCTAGCACCTGCTTTGGCATCCTGAGGATGCTTCTTAAAATCAAAAGCAAACAGTTATCCAGGCATTGATAGTATCTCGCATGGATTACTGCAATGTGCTGTGTTTTGCGGTTTCCCAGGGCAGATAAAAAATGCTGCAGAGGGTGAAGAATACTGCGGCCCGTATGCTACTAAAAATTCAGAGGCGATAGTCATTGTGCGCTGCCCTGGCTAAGCTACACTGGCTTTCCGTGCAGGACAGTGACTATTAAAGCATTATGTTTCTGCCATAGAATTCTAAATGGCAAAGGCCCGCGCTTTCTATTTCCTCTGATCAAACCTCACCAGCCAAAAAAGAATCTTAGATCATCCGGCACAGCCAAAGTGATGGTTCCTTAAGCCTACAGGGCTCGCTTAGGTGGCAGATCTTTTTGTCTGCTGGCAACAAAAATTTTAAATCTTCTCCCCTTAAACTTAAGGATGCATCCATCTGAAATGCGGATTCATAAAGATTTAAAAACATGGTTTTTCAAGCAATCAACAACCATAGAATGTTAATGGCCTGTGTGCTGTTAAATCTAAGATGAATAGGAAGGGCAATTCCTAGCATGGGGACACTGTCTGGAGTAACCAAACACTTTATAAAACATAAACATAACATAAACTTCACCATAGGAAGTAGGGAACAAGAAAAAACCTCTTTCACAATCCATTTTGAAGAGGGTGAAAGGTAAAAATAGGACTATTGCCACGTAGGCTGTAGGTATGTGAGGCTGAAAAGCTGACACCGCAGCTTTAAGGTCTCCCAGGCCTTCACTATCCTATCATTCTCTCCCAGTGGCAGTTGCTCCAGTTTTTTTCCGCAGCACTTTCTGACAAGATCCTGAAGCACGGAGATTGCCTTTATGGGTTTTCTATTGATCTTTTAAACCTTCTTTAAAACTCACTTTCCTTTGCGTCCCTCTGGATTTTCATTTCTTCCCAAAAATGCAGTCTCTTTTTGTGGAAAGCCCTATTGGAAAGAGAAAAAACCCAATATCAGATCCTCTGGATCTGTATATATTTTGCGTCCCAGAATCTAGTATTCCTGATGAGTGCAAGCACTGTAGGAACTTTCCAGTCACACCATGAAGGCAGGTAATAACATTTATCTTCATGGTCTTAACCCCTTCGGTGCTAGGCCTTTTCCCCCCTGTGCTAAGCCTTTTTTTTGGCTCTTTGGTGTAGTATACGCTTAGGACCCTGTAACTTTTTGACCACATAAGGTATCCAAGCCAAATATTCGTCCTTTTCTTCCAACATCCTGGGGATTTTAAAGGTACCCAGGGTTTGTTGATTCCCCTAGAGGAGACCCAGAAATTAGCCAAAATACAGCTAAATTTTGTTTTTGGGCGGATAACCCGTTTGTTTTTTTCCCCCTGCAAATGGCATCAACAAATGGTTTCTGGTGGTGAAATCACCACCTTTCCTACCCAGAATCCCCTGCAAACCTCAAATTTTGCTGAAAAAATAACATTTTTCTCAAGTTTCTGGGTGGGAAAGTTGTGGGATCACCGGGCTGACACATTTCCTACCACCCAGTGTTCCCCCCCCCCCGCCAGGTGTCCCGATAAAAATGGTGGTACAAAAGGAGGTGGTGATGGACGGAGCATCAGAACCAATCAAACACTCACACCCAGTCAACAGATCTGGGCTTGATCCATCACCGTTCTTTAGCCCACTCTGCCATCCCAGTTCAGACATGGCCATATGCAAATCAGTCTGACCCTGTGCCTCATGGGAACAGTTCAGCCCGAACTGCTAGGGAAACCTACCAAACCCACACATTTCTTAAAAGCAGACACCATGGGGAGTCCAGTGAGGTATGGCTTGCGTGGATCCCCCAATGTTTCCCTACCCAGAATCCCCTGCAAACCTCTAATTTTGCTGAAAAAATCTAAATTTTCTCAAAGTTTTGTGTGTGAAAGTTGTAGGATCACCGGGCTGACACAAATTTCCTACTACCTAGCGTTCCCCCAGGTCTCCCAATAAAAATGGTACCTCACTTGTGTGGGTGGGTCAAGTACTTGCGACAGGCAAGGGCCTTAAACATATTGTGGAGACTTCAAAATTACCTATCAAAAAACTAGCTAGTTTTGCAGGGGAGTGGGGGGGGCACCTGGGTATTTGGCCCCGGGCTCATTGGCAATCTAGGGAAACCTACCAAACCCACACATTTCTGAAAACTAGACACCCTGAGGAGTCCCGTGTGGTATGGCTTGCATGGATCCCCCCGATGTTTTCCTACCCAGAATCCCCTGCATTCTTGTCAGCCCCCACCCCTGCATATAAAAAAGCCAGCAAAATCTCTGGCGCCTAGTGGGCTCTCTGCCCCCACCCGGGGGTAGATCAGGGGCTACTGCCCCCATCTGCCTACTGGGGGGGCAGAGAGACTGTGGCATCTTTTTTGGGGGGTGGGGGCATTGGCATACCCATTCTGGGCAGCTCCCACCCCTGAACTTCGAAAAAATATATAACCCTGGTGCCTAGTGGGCTTTCTCTCCCCAAGAGGGGCAGATAAGGAGCCCCCATCCGCCTCCGGGGGGGCAGAAAGACAGGCAATTTTTTGGGGTGGGGGCATTGGCATGATCATTCTGGGGAGCCCCTACCCCTACATATAGATATAGATATAAAAATCCCAAGTGCTTAGGCGGATCAGGGGCTATTACCCCCATCTGTCTCCGGGGGGGGGGGGGGTGGGGGCAGAAAGTCTTTTCTTTTCTTTGGAGGGTAGGGGGGTCATTGGCATGCCCATTCTGGGCAGCCCCCTCCCCTGGCCTATAAAAACAATGATCCCTGGCGCTAGGGTGCTTTCTGCCCCTCCCCCCAGGGCAGGCAGAAAGACTGTGGCAAAATATTATAGGGGGAGGAGAGGCCCTTGCCCAAGGAGCCGCTCCCCCCTCCCTGGTGGCTAGTGGGTGGATTCCTGCTTGGGGATCGCCCTCCTGGTTTCACCCCTTTCCAACGATACCTCTCCAGGTGTTTCGGTGCTCGGGGGCGGCTGAGATGGCCCCACAAGCACCGAAACAATGAAACTGAATCTTAAGTTTAATTTTCAATGCAATGACGTCAGCATGCCATGCGCATGATCGTCTTTGCATTGGAAATGCAAAATGGCCTTGCGAGGTTGGGGAAGCTCTTCCCCATCCTCCCAAGGCCAAGAAAAAAAAAAGAAATCCCTCTGCTGTCTGCAGCAGAGGGATTTAGTGCCCCTGTACTCATGGCGTAATGGTTCCGTCATAAGCACAGGAGCACTGGTGCTCATGGCGGAACCATTCCGTCACTAGCCCCGAAAGGGTTAAGAAAGGAATAGGACAGTTGCTAGGAGTTCCTCTCCGAAAGAGCTGGAAAGTCTGAGGAGCAAGAAGAAAGGGAAAAATCCAGGTCTGCTCCCTCACCGCTGATTAATGTTTTTGCCGTCCTGAGCAGATTGGGTTGTCGGCTGGGCCCGACTAGATCTTCTACCAGCATTTCATCAGCATTTGTCACTTTTTTCTTCTGCCTGAGCTGTTTGGGTGGTGAGTGGAGATAGAGCAGAGAGAGAGTGTGGAGAGCAGAGAAAGAGGTGCAGGTACAGACGAGGTGTGGTGTAGCAGCAGGGGGGAATCAGGAAGCAGGGAGTAGGAGGTAAGGCTTAGTGCCATGCAGGCCCCAGGGCTGAGTGGAAATGGCCAGCAGTAGGCTGGTGCGGCTTGCTTTACCTGTGGAGACCAAGTGCTGTCCAGTGCTTTGGATCCCTCCTCTGCTGTGGTTTTGCTACCCCTAAAATGTATAATCTAGAAATTTAAATTGTATTATAGTACACCTGCTATTTCAGTATTGCCCCTCCACTCCAGCATAACCCTGGGGGTGGGGGTCCTAGGATTTAAGGAGCTTTTGGATTTTAGAGCTTTGGTCATCTGTTAACTACCCCAGCTCCCTTAACCCCCTCAGTCGCAGGCTATTTGTCGTACCTTCTGTAGGTCTGGGGCTGGGGAAGGGATCAGAAAGGAAAGCACTCTAGCAGGTCCATAGTAGGAGTACAGCTGTGGTGAGGTGTGTTTTCTTGTTGCTCTTTTGAGGCAAATCTTCACATCATGAGGTCAGGCCACCCAAAGGGACCATTACAGCTTCTGTTACAAGCACAGCCACAAAAAAAGGCAAAAGACTGCCAAGAAAATCCGAACCCATTCCCAAAAGGATACATTACATGGTAACGAGAAGGAACAAGGAATCACCAGCCCATACTGGGGCAACGTCAAGTACGGACCATGTGTCAGTGGTCCCTGACCAAGCATCTAAACCTGTTACCGACTTTTAGACTAAGTAATCCCAGCCCAGTATTATGGAGTATTTTAAACAGTCAGATAAAGTTCAATGTGAGGATGGGGTGTTTTGTATCCACACCTGCCCTAGCAAACATATGCTCACTGTTAGACCTGTCAGCCCTTTGGGTGGTCCCTCCTCATCATTATTTATTTTGTCCCACTTTTGCCTCAAACCCTGTTAGTATTTTTCCTTTTTGGGAACCACCAGACTTTTTAGTGTTGATGCAGGGTCAGGGAGCCATTTTCCCTACCCCTGGAACTTCTGTCTGAGGGCCTGAAACACAAAATGGTGGCCACCCATTGTCACCTGAGACATAGCTGGAACCTACTAGTACCTTCCAGAACATTCTAGAACCCTGTGACAGTGTGAGGCAGGTTTAGAATGTTGGGAAGCCAGCTCAGAGTTGGCAGTTGGAGTAGGCAGTTGGCACCTGACTGGAGAGGAGAGAGGACAGAGAAACAGAAGGAGGAAGGAGTAAGGCAGCAGGGGTGGAAACTTGTGCCTGGAGTGGGGTCCAGAAACCCACCCTTGATACTAGTCCCTACTGACCAAGCCCAGCCTAAAGCCCTGTGTGGGATAAAGACCAGAAAATCATCTTAAGGACCTGAACAGCCGGAACAGGCCTTAAAGGAGAAGAACAGCAAGTTCCTGACCTGTTTGGTGGAATCCTCCTGGAGACCCAACGTCGAGAAGCCTGGAGACCTGGAGCCCGAGGTGGAGAAGCGGCGCTGACAGAAGGCAGACGTCGTACCCGGAGCCGCTAGAGGTCGAGTGAGGGCGCCGACGGAGGTCGTGGAGAGACACCGGAGGTCGAGTAGAAGTCACCTGAGGTCGAGGTGAGGCGTCGACGGGGGAGTGAAGTCCGCCCTCCGGAGTCGCCGGAAGCTGAAGTAAAGCGCGCAGGAGGTCGGGAGTGGAGGTCGCACTCCGGAGTCGCCTGAGGTCGAGGCGAAGCGCGCAGGAGGTCGGGAGTGGAGATCGCACTCCGGAGTCGCCGGAACCCGAAGTGGAGCCGACGGAGGTCGGGAGTGGAGGTCGCACTCCGGAGTCGCCTGAGGTCGAGGCGAAGCGCGCAGGAGGTCGGGAGTGGAGATCGCACTCCGGAGTCGCCGGAACCCGAAGTGGAGCCGACGGAGGTTGGGAGTGGAGGTCGCACTCCGGAGTCGCCCGGAAGCGGGGGAACCGTGACCCTGTGACGCCGGAACACGACATCGAGCCGAGGCCGCCCAGCGACATCAATCCGGAGCCGCCTCACGGCATCGACCCGGCGTCAGGTAAAGCAGATCGACGCAACATCGAACCGAGGCCGGCCAGCGACATCGAATCGGAACCGCCCGACGGCATCGACACGGCGTCAAGTGGAACAGATCGACGCGACATCGAACCGGAGCCGCCCAGCGACGTCGACCCGGCGCCGAGCGGAGCTGATCTTCGTGAAAAGGGCAGTAAGTGGTAGAAAGGGCATCTGAGGCCCTGTGGAGCCCTAAAAGACCATTCTTGGGGCTAGAGGGGTGTTAGGATCAACCTGAGAGTGCTAGGGGGTGAACTGAGACTGGTGCAGGGACCTGTGTGAGGGACTGTGTAGTTGGAAGAATCAGAACCTTAGGTTTCCCTCATTCTACCTCAGCTTAGGCCCCAGCCTTGACCACTCTAGGTGGGACATCCCCAGGCCACCCCAGTGACCATAAGCTGTACTTGGGCATGGTAAAATCAATCTACCTCATAAATGTGATCTGATTTGCAATTGTTTGATGGCTATATTATGTATTGAAGGTGTTTTATTTATTGTCTGACCGTATTTATTCCTGCCTTGTATTTATTGTCTGACAGTATTTATTTGCCCTATGTATTTATCGCACCTCTATTTATTTCTTGTGTATTTATGACCTAATCCTATTTATTGCACCTGCAAAGTGTTATTATTTAATTGACCTGCTATTTCTGAAGAAAATCCTTTTGTATTGTATTTGTGTCATAACCCTGCAACTAAGAGAAAAATTAAGATAAACACAAAGAGATTCTTTAATAAATTTTTACGGTGTAGAGTCGTTTTTGGAACGGATGAACGCATGGTTATTGTGAGGGTGTGACGTACGCTTAACACGGTGCCTGACCCCCGACCGCTCGAGCCAAGCTACCCCTTGTGTTGGGAAAAACCGGGTGACTGCTAACCCGGTTGCCCGGGGTTTTCTAACATAATTGGTGTTCAGCGGTGGGATAGAGCTGTGCTTGCGTCCACTCGACAATAACTGTGGGTAGTCCATAGGCCTACACCGGGAGTTTTCTCAAAGCGGACTTCCTAATTCTGAGTTTTGTTTTTTCCAAATTTACTCTGGTGGTGGGAGGAGGTATTACAAAAGGTACCCCCCTGCATAGCTTCTGTAAACACCTGTCTTCTATCCTGAGTGGGCAAAATGGAGTTTGTGTTGGAAGATGTGGAAACTTACACTGTGGCCCAACTCAGAGAGTTTTGTCAGCGAGAGGGGGTGTATTGTCCCCCAGGTGCCAAGAAGGCTGAACTCCAGACCAGCTTGAGGGCTTGGGGGGAGGCACGACGGGAAAGTAAGGCTGAGCAGGAGGACAGGGATGGAGAGCCTGTTAGCGAGGGGACTGGGTTGTACCAACCTGAGGTGGGGAACCTGTTAGCGGGGCCCAGAACACTTTCCAGGAAGGGCAGCACTGTCTCTAGCGGTGGCTTATCTGAAGCAGAGTTAACGGACCGGAGGGAGAAAAGACAGCTCACATGGGAGTTGGCAAAGCTGGAGAAAGAGAAGGAGAGACAGAGGATGGCTCACGAGTTGAGGCTGAGGGAAATAGATCTCCAGATCCTACAAGTCGGGGCACACACTGTTCCTAATGGTGGCAGCAAAGACAAAGAAATCACCAGGGAACCTAAACCCTATCTGCCAAAAGACATAGTAGCTAGCTATAGTGCAGGGGATGATATTGCCAAGTGGCTAGCGGCCTATGAGGTCTCTTTAAGGGCCCATGGGGTGCCAGAGAAGTACTGGGGAGGGAGATTGTACAAATACATGCCTCCAGCTGGTAGGGATGCATTATTGGCCCTAGAGCAGGATGAGCAGACCCACTATCCCACCATGAAAGTGGCGCTCGTAAGAAAGTTTGGACTAACACGCGGGAAGTACAGACAGAAGTTCCGGGGTAGCCACAAACTGGGCACACAGAATTGGGTGGATTTCCTGGACTATGCAAAGAAAGCATTAGAGGGTTGGATTCAGGGCAGTGAGGTGAGGGACTACGAGGGGTTGTTTGATTTAATGTTGAAGGAACACCTGCTCGAAAAATGTTTCCCTGAACTGCGTCAACACCTGGTGGATAGCAAGCTGACCAATCCCCGGAAGCTTGCTGAGGAGGCAGACATTTGGGCTAGTACCCGGGTGTCCACAAGGGGGACTGGAGGGGATACTCAAAAGGCCGGACAGGGCGCCCCCCAGAAGAAAGAGGGAGGGGAAAAGAAAAAGGAGTTCTCTAAAGGCCCCCAAAATAACTTCCAAGGAAAGGGAACAGGATTCACCCCTAGGGCTAACCCACCCAGAAACCCTAATCCTGGCCAGAGTCAGCAGCCAAGGGTTGTCCATTGCTTCGAGTGCGGTGGCGTCGGACACTATAAGGGAGATGCGAAGTGCCCGAAAAGACCACCCCCTCCCATTGGAGGAAAGGCCCCCGGAGTAGCTAGTGTAGTGCTCGGGGAGGAGATGCCCTTAACTAAGGGAAGGGAGTGGGCGGGTGTCACTTTAGTGTCCCTGGAAGAACGGGAGATGGTTCCTAAGATCCAGGTGCCCGCAAATACCATAAAGTATGGGCAGTGGGTCACCATCAACGGCCAAAGAGGGGAGGCTCTGAGAGACACAGGAGCCAGTATGACTATGGTACGTAGCCAACTGGTGTCTCCAGAGCAGGTAATTCCCGATGTACTCCACCCAGCCGCAATGGCTGATGGCAGAACCGGCCACTATCCGGTGGCCGAGGTTCCCTTTGAATGGGAGGGGGTTGCAGGTTCACTTCGAGTTGCCGTAAGCCCTGCCGTGCCGGTTGATTGTCTACTGGGGAATGACATGGAGCACAATGCTTGGAAGGAGGTGGAATACCGGACTCATGCTGAGATGCTGGGTACACCTGACTGGGCCTGTGTTAGCAGAGGGTCCGCGACTACCCGGAGAGGGAGTTTGTTTCGACTGGAGCCTGGAACAAAGGCACAGCCGGCTGCCGACCAAGGGAAGAACCGAGGACAGGAGGAGCCTGCCTCTGCATCCGCGCCCCGTGTGACGGATAGGCCACCGGAGGTGGTGGACCAGGAGTCCGCGGTGGGGGATGTTACCAAACTGGAGGACCTACCCATCCCGGCCGAATGGCACGTGGAGGGAGGGCCGACCAGGGAGGAATTCTGCAAGGGCCAGAGGGAGTGCCCTACCCTTGAGGGACTGAGGCGACATGCCGAAGCCCAGGCAGCAGGGAACGTTGAGGGGAACTACAACCTTTACTGGGAGGATGGCCTCCTCTACAGTGAACCCAAGGCACCCCTACATGGATCGTCACGAGCCTTAGTAGTCCCTCAACGTTACCGAGCCTTCCTACTGGAATTGGCTCACGAGATCCCCTTGGCAGGACACCTGGGGCAAGACAAGACCTTCGCCTGTCTTGTCCCACACTTTTATTGGCCTCAAATGAAAGTGTCGTCCGACACCTACTGCCGGACATGTGTGTCTTGCCAAGCCAGTGGGAAAACAGGGGTGAAGCTGAAAGCTCCCCTGGAACCACTTCCTGTCGTTAGCACCCCCTTTGAAAGGGTGGGCATCGACATTGTGGGTCCATTAGATCCGCCTACTACAGCTGGTCACAGGTTTATCCTGGTTCTGGTGGATCATGCCACACGGTACCCAGAGGCTATACCTCTAAGGACCATTACAGCACCTGTTGTGGCTAGGGCCCTGATGGGAATCTTTACCCGAGTGGGTTTTCCCAAGGAAGTTGTGTCCGACAGGGGGACCAACTTCATGTCAGCATACATGCGGGCCATGTGGAAGGAGTGTGGAGTGACCTACCGGTTCACAACTCCTTACCACCCCCAGACCAATGGTCTGGTGGA
Source organism: Triturus cristatus (assembly GCF_964204655.1). Lineage (NCBI taxonomy): Eukaryota > Metazoa > Chordata > Amphibia > Caudata > Salamandridae > Triturus > Triturus cristatus. The sequence goes on along the minus strand of NC_140593.1, from coordinate 133,541,363 downwards.
GAGGTTTAACAAAACCTTGAAAGGCATGATCAGAAGTCTGCCTGAAAGCCTGCGGAGGAAATGGGACGTCCTCCTACCCTGTCTATTGTTTTCCTACAGGGAAGTGCCACAGAAGGGAGTGGGCTTCAGCCCCTTCGAGCTTTTGTATGGGCACCCTGTGCGTGGACCTCTCAGCCTGCTGAGAGACGGATGGGAAAGAACTCCCAGAAAGCTTCCCCAGGACGTGGTGAGCTACATGCTGGCCTTCCGAAGCCAAATGGCTAAGTTGTGGAAGCAAGCTTCTGACAACTTGGATGCCAGCCAAGCAGTAATGAAGGCGTGGTATGACCACAACGCTCACCCGGTGGAATTGGAGCCTGGCCAGAAGGTGTGGGTGATCGAACCAGGAGAGCTTAGCGCCCTCCAGGATCGCTGGTCAGGACCCTTTGAGGTATTGGAGAAGAAGGGTAAGGCTACCTACTTGGTGGATCTTAAGACCCCTCATCAGCCCCTACGGGTGCTGCATGCCAACCGCCTCAAACCCCACCACGAGAGGCCCGAAGTCATTTTGATGATGGTGACTGACGGAGCAGAGGACGTGGAAAGCGAGCCTCTCCCCGATTTGTTTGCGTCTCAAGAGAAGGATGGGTCGGTGGAGGGAGTGATTCTCTTCCCATCTCTAACTCCTGAACAGCAGGAGGACTGCCGCCAGGTCCTGGGACAGTACTCTTCGTTGTTCTCCCTTGTTCCGGGTAGGACTCACCTGTGCGTCCATGATGTGGACACAGGAGACAGCCCACCTGTGAAGTCCAAGATCTACCGGATGTCAGACAAGGTGAAGGCCAGCATTCACAGTGAAGTCATTAAGATGCTGGAGCTAGGAGTGATCGAACCTTCCAGCAGCCCCTGGTCCAGTCCGGTGGTGCTAGTACCAAAAGCCGCACCACCGGGTGCCCAACCGGAACTGAGGTTCTGTGTGGACTACCGGGGACTGAACTCAGTAACCAAGACTGATGCTCATCCGATCCCAAGGGCGGATGAATTGATTGACCGGCTGGGAACTGCCCAATATCTAAGTACCTTTGACCTTACTTCTGGGTACTGGCAGATCTCTTGACTGACGGAGCTAGGGAAAGGTCAGCCTTCTCCACGCCCAAAGGCCACTACCAGTTCTGTGTGATGCCCTTTGGGCTCAAGAATGCACCTGCCACGTTTCAGCGTCTGGTGAACCAGATCCTCACTGGAATGGAGAGTTTCTCTGCTGCTTATCTGGATGACATAGCCGTCTTCAGTAAAAGCTGGGAGGATCACTTGCGTCACCTGCAAGCTGTTCTCCAGGCCCTGAGACAAGCTGGTTTAACGATCAAGGCCAGCAAGTGCCAGATCGGGCAGGGGTCGGTAGTGTACCTTGGACACTTGGTGGGTAGGGGAGCGGTGCAACCCCTCCAGGCGAAGATCGAGGCCATCATGGCCTGGGAACCCCCCAAGACTCAGACTGAGGTCCGAGCTTTTCTGGGCCTCACCGGATATTACCGCCGCTTCGTGAAGGGATACGGTACCATTGTGGCCCCCCTCACGGAGCTTACGTCCAAGAAACAACCTCGACGGGTAGTCTGGACGGAGGCTTGTCAGCAGGCCTTTGTAAAACTGAAGCAAGCCATGTGCGAGGCCCCGGTCCTACGGGCCCCAGACTTTTCCAAGGAGTTCATTGTCCAGACGGATGCATCGGAACATGGCATTGGGGCAGTGTTATCGCAACTCAATGAAGAGGGTCTGGATCAACCCGTGGTCTTCCTATCCCGGAGACTACTTCCCAGGGAACAGAAGTGGAGTGCAATAGAGCGTGAAGCCTTTGCAGTGGTATGGGCTCTGAAGAAGCTGCGGCCATACCTGTTTGGCACGCACTTCCTAGTTCAGACCGACCACAGACCCCTTCGTTGGCTGATGCAGATGAAGGGGGAGAATCCCAAGTTGCTAAGGTGGTCTATCTCCCTACAGGGAATGGACTTTCAGGTGGAACATCGGCCTGGAGTGGACCACACCAATGCAGACGGTCTCAAGGTATTTCCGCCTTAGTGATGAGAACTCCCAAGGGGTTGGGTAGCTCTCCCCACTTTCAGCTGGGGGGGACGCGTGTTAGACCTGTCAGCCCTTTGGGTGGTCCCTCCTCATCATTATTTATTTTGTCCCACTTTTGCCTCAAACCCTGTTAGTATTTTTCCTTTTTGGGAACCACCAGACTTTTTAGTGTTGATGCAGGGTCAGGGAGCCATTTTCCCTACCCCTGGAACTTCTGTCTGAGGGCCTGAAACACAAAATGGTGGCCACCTATTGTCACCTGAGACATAGCTGGAACCTACTAGTACCTTCCAGAACATTCTAGAACCCTGTGACAGTGTGAGGCAGGTTTAGAATGTTGGGAAGCCAGCTCAGAGTTGGCAGTTGGAGTAGGCAGTTGGCACCTGACTGGAGAGGAGAGAGGACAGAGAAACAGAAGGAGGAAGGAGTAAGGCAGCAGGGTTGGAAACTTGTGCCTGGAGTGGGGTCCAGAAACCCACCCTTGATACTAGTCCCTACTGACCAAGCCCAGCCTAAAGCCCTGTGTGGGATAAAGACCATAAAATCATCTTAAGGACCTGAACAGCCGGAACAGGCCTTAAAGGAGAAGAACAGCAAGTTCCTGACCTGTTTGGTGGAATCCTCCTGGAGACCCAACGTCAAGAAGCCTGGAGACCTGGAGCCCGAGGTGGAGAAGCGGCGCTGACAGAAGGCAGACGTCGTACCCGGAGCCGCTAGAGGTCGAGTGAGGGTGCCGACGGAGGTCGTGGAGAGACACCGGAGGTCGAGTAGAAGTCACCTGAGGTCGAGGTGAGGCGTCGACGGGGGAGTGAAGTCCGCCCTCCGGAGTCGCCGGAAGCTGAAGTAAAGCGCGCAGGAGGTCGGGAGTGGAGGTCGCACTCCGGAGTCGCCTGAGGTCGAGGCGAAGCACGCAGGAGGTCGGGAGTGGAGATCGCACTCCGGAGTCGCCGGAACCCGAAGTGGAGCCGACGGAGGTTGGGAGTGGAGGTCGCACTCCGGAGTCGCCCGGAAGCGGGGGAACCGTGACCCTGTGACGCCGGAACACGACATCGAGCCGAGGCCGCCCAGCGACATCAATCCGGAGCCGCCTCACGGCATCGACCCGGCGTCAGGTAAAGCAGATCGACGCAACATCGAACCGAGGCTGGCCAGCGACATCGAATCGGAACCGCCCGACGGCATCGACACGGCGTCAAGTGGAACAGATCGACGCGACATTGAACCGGAGCCGCCCAGCGACGTCGACCCGGCGCCGAGCGGAGCTGATCTTCGTGAAAAGGGCAGTAAGTGGTAGAAAGGGCATCTGAGGCCCTGTGGAGCCCTAAAAGACCATTCTTGGGGCTAGAGGGGTGTTAGGATCAACCTGAGAGTGCTAGGGGGTGAACTGAGACTGGTGCAGGGACCTGTGTGAGGGACTGTGTAGTTGGAAGAATCAGAACCTTAGGTTTCCCTCATTCTACCTCAGCTTAGGCCCCAGCCTTGACCACTCTAGGTGGGACATCCCCAGGCCACCCCAGTGACCATAAGCTGTACTTGGGCATGGTAAAATCAATCTACCTCATAAATGTGATCTGATTTGCAATTGTTTGATGGCTATATTATGTATTGAAGGTGTTTTATTTATTGTCTGACCGTATTTATTCCTGCCTTGTATTTATTGTCTGACAGTATTTATTTGCCCTATGTATTTATCGCACCTCTATTTATTTCTTGTGTATTTATGACCTAATCCTATTTATTGCACCTGCAAAGTGTTATTATTTAATTGACCTGCTATTTCTGAAGAAAATCCTTTTGTATTGTATTTGTGTCATAACCCTGCAACTAAGAGAAAAATTAAGATAAACACAAAGAGATTCTTTCATAAATTTTTACGGTGTAGAGTCGTTTTTGGAACGGATGAACGCATGGTTATTGTGAGGGTGTGACGTACGCTTAACACGGTGCCTGACCCCCGACCGCTCGAGCCAAGCTACCCCTTGTGTTGGGAAAAACCGGGTGACTGCTAACCCGGTTGCCCGGGGTTTTCTAACATAATTGGTGTTCAGCGGTGGGATAGAGCTGTGCTTGCGTCCACTCGACAATAACTGTGGGTAGTCCATAGGCCTACACCGGGAGTTTTCTCAAAGCGGACTTCCTAATTCTGAGTTTTGTTTTTTCCAAATTTACTCTGGTGGTGGGAGGAGGTATTACAAAAGGTACCCCCCTGCATAGCTTCTGTAAACACCTGTCTTCTATTCTGAGTGGGCAAAATGGAGTTTGTGTTGGAAGATGTGGAAACTTACACTGTGGCCCAACTCAGAGAGTTTTGTCAGTGAGAGGGGGTGTATTGTCCCCCAGGTGCCAAGAAGGCTGAACTCCAGACCAGCTTGAGGGCTTGGGGGGAGGCACGACGGGAAAGTAAGGCTGAGCAGGAGGACAGGGATGGAGAGCCTGTTAGCGAGGGGACTGGGTTGTACCAACCTGAGGTGGGGAACCTGTTAGCGGGGCCCAGAACACTTTCCAGGAAGGGCAGCACTGTCTCTAGCGGTGGCTTATCTGAAGCAGAGTTAACGGACCGGAGGGAGAAAAGACAGCTCACATGGGAGTTGGCAAAGCTGGAGAAAGAGAAGGAGGGACAGAGGATGGCTCACGAGTTGAGGCTGAGGGAAATAGATCTCCAGATCCTACAAGTCTGGGCACACACTGTTCCTAATGGTGGCAGCAAAGACAAAGAAATCACCAGGGAACCCAAACCCTATCTGCCAAAAGACATAGTAGCTAGCTATAGTGCAGGGGATGATATTGCCAAGTGGCTAGCGGCCTATGAGGTCTCTGTAAGGGCCCATGGGGTGCCAGAGAAGTACTGGGGAGGGGGATTGTACAAATACATGCCTCCAGCTGGTAGGGATGCATTATTGGCCCTAGAGCAGGATGAGCAGACCCACTATCCCACCATGAAAGTGGCGCTCGTAAGAAAGTTTGGACTAACACGCGGGAAGTACAGACAGAAGTTCCGGGGTAGCCACAAACTGGGCACACAGAATTGGGTGGATTTCCTGGACTATGCAAAGAAAGCATTAGAGGGTTGGATTCAGGGCAGTGAGGTGAGGGACTACGAGGGGTTGTTTGATTTAATGTTGAAGGAACACCTGCTCGAAAAATGTTTCCCTGAACTGCGTCAACACCTGGTGGATAGCAAGCTGACCAATCCCCGGAAGCTTGCTGAGGAGGCAGACATTTGGGCTAGTACCCGGGTGTCCACAAGGGGGACTGGAGGGGATACTCAAAAGGCCGGACAGGGCGCCCCCCAGAAGAAAGAGGGAGGGGAAAAGAAAAAGGAGTTCTCTAAAGGCCCCCAAAATAACTTCCAAGGAAAGGGAACAGGATTCACCCCTAGGGCTAACCCACCCAGAAACCCTAATCCTGGCCAGAGTCAGCAGCCAAGGGTTGTCCATTGCTTCGAGTGCGGTGGCGTCGGACACTATAAGGGAGATGCGAAGTGCCCGAAAAGACCACCCCCTCCCATTGGAGGAAAGGCCCCCGGAGTAGCTAGTGTAGTGCTCAGGGAGGAGATGCCCTTAACTAAGGGAAGGGAGTGGGCGGGTGTCACTTTAGTGTCCCTGGGAGAACGGGAGATGGTTCCTAAGATCCAGGTGCCCGCAAATACCATAAAGTATGGGCAGTGGGTCACCATCAACGGCCAAAGAGGGGAGGCTCTGAGAGACACAGGAGCCAGTATGACTATGGTACGTAGCCAACTGGTGTCTCCAGAGCAGGTAATTCCCGATGTACTCCACCCAGCCGCAATGGCTGATGGCAGAACCGGCCACTATCCGGTGGCCGAGGTTCCCTTTGAATGGGAGGGGGTTGCAGGTTCACTTCGAGTTGCCGTAAGCCCTGCCGTGCCGGTTGATTGTCTACTGGGGAATGACATGGAGCACAATGCTTGGAAGGAGGTGGAATACCGGACTCATGCTGAGATGCTGGGTACACCTGACTGGGCCTGTGTTAGCACAGGGTCCGCGACTACCCGGAGAGGGAGTTTGTTTCGACTGGAGCCTTGAACAAAGGCACAGCCGGCTGCCGACCAAGGGAAGAACCGAGGACAGGAGGAGCCTGCCTCGGCATCCGCGCCCCGTGTGACGGATAGGCCACCGGAGGTGGTGGACCAGGAGTCCGCGGTGGGGGATGTTACCAAACTGGAGGACCTACCCATCCCGGCCGAGTGGCACGTGGAGGGAGGGCCGACTAGGGAGGAATTCTGCAAGGGCCAGAGGGAGTGCCCTACCCTTGAGGGACTGAGGCGACAGGCCGAAGCCCAGGCAGCAGGGAACGTTGAGGGGAACTACAACCTTTACTGGGAGGATGGCCTCCTCTACAGTGAACCCAAGGCACCCCTACATGGATCGTCACGAGCCTTAGTACTCCCTCAACGTTACCGAGCCTTCCTACTGGAATTGGCTCACGAGATCCCCTTGGCAGGACACCTGGGGCAAGACAAGACCTTCGCCCGTCTTGTCCCACACTTTTATTGGCCTCAAATGAAAGTGTCGTCCGACACCTACTGCCGGACATGTGTGTCTTGCCAAGCCAGTGGGAAAACAGGGGTGAAGCTGAAAGCTCCCCTGGAACCACTTCCTGTCGTTAGCACCCCCTTTGAAAGGGTGGGCATCGACATTGTGGGTCCATTAGATCTGCCTACTACAGCTGGTCACAGGTTTATCCTGGTTCTGGTGGATCATGCCACACGGTACCCAGAGGCTATACCTCTAAGGACCATTACAGCACCTGTTGTGGCTAGGGCCCTGATGGGAATCTTTACCCGAGTGGGTTTTCCCAAGGAAGTTGTGTCCGACAGGGGGACCAACTTCATGTCAGCATACATGCGGGCCATGTGGAAGGAGTGTGGAGTGACCTACCGGTTCGCAACTCCTTACCACCCCCAGACCAATGGTCTGGTGGAGAGGTTTAACAAAACCTTGAAAGGCATGATCAGAAGTCTGCCTGAAAGCCTGCGGAGGAAATGGGACGTCCTCCTACCCTGTCTATTGTTTTCCTACAGGGAAGTGCCACAGAAGGGAGTGGGCTTCAGCCCCTTCGAGCTTTTGTATGGGCACCCTGTGCGTGGACCTCTCAGCCTGCTGAGAGACGGATGGGAAAGAACTCCCAGAAAGCTTCCCCAGGACGTGGTGAGCTACATGCTGGCCTTCCGAAGCCAAATGGCTAAGTTGTGGAAGCAAGCTTCTGACAACTTGGATGCCAGCCAAGCAGTAATGAAGGCGTGGTATGACCACAACGCTCACCCGGTGGAATTGGAGCCTGGCCAGAAGGTGTGGGTGATCGAACCAGGAGAGCTTAGCGCCCTCCAGGATCGCTGGTCAGGACCCTTTGAGGTATTGGAGAAGAAGGGTAAGGCTACCTACTTGGTGGATCTTAAGACCCCTCGTCCGCCCCTACGGGTGCTGCATGCCAACCGCCTCAAACCCCACCACGAGAGGCCCGAAGTCATTTTGATGATGGTGACTGACGGAGCAGAGGACGTGGAAAGCGAGCCTCTCCCCGATTTGTTTGCGTCTCAAGAGAAGGATGGGTCGGTGGAGGGAGTGATTCTCTTCCCATCTCTAACTCCTGAACAGCAGGAGGACTGCCGCCAGGTCCTGGGACAGTACTCTTCGTTGTTCTCCCTTGTTCCGGGTAGGACTCACCTGTGCGTCCATGATGTGGACACAGGAGACAGCCCACCTGTGAAGTCCAAGATCTACCGGATGTCAGACAAGGTGAAGGCCAGCATTCACAGTGAAGTCATTAAGATGCTGGAGCTAGGAGTGATCGAACCTTCCAGCAGCCCCTGGTCCAGTCCGGTGGTGCTAGTACCAAAAGCCGCACCACCGGGTGCCCAACCGGAACTGAGGTTCTGTGTGGACTACCGGGGACTGAACTCAGTAACCAAGACTGATGCTCATCCGATCCCAAGGGAGGATGAATTGATTGACCGGCTGGGAGCTGCCCAATATCTAAGTACCTTTGACCTTACTTCTGGGTACTGGCAGATCTCTCTGACTGACGGAGCTAGGGAAAGGTCAGCCTTCTCCACGCCCAAAGGCCACTACCAGTTCTGTGTGATGCCCTTTGGGCTCAAGAACGCACCTGCCACGTTTCAGCGTCTGGTGAACCAGATCCTCACTGGAATGGAGAGTTTCTCTGCTGCTTATCTGGATGACATAGCCGTCTTCAGTAAAAGCTGGGAGGATCACTTGCGTCACCTGCAAGCTGTTCTCCAGGCCCTGAGACAAGCTGGTTTAACGATCAAGGCCAGCAAGTGCCAGATCGGGCAGGGGTCGGTAGTGTACCTTGGACACTTGGTGGGTAGGGGAGCGGTGCAACCCCTCCAGGCGAAGATCGAGGCCATCATGGCCTGGGAACCCCCCAAGACTCAGACTGAGGTCCGAGCTTTTCTGGGCCTCACCGGATATTACCGCCGCTTCATGAAGGGATACGGTACCATTGTGGCCCCCCTCACGGAGCTTACGTCCAAGAAACAACCTCGACGGGTAGTCTGGACGGAGGCTTGTCAGCAGGCCTTTGTAAAACTGAAGCAAGCCATGTGCGAGGCCCCGGTCCTACGGGCCCCAGACTTTTCCAAGGAGTTCATTGTCCAGACGGATGCATCGGAACATGGCATTGGGGCAGTGTTATCGCAACTCAATGAAGAGGGTCTGGATCAACCCGTGGTCTTCCTATCCCGGAGACTACTTCCCAGGGAACAGAAGTGGAGTGCAATAGAGCGTGAAGCCTTTGCAGTGGTATGGGCTCTGAAGAAGCTGCGGCCATACCTGTTTGGCACGCACTTCCTAGTTCAGACCGACCACAGACCCCTTCGTTGGCTGATGCAGATGAAGGGGGAGAATCCCAAGTTGCTAAGGTGGTCTATCTCCCTACAGGGAATGGACTTTCAGGTGGAACATCGGCCTGGAGTGGACCACACCAATGCAGACGGTCTCAAGGTATTTCCGCCTTAGTGATGAGAACTCCCAAGGGGTTGGGTAGCTCTCCCCACTTTCAGCTGGGGGGGACGCGTGTTAGACCTGTCAGCCCTTTGGGTGGTCCCTCCTCATCATTATTTATTTTGTCCCACTTTTGCCTCAAACCCTGTTAGTATTTTTCCTTTTTGGGAACCACCAGACTTTTTAGTGTTGATGCAGGGTCAGGGAGCCATTTTCCCTACCCCTGGAACTTCTGTCTGAGGGCCTGAAACACAAAATGGTGGCCACCCATTGTCACCTGAGACATAGCTGGAACCTACTAGTACCTTCCAGAACATTCTAGAACCCTGTGACAGTGTGAGGCAGGTTTAGAATGTTGGGAAGCCAGCTCAGAGTTGGCAGTTGGAGTAGGCAGTTGGCACCTGACTGGAGAGGAGAGAGGACAGAGAAACAGAAGGAGGAAGGAGTAAGGCAGCAGGGGTGGAAACTTGTGCCTGGAGTGGGGTCCAGAAACCCACCCTTGATACTAGTCCCTACTGACCAAGCCCAGCCTAAAGCCCTGTGTGGGATAAAGACCAGAAAATCATCTTAAGGACCTGAACAGCCGGAACAGGCCTTAAAGGAGAAGAACAGCAAGTTCCTGACCTGTTTGGTGGAATCCTCCTGGAGACCCAACGTCGAGAAGCCTGGAGACCTGGAGCCCGAGGTGGAGAAGCGGCGCTGACAGAAGGCAGACGTCGTACCCGGAGCCGCTAGAGGTCGAGTGAGGGCGCCGACGGAGGTCGTGGAGAGACACCGGAGGTCGAGTAGAAGTCACCTGAGGTCGAGGTGAGGCGTCGACGGGGGAGTGAAGTCCGCCCTCCGGAGTCGCCGGAAGCTGAAGTAAAGCGCGCAGGAGGTCGGGAGTGGAGGTCGCACTCCGGAGTCGCCTGAGGTCGAGGCGAAGCGCGCAGGAGGTCGGGAGTGGAGATCGCACTCCGGAGTCGCCGGAACCCGAAGTGGAGCCGACGGAGGTCGGGAGTGGAGGTCGCACTCCGGAGTCGCCTGAGGTCGAGGCGAAGCGCGCAGGAGGTCGGGAGTGGAGATCGCACTCCGGAGTCGCCGGAACCCGAAGTGGAGCCTTCGGAGTGGAGGTCGCACTCCGGAGTCGCCCGGAAGCGGGGGAACCGTGACCCTGTGACGCCGGAACACGACATCGAGCCGAGGCCGCCCAGCGACATCAATCCGGAGCCGCCTCACGGCATCGACCCGGCGTCAGGTAAAGCAGATCGACGCAACATCGAACCGAGGCCGGCCAGCGACATCGAATCGGAACCGCCCGACGGCATCGACACGGCGTCAAGTGGATCAGATCGACGCGACATCGAACCGGAGCCGCCCAGCGACGTCGACCCGGCGCCGAGCGGAGCCGATCTTCGTGAAAAGGGCAGTAAGTGGTAGAAAGGGCATCTGAGGCCCTGTGGAGCCCTAAAAGACCATTCTTGGGGCTAGAGGGGTGTTAGGATCAACCTGAGAGTGCTAGGGGGTGAACTGAGACTGGTGCAGGGACCTGTGTGAGGGACTGTGTAGTTGGAAGAATCAGAACCTTAGGTTTTCCCTCATTCTACCTCAGCTTAGGCCCCAGCCTTGACCACTCTAGGTGGGACATCCCCAGGCCACCCCAGTGACCATAAGCTGTACTTGGGCATGGTAAAATCAATCTACCTCATAAATGTGATCTGATTTGCAATTGTTTGATGGCTATATTATGTATTGAAGGTGTTTTATTTATTGTCTGACCGTATTTATTCCTGCCTTGTATTTATTGTCTGACAGTATTTATTTGCCCTATGTATTTATCGCACCTCTATTTATTTCTTGTGTATTTATGACCTAATCCTATTTATTGCACCTGCAAAGTGTTATTATTTAATTGACCTGCTATTTCTGAAGAAAATCCTTTTGTATTGTATTTGTGTCATAACCCTGCAACTAAGAGAAAAATTAAGATAAACACAAAGAGATTCTTTCATAAATTTTTACGGTGTAGAGTCGTTTTTGGAACGGATGAACGCATGGTTATTGTGAGGGTGTGACGTACGCTTAACACGGTGCCTGACCCCCGACCGCTCGAGCCAAGCTACCCCTTGTGTTGGGAAAAACCGGGTGACTGCTAACCCGGTTGCCCGGGGTTTTCTAACACTCACCGATAGTCCAGGCTGTTTGTGATGGTGCACTATGTTAGGGTGATGAAATTAAAGATTGCTTGCAACAGTCTGTTGATAGATCTACTTTATGTTTAAAAGCCACTGCTGTAAAAAATGTTCCATATTAAAGAGGGCATTCTCATGTAATAGTTGCAAAAGCCCAAGTCCATCTCGAGCCTGTCCCCGAAGTTTATCATTTTAACAATTCAGCTGCTCAAATTACGCTGCCGGCACAAAAGATATATCCCTTACAGGCGGAAGATAAAGCTCGGTCTGTAACCAACTGTTACATGGATCCAAGTGAATGTTATGTCTGTTATTTGTCTGAGTGACATTCAATTTAATCAGAGCTTTCTTAAATCTCCTATAGCTATATCTAAGAATGAGAGAGTCTAGGAGAATCCATAATTTAGTCATCAACCAGAAAAAATTGTATAAATCCATTTAGTCCCGGAACATGTGACTGAACAACTACAGAATTCACAACCAACTTTAATCCCTCAAAAGTTTAACCTCAGAAGCTCTGACCAGGGGCTTAAAAGTCAGATCAAGTAGTTAACTCCTTGAACGCTACAGATCTTTATTTCTTGGATAAAAGTGATGTTCCTATTTTAGTGGAAAAGTGTCTCCCCAAACACCAAAGTTCAGATAACAACGGAGTGTGACGAAATTTGTTGAGTACAATGGATGCAATAACAGTGTTAAATTTTCATTTCAACAGGCTCGATATACAGGTGGAACTATTAAATACTTTAGCAGTTTGTGGCGGGTATAGACACAAAACTACACAACCTACCCAACTTGGTGGTAAGAGCCTAGTCTGATGTTAATAACCAACTAATCAAATGTACGTGTTCACATATTATATATGTGTCTGAACTTCCGACTATAATATGGTCTCTTTTTGAAGAAGTTAAGAAATTTGCTGTGCAATCAATCTCAGAATTACCTCTAACTTCCCATAATGGTCCAGGGTAAGGAGTAACTAGTGTGATTACAAAATCCTAACCCGCTCCACAAGATGTTCCCATTGATAAAACAAGGGCATTAGTCTGGGAAGTTGGAAAGCCAGAAGTAAGTCTGGGTACCGGTACTGCAATAGATGAAAGCCCTATTTTGCAAGGAAACACTAATGTAGAGAGAAGTCAAGTCACCAATTCCACAGTCTCAGTTGATGGTTGTAGTGGAGATCTTCCGCTAACAAAAAAGGGCCAGGAAAAGGCTGCGTAAGGCTCGAAACCAAGCCAAGAAAACCATGGTCTCATTGGCCAAACCCAAGGACTGCTATCCTATCTTTAAACCAGCCAGTCTGAAATCACAAGGGCAGGATTGGTCCTATCAGGGTGCAGAAACTCTCTGTGATTCTACAAATTATATGAATCCCAAATTAAAGAGAGATGTACAGCACTTTTTAAGGAGTAGTTGAAAAGAGTTTGAAACCGATTTGGTGGCTACCTTTATTGTGGGTTCTAGCAATGGGGCAATCTCTAAAGAAAAATTACAGTAGCACACACAATCTGAGTGAGAGTAAGCAGAATCATGGAAATGTTAATAGAGAAATAGTCTGTTATTCACATACAAAGGCTGAATCAATAGTAAACAATGAGGCAACGCTCTTGCCTTAAGATCACGCAATTCAGATCATGCATGAGGCCTGTCGAGGGGATGGGAAAAGGCCCAGTGTCACCCAGAGATCACCACATTATGGAGAACAACTATTTAGCCAATGATAGCAAACTAGACCCAACAACGCCTCCAAGGGTTATGTCTGATAACAAAAACCTCGAATAACGCAAAATTAGTATTTCACCCTTTATATGAATCCAGGGGCATACATGATAGTCTTAATCGGAGCGCAATCCTACTTATATCCCTAATCTGTCATTCATTAAAACTACTGATCTTCTTTCCGTACAGTTTAAAGAAATACACTTGAATTCATCTTGTGTTATGTTAGGTTATGTTAATTACATTTGTAGAGCTCACGGTTATCCTGGGGTGTCCTGGTGCTAGCACTGGTTGCTGGGGGAAAAGAATGTATGCTACTGAGCAAAAAGCCAGGTCTTTAACCCTTTTCGGAAGGAGAGGAGATCCGGGGCGCTCCTGAGATGGAAGGGAAGCTTGTTCCAAGCCCTGGAGGCACAGTTAATGAAACTCCTACCTCCCCAGTTGACTCTTTTAAATGGGGGGACTTAAACGTATTTAGCTCCTGAGTCAGTGAAGTTGCTTCAGCTCCTTTCTCACGGAAACAAATTTGGGGGTTCCTGACAACAATATTGCCGCTGTGTTTTGGGCAAGTTGGAGCCAATTGATGTACTGATTTTGAGCATTGAGATACAGGCCATTAAAGTAATCCAGACGTGACATTATAAGAGCCGTAATCGCTGTTTTAAGGCTATTTTCAGACAGGAAGAACTTAATTTTCCTTCTAATTCTCAGAACTAGAAAGCAGGCTGAGGTCACCATGCTTATTTGGTCACTCATGGTGAGCTTATTGTCCAGCAGTACCCCCATTTTTTTTGCTTTCCTTGCAGGGGGGAGGCATGCACCAACCTCTTCGGGCCACCAGTCCGGTGTCCACACCCGTGGATTGTTGCCGAACTTTATGACCTCGGTCTTGGTGGAGTTCAGTTTTAGGCAGTTGGAGGCCATCCAGTACGAGATGGCCCACATACAGTCATGGAAACGTGCCCCAGTTTCCATTTCCCTCCCTTCCATCAATGACAGCACTATTTTAGTGTCATCAGCGTAGGAGGTGAGTTGGAAGCCAAATGATCCAATGACACCAGCCAGATATTGAAAAGCGTCGGGCTTAAAGACGAGCCCTGTGGCATCCCGCATGGAAGGGAGAAAGGTTTGGAACTGTTACCATCCAGATCCACAGTTTGTGATCTGTTGGTTAAAAAAGAATGCAACAGTTTCCATGCTGGCCCTTCTATTCCTATATCTGACAAACGGTCCATCAACACTTCGTGGTGGACCGTGTCAAATGCCGCCGACAGGTCTAGTAAAATCAGCACGGCATTGCCACCCCTGTCCAAGGCCTCTCTGATTTCCTCCGTGGATTTAAGTAAGGCAGACTCCGTGTGGTGCTCTGCTCTGAACCCATATTGGGATGGGTCAAGAAAGTTGTTGAGCTGCAGAAACGCGCTCAGTTGGATATTCATGGCTTTTTCCAATATTTTGGCTGGGAAAGGGAGCCGTGATATAGGCCTGTAGCTGTTAGGATCTTTTGGATCGAGGGTCTGTTTTTTCGACAGTGGGAGAACGGAGGCCTTTTTCCATGATTTGTGGAATATGCCCGATCTGAGTATAGCATTCAGCAGGGGTGTGAGTGCTGTTCCAATGATTTCAGGAATTTGCTTTGTGATCCGTACTGGACAGGGATCGGTGGGGGCTCCAGAGCGGATGGAGTTCAAGAGTTTAATAGTTTCTGGTGTCTCAAGGGGTTTGAAATGTTCCATCACCAGTGGGAGGCAAGAGCAATCCAGGCTATCCGTATACAGGCGACCGTGTGCCTTTTTGTCTACTTGTAAGAACGAGGACAAAATTATTTCTACTTTTTGTTTGTAGAAATCGGCTAACTTGTCACAAAGTTCAGAGTTCTTCTGACTCTTTGGGACATTCGGGGTGGCAAGTTTTTTGATGGTTTTAAACAGTTCCTTCGAGTTCGATTTGGCCAGTGCTATTTGTGTAGTGAAAAACTTTTTTTTGGCTTCTAACAGTAATTGTTTATAGGTGGTAATACTGAGTTTATACTTTTCCTTGCCTGCCTCTATGTACTTTATGCGCCATGCCCGTTCCAGTTGCTTACAGGACAATCTTTTAGCGCGGAGTTCCTCAGAGTACCAAGGTGCTGAGGGTGTAGCCCGTTTGGGAGTCCACTGTTTTTCAGGGGCTAGAAGGTTGCAGTAGGTACCTAGCCATTGTGAATAGGCTCATGTGGCCTCTTCCACTTCCGAGGGCAGAGGGCGCATTGAACGCCTCAGGGTATCTCCAAGTTTCTCAATGTCCACACTTCCCCAGGCCCTGGATGCAATCTCCTGGGTTAACTTAGAACAGGCCGGATGTTCCCCGTACTCAATCACAAAGGAGCTAGAGAGGGAAAACGTGCCAGAACGCCCTCCAATCAACAATAGTTTCAACACAAAAAGTCCTGGCACACTGTAGCCTAACTTTATTATTGTTCTGGACTAGGTAGAGGAAGTGTACTTTATCACAAACCTCCCTTATATTATATTATATGGAGACAACCCATCCAGAATGCTACAAAATTAAAAGTTGAGTGGGTAAGAAAAGTCAGAATGAAAGAGAATGTGAAGTCAGTCCACAAAAAGATACACTCTACAAAAACCCTCGATGCTAAAGAGGTGAAAAAATGTGTAGAGAGAGAGAGAGTACCTCACGTGCGCACCACCAGAGGAGCTACTGGTTGGTTCTCACCAGCTTGCCCACGTTTATTTCATCATCGGCAACTCTCTCTCAAGAAAAAAGTGTGCAGTGTCCAGTGAAAAAACACATAACACAAGACGGTGTAGTGTAAAAACAGAAAAACACATAAACTGTGCAGACAAAGACAGTAAAAAATGGTGAGGGTATATAGACTCTCAAATAATTGTTTTATTCTGGTTAGGAGTCTATCCCACTACTTAAAAACACAGCATGTTGCATACCTTAGTAATGACGGCCAACATGTTTCATTGCCAATAAAATTTGTGGCAAATTCATCAGGACAAGAAGGGGTCAAGGATCACCTTCTCTGGACACACACCTTTAAAAAGGACTGACAAACACAAATAGACAAACATACAGCTTAATCAGTTCGGCGAGGGATGTATTCACTGTCCATCCAAAAAATGGTTATGGTAATGAGCTTAAATCCATTACCTAGTTGGGGCTATGGGCCCACATACCAGCCACCAACCAGTCGCAGGGGCGTTCTAAACTCTTTACTCTCGCCTTCCTGCTCTGCACAGCACGACCGTAGTTGGTGCCTGCACCTGTAGAAAAAGTATGTAGACCATATATACCTAGTCTAATACGGCACAGTCTCTGTATATTTACTGTTCCTCGATCTCTCATAGATCATTCACCTAGCAGGTTGATAGTTCTACTCAACCATGTGCCCTTTCAGCGGTTCACCCGTTCATTTCTGATGCCTCACGTCAGCACAACTCGTTCTCAAATATTTTACACAGCTGAGCTGGCTTCAAAGATGACACCCCTCCTATGCGTGCCACGCTTAAAAATAACCTTAGTTTTTACATACCGCAACATCCACGCAACATCCGAGGGTGCAGACAGCCGTTTCTCAGTAGCTCATATACCCCCAGCTTACCCTGTAACTGTACACCCAGGCGGTACCTCAACACTGGAACAACTACCAGCGCGACTGTGTCTGTTTTCAAAAGTCGGCTCTTGCGCTATCTCGCGAGACTACGCGGTTACCCGGATTGTCTCGATATGCTGAGGGAAATGCAGCGGCCATCTTAAAGTGGTCTAGGGTCCCGGTTTCAAGTAAATCAAAACTCGATGGAACAATCATTCCCAATCACAGAGCGGTTATAGAGTGTGCCATATGATTTAAACTATAAGCCCGAATCCAGCTGGCTAGCACCCCATATGTAGAGGACATGTTCCTGCTCACAACCATGTCTCGATATGCTGAGGGGAATGCAGCGGCCATCTTAAAGTGGTCTAGGGTCCCGGTTTCAAGTAATGGAGAACTCGCTGGAACAATCATTCCCAATCACAGAGCGGTTATAGAGTGTGCCATATGATTTAAACCATAAGCCCGAATCCAGTGGGCTAGCACCCCATATGTAAAGGACATGTTCCTGCTCACAACCAGCAACCATCAGGTGGAGAAACGGTTCGGGATTAATGACATTAGGAAACCTCCAGACTGCAAGGTAGAGTACACATGCGTGAATGTGTGCACCATAAACGTATTACACACGGCGCCCTCAACAATAAATAAAAAGAGAGCGCGGCAGAGACACGCCCCATAAGCCACCAAATGACCACCTTGGAGAGCAGATATACCCCAAGTAGATCATTTTGGATCATGCAGCTTGACCTTTCATGGGTAAGACTACACTTATTGTGCCAAGAATAGAACATCAAGGATTAGTGCGGGTAGTGAGGTCATAATTCCATGGTGTTGTACTCAGCCTGTTAATGACCACCTATCTGCTCACTTTGTTCCACTCAATTTGGTCATTAAGACCAATGGTATCCCCCTTCTCTGTGTAGATCCAGCGGGCCTCCTTCACAGCCAATCTCTTGTCTATTTCGCCTATGTCGCCACAAACTTTCTCCAGAATGACCCACTTTAAAGATCTAAAGTGATGTTGCTGGTCTTTATAGTGTTGTACCAATCTTGTAGTGAGCTTGCCGGCCCTGATCGTACTAAGATGTTCCTGTATGCGTACCTTGACCTTTCTAGATGTAAGACCAATGTAGTGTAGTCCGCATGGACATGTCAGTCTGTAAATTACATGGCATGTATTGCAATTGGTAAACTGACGGAGAAACCAGGTTCTCCCACTACCTAGTGTAATTTCAGTTGTTTTCTCCGTCAGTTCGCACACTGAGCAGCTACCACAGGGATGATGTCCTGGGGGTAGGCTTACATTCTTCTGACCATGGGCAGGTCTTGTATGCACCAGTCTGTCCTTAAGGTTTTGAGTCCTTTTAAACGTGAATCTGGGCTGGGGCATCTGAAAGTCACTAGTGGATAACAATGACCAGTGTCGCTTGATTATTTGTCTGATCTTATTAGACAACGGGTCAAATGTCAGAACTACTGGCAAGCTCTCCCTCGCTTCCTTCTTATTCCTCTCAAGCAATGCCTCCCTAGGTGTATTGTGAGCCCTTTTACGGGCTCTAGTGATGATTCTCTTAGGGTAAGCACGTTGTTCCAATTTCATGCTGAAAACCTCTGATTGATGTAAATAGTCAGATGTGGAGGAACAGTTTCTGCGATATCTCAGAAACTGACCAACCGGGAGGTTGTCCCTTAGAGCTCTGGGGTGGTAAGACTGGTAGTGTAATAAGGAGTTTTTGTCAGTGGGCTTGTGATGAACGCTGGTGCTAAGTTTATCATTCACCACAGTGATGTCAAGGTCGAGGTACGTGGCCATCTCTCTACTTAACTGCCAGGTAAATTTTAAACAGATGTCAAGCGAGTTGAGCCATTCCAGAAATTCACAAAGATGTTGTTGAGTGCCCGTCCAAATACATAGAACATCGTCTATATATCTCTTCCAGAGGCAGATGTGCCCCTGGAAGGGATTGGAGGGGTGGTCCAGGTAGTGTTCCTCGAATTGGCCGAATATAAAAATTACATGGTCAATCAAAAGATTAAGGGACTCAAAAGAAACTTGGAGAGGTACACACATGAGTGGGCTTTCCCTTACGTGGATGATAAACATTATCAGGCAAGCAGTGAGAGTATTCCTCCATCTAGATATCAGAGAGGGGGGGCGTCAACAGCCTAGGAGAACACCTGGTAATTGGACCTTCGATAATACCTCCAGCGAGGATGATGAGGCAGCGCCACCCATAGCCCAGGGGAAGGTCAGATTCAATTTGGAACCACAGGCCAATCAAGAACTTGGCTCCCTGATCCGTTCTTTTTTGGGCCAGGCTCAACAAGGCAACAGAGGGGGAGGTCACAGGGGACGGGGCAGAGCCAGACAGAACCAGTCTCAGAACTGGCAGATGTTCTCCCCGCGCCAAACTCGCAGTCGAGGTCGAGCCCCGATGTAGATGTGAACAACATCGTTGTGAACCTTTCAGGACATGAACTAACAGCAGGTCAATTAAAAGTACTGAACCGTGGTCTTGGGTATGTTCCAACTCCTAAACATGACTCTTTTAAATGCCGGACCAAACTCCACGAAGTGGTGAGAAAAATCAAGATCAAAAAATTCTTTGCAAACAAAGAACAGACTCCTGCCTCAGTTTTCTCCACGGATTTACACCGTCCCTCCCAGTTTTGTCCACCACTATCTTCAGTTGGTCCTGAGGTGGCAGTTTTTGAGAATAAGGTCCTGAACAAGATTAGATTACTGGAGGAATCACAACAGGCCAACACCTTCAACAATATGAGCAAATTAGATTGGGCTGCAGTAAAATCCTTACAAGATAACACTGCACTTACCATCAAATCTGCTGATAAAGGGGGCGCTGTGGTTCTTATGAATACCAGCGACTATGAGGCGGAAGTACTGAGGTTGTTGAGCGACAGGAGGAACTACTGTCCTCTTGCACGTGATCCCACGGCTGAACTGCTACAACAGATTACCATCATTGTGGCACAGGCGCGGGAGAAGAAGTGGATCACTGCTAAAGAGGCAGAGTTCCTCGTCAACGTCAACCCCAGGACACCGGCATTCTATATCCTGCCGAAGATTCATAAGGCCCAGCGTCCACCCCCAGGCCGCCCCATTGTATCGGGCATTTCCTCGGTACTTGAGCCCCTTTCCCAGTTTTCTGATTTTTTCCTCAGGGAATCTGTAATCACCCAACGGTCATATGTTCAGGATACGACCGATATCCTTAACATCATTAATGAAATGGACTTTGATCCTTCTCAGCAGTTACTTGTGACCATCGACATCGAGTCCTTGTATACTAGCATCCCCCAGGACGCGACGCTGGTGGCAGCAGCTCGCGCCCTGGGGGCTCAGGAGTGGTTTTACGACACTCCCCAGTCCTTTGTCATGCAATGTGTGGAGTTGGCCCTCACCCGAAACTATTTCTGTCACAAAGATGCCCTGTATTTACAGATCTCGGGGACATCGATGGGCGCTACATTCGCGCCGAGCCTGGCTTGTATTTATGTCGGCCAATTCGAGGAACACTACCTGGACCACCCCTCCAATCCCTTCCAGGGGCACATCTGCCTCTGGAAGAGATATATAGACGATGTTCTATGTATTTGGACGGGCACTCAACAACATCTTTGTGAATTTCTGGAATGGCTGAACTCGCTTGACATCTGTTTAAAATTTACCTGGCAGTTCAGTAGAGAGATGGCCACGTACCTCGACCTGTGGTGAATGATAAACTTAGCACCAGCGTTCATCACAAGCCCACTGACAAAAACTCCTTATTACACTACCAGTCTTACCACCCCAGAGCTCTAAGGGACAACCTCCCGGTTGGTCAGTTTCTGAGATATCGCAGAAACTGTTCCTCCACATCTGACTATTTACATCAATCAGAGGTTTTGAGCATGAAATTGGAACAACGTGCTTACCCTAAGAGAATCATCACTAGAGCCCGTAAAAGGGCTCACAATACACCTAGGGAGGCATTGCTTGAGAGGAATAAGAAGGAAGCGAGGGAGAGCTTGCCAGTAGTTCTGACATTTGACCCGTTGTCTAATAAGATCAGACAAGTAATCAAGCGACACTGGTCATTGTTATCCACTAGTGACTTTCAGATGCCCCAGCCCAGATTCGCGTTTAAAAGGACTCAAAACCTTAAGGACAGACTGGTGCATACAAGACCTGCCCATGGTCAGAAGAATGTAAGCCTACCCCCAGGACATCATCCCTGTGGTAGCTGCTCAGTGTGCGAACTGACGGAGAAAACAACTGAAATTACACTAGGTAGTGGGAGAACCTGGTTTCTCCGTTAGTTTACCAAGTGCAATACATGCCATGTAATTTACAGACTGACATGTCCATGCGGACTACACTACATTGGTCTTACATCTAGAACGGTCAAGGTATGCATACAGGAACATCTTAGTACGATCAGGGCCGGCAAGCTCACTACACGATTGGTACAACACTATAAAGACCAGCAACATCACTTTAGATCTTTAAAGTGGGTCATTCTGGAGAAAGTTTGTGGCGACATAGGCGAAATAGACAAGAGATTGGCTGTGAAGGAGGCCCGCTGGATATACACAGAGAAGGGGGATACCATTGGTCTTAATGACCAAATTGAGTGGAACAAAGTGAGCAGATAGGTGGTCATTAACAGGCTGAGTACAACACCATGGAATTATGACCTCACTACCCGCACTAATCCTTGATGTTCTATTCTTGGCACAATAAGTGTAGTCTTACCCATGAAAGGTCAAGCTGCATGATCCGAAATGATCTACTTGGGGTATATCTGCTCTCCAAGGTGGTCATTTGGTGGCTTATGGGGCGTGTCTCTGCCGCGCTCTCTTTTTATTTATTGTTGAGGGCGCCGTGTGTAATACGTTTATGGTGCACACATTCACGCATGTGTGCTCTACCTTGCAGTCTGGAGGTTTCCTAATGTCATTAATCCCGAACTGTTTCTCCACCTGATGGTTGCTGGTTGTGAGCAGGAACATGTCCTTTACATATGGGGTGCTAGCCCGCTGGATTCGGGCTTATGGTTTAAATCATATGGCACACTCTATAACCGCTCTGTGATTGGGAATGATTGTTCCAGCGAGTTCTCCATTACTTGAAACCGGGACCCTAGACCACTTTAAGATGGCCGCTGCATTCCCCTCAGCATATCGAGACATGGTTGTGAGCAGGAACATGTCCTCTACATATGGGGTGCTAGCCCGCTGGATTCGGGCTTATAGTTTAAATCATATGGCACACTCTATAACCGCTCTGTGATTGGGAATGATTGTTCCATCGAGTTTTGATTTACTTGAAACCGGGACCCTAGACCACTTTAAGATGGCCGCTGCATTTCCCTCAGCATATCGAGACAATCCGGGTAACCGCGTAGTCTCGCGAGATAGCGCAAGAGCCGACTTTTGAAAACAGACACAGTCGCGCTGGTAGTTGTTCCAGTGTTGAAGTACCGCCTGGGTGTACAGTTACAGGGTAAGCTGGGGGTATATGAGCTACTGAGAAACGGCTGTCTGCACCCTCGGATGTTGCGTGGATGTTGCGGTATGTAAAAACTAAGGTTATTTTTAAGCGTGGCACGCATAGGAGGGGTGTCATCTTTGAAGCCAGCTCAGCTGTGTAAAATATTTGATAACGAGTTGTGCTGACGTGAGGCATCAGAAATGAACGGGTGAACCGCTGAAAGGGCACATGGTTGAGTAGAACTATCAACCTGCTAGGTGAATGATCTATGAGAGATCGAGGAACAGTAAATATACAGAGACTGTGCCGTATTAGACTAGGTATATATGGTCTACAATACTTTTTCTACAGGTGCAGGCACCAACTACGGTCGTGCTGTGCAGAGCAGGAAGGCGAGAGTAAAGAGTTTAGAACGCCCCTGCGACTGGTTGGTGGCTGGTATGTGGGCCCATAGCCCCAACTAGGTAATGGATTTAAGCTCATTACCATAACCATTTTTTGGATGGACAGTGAATACATCCCTCGCCGAACTGATTAAGCTGTATGTTTGTCTATTTGTGTTTGTCAGTCCTTTTTAAAGGTGTGTGTCCAGAGAAGGTGATCCTTGACCCCTTCTTGTCCTGATGAATTTGCCACAAATTTTATTGGCAATGAAACATGTTGGCCGTCATTACTAAGGTATGCAACATGCTGTGTTTTTAAGTAGTGGGATAGACTCCTAACCAGAATAAAACAATTATTTGAGAGTCTATATACCCTCACCATTTTTTACTGTCTTTGTCTGCACAGTTTATGTGTTTTTCTGTTTTTACACTACACCGTCTTGTGTTATGTGTTTTTTCACTGGACACTGCACACTTTTTTCTTGAGAGAGAGTTGCCGATGATGAAATAAACGTGGGCAAGCTGGTGAGAACCAACCAGTAGCTCCTCTGGTGGTGCGCACGTGAGGTACTCTCTCTCTCTCTACACATTTTTTCACCTCTTTAGCATCGAGGGTTTTTGTAGAGTGTATCTTTTTGTGGACTGACTTCACATTCTCTTTCATTCTGACTTTTCTTACCCACTCAACTTTTAATTTTGTAGCATTCTGGATGGGTTGTCTCCATATAATATAATATAAGGGAGGTTTGTGATAAAGTACACTTCCTCTACCTAGTCCAGAACAATAATAAAGTTAGGCTACAGTGTGCCAGGACTTTTTGTGTTGAAACGGATGTTCCCCGTGACTGCTCAGTTCAAATAGGATGTCCTAATGATCGGACCAGGAGAGAGGGAGAACTGAAGTACAGACCAAATCGCTATTTTTAGAAAAAAATCCCATCCAAGGTGTGGCCTTTTTCATGGGTAGGGGCATTCACCAATTGCTTGAGATCCCCGCCACCATAATTTGCTCCAATCGAGCAGTATCTGGGTCATGGGGGCCTCTAAGTGGAAATTAAAATCTCCCAACATCGTGTAGGAGTCTAGGCAAAGCCTTCCTCCAGTAGGGAGCCTACTGAGTCTAAAAACCTGTTTTTAGGGCGTGTGGACGGTAGAGCAATATACCTTTAAAGGTCCTGTAGTGCGCCGAGTGAAAACTGAAAGCTAAGGCCTCACAAGCGGTATTGGAGGCAGTGTGAAAAGTAGGTTTTAGTGAATCATGGTAGATAACTGCCAGCCCACTCCCTTTTTTATGTGGTCTATCGAGAGTATAACAGTTGAAACCCGGAGGAGTTGCCTTCACTAGACCAGGTTCTGAGGCACGATCTGTCCAAGACTCAGTGACAAAAGCCAATTTTGTATCAAGCCCCTCCAGTAGAAGCGCACATTCTGCGCTATGTTTGGTTAGTGATCTGGCGTTAAATAGAATACATTTTAAAGGTCCTGCATCGGCTGCATTAGCCTTTTATTGTTGATCTGACAACTGGGCCTTTGGCTGGTAAGTCTAAGACCTGGGGAAGGTATAGCCGGCAGCTAGGGCATGTGCTTTCCTTGTCTTTGTCATCAGCCTTTAGCGAGATGGGGCGCATCTACGTGTCCCCTTGCCAGAATTCAGCCTGCATAGTTCCTCCTCAGAATAGCTTGTTCTGTCTTTGGGAAAAAGGCCCAGTCCGAGCGCGGACGGGTGCAGACCGGCTTGCCTTAAGCATGCCAGTGGCGGGCCCGCTGCACCCGTCCACTGCGCGTCAGCATGCGGCATAAGTAGCCTATTGTCCGACCACTAGACCGCTAACCGTAAAGATGGCGGCCCGCCGGATCGGTCCTCCTCCCTCCCCTTCTTTCCCTTGTGCAAAGTAGCGAAGTAGCAGTAGCAGCAAGTTTTAGCAGCAAGCAACAGTGAAAAACAGTATTAAAATACGTTTAAAATCACTCATTTACGTTTAAAAGTAAAATCACTCAACTATCTAATCAAGGGCATCTCCTGGAGAGCATTGCACACAGCTCCGCTCAGGCAATCAGCGCTGCGCCTCAGCATGCGGCTTAAGTAGCCTATTGTCCGACCACTAGACCATTAACCGTAAAGATGGCGGCCCACCGGTTTGGTCCTCCTCCCTCCCCTTCTTTCCCTTGTGTAAAGTAGCGAAGTAGCAGCAAGTTTAAGCAGCAAGCAACAGTGAAAAACAGTATTAAAATATGTTTAAAATCACTCGTTTATGTTTAAAATCAAAATCACTCGACTATCTAATCAAGGTCATCTCCTGGCGTGCATTGCACACAGCTCTGCCCAGGCAACCAGCGCTTCGCGTCCGCATGCGGCCTAAGTAGCCTATCGTCCGACTACTAGACCGCCAACCGTAAAGATGGCGGCCCGCCGGTTCGTTCCTCCGCCCTCCCCTTCTTTCCCTAGTTGTTATAGTGAGTCCACTATAACAACTTGGAATACTAATGAAATAATAAATATAATCCTTGACTCAAGCTCTTATTTTATGGAATGGGACATTGAGGTTAAGAATTGTACCCCTTTAAAATACCCCTCTATTCTAGAGGCTGCATCCCCAAAAGTGGGAAAAGAAAGATATAAGTTTAAAGTAAAATGTCAATCCCTTTACGCAGGTGTGACTGGCTCATTGAACAAATCACCTTTCAATAAGGGTCTGCTAATTACTAATACACTAAAAGGAGTGCGTACCTGTGAATTGTTACCCGAAAATAAAATGCAACTTGGGGATTGGACATGGCTTCCAGCAACCCTTGAAAATGTGCCTCTAGGAGATGAGAATTGAATTTTGCCTGCTGCAAATGGTAAAGATTTACCACTGAGAATTTGTTCCTGAAATGTGCATGGGCTGGCCCATTTGTCGGTGAGCCAAATACTCTATTTTTAAATACTTTTGACATTTTTATGTTCCAAAAAACATGGAGAGAACAAGTAACTTCATTGTTTGGGTTCAATGAATTTAATCTACCTGCTGTACGCACTAATAAATTAGGCTGCGCAATGTGCGGACTTTCATGTTACATTGCGACTGAACTAAATCTAACAGTAGAAGTAGTTGACTTGCAGTTGGAATGGTTACAATGCGTTCAAATACAGTACTACTGCCATAAGATAAGGATATTTTATGTCCATTTAAGTGCAAGGAAAAATAAGGTGATGGGATATCATAAGCTCATTAGCAATTCGGCACCCAGATGCTGGTTTGATAATTTCTGGCGACTTTAACTTACATCTGGTCGCTTTTAACTCCTTAAATGGAAAGAGTAATGGTAACGCGAACTTGAGTAATGACTTGGATCATACAAACAATACAGTGAAATACCTAGTGAGTTTTATATATAGAGCAAGTGAGCAGTCCTAATTTGAAGAATGATTCAGATTTTATAAGTACTAATGAAATAGCCATTCTCCTATGTCGTCTTCAATCAAATGGGGCTCCTGGCCCAATGGGCTTCCCAATGCCTTATTCCGTGCCAATATTGATAGTGGGCTGAAGTGTTGACTCCAGTGTTTAATGAGGTATTGGCATTGAATTCTGTCCCTGTATCTTGGCAAGGTAGCATTGTGCAGCCCATCTATAAAAGTGGCCCATTTGACAACCTTGAGAATTATCAGTTAATTGCCCTAACTGATCTAAACCCCAAGGCGTTTGCCTCACGTTTGATTGATCTGGAAAACTGGGCAGCAGAGCAAGGTATAATCTCAATCAACCAAACAGGTTTTCGTAAGGGCTAATCTACCATTACCAACCTGCTGGTCCTTACTTTTTTAGCGGAACGGACAGTTAAAAAATTTTTTTAAAAAAAGGAACCAGTGGGACCTTTAAATTACACCCCCGCGGGCACTCGAGCTGGTTTGCGGCCCGTGCTCATTGATATGGGAGCACCACTTGATGTTTGCAGCGGTTTGGGAACTTTTCACCCGCTCACTCGGACTTCAAGTCCCAGCATCCCTCTGCCTGTGGGAGTGTCATCGCCTTGCATTAGCACATGATGCGGAGGAGGGGCATGTGTAATTTTTAAACAGGAACAGGAGCAACAACAGCTGTACTGTTTGCTGACGACTCTATGGAACCGGCACTGACGAAGGCGACTCATCGCTGAAACGCGTATGCCATCGTTTCATGAACTGCCAGCACATCTACATGTCTGTATCTCATGGACTGCCAGCAATGCGAATTTTGATCTCAATAAAGCCTCACAAGATTCCGGAGTGTGCCGTGTTTTTCTTTAAAGGAACAAGCGTTGGTCTATGTGTTTATTCCGCAGGCTGGAGGCGGACAAACGGCACACCCTCTCGATTTGGAGCACCTTGGAGAAACCAGCATTTTGGTATTTTTGTTTTTTGGCAAAACAAGGCGCCCCCCCGAACAGTTACACCGCCATTTGGCCTTACGGACTGTATTGGAGAGAGAGGAGGCATCACAGTGTGCCTGACAAAGGAACCAGTGGGACCTTTAAATTACACCCCCGCGGGCACTCGAGCTGGTTTGCGGCCCGTGCTCATTGATATGGGAGCACCACTTGATGTTTGCAGCGGTTTGGGAACTTTTCACCCGCTCACTCGGACTTCAAGTCCCAGCATCCCTCTGCCTGTGGGAGTGTCATCGCCTTGCATTAGCACATGATGCGGAGGAGGGGAATGTGTAATTTTTAAACAGGAACAGGAGCAACAACAGCTGTACTGTTTGCTGACGACTCTATGGAACCGGCACTGACGAAGGCGACTCATCGCTGAAACGCGTATGCCATCGTTTCATGAACTGCCAGCACATCTACATGTTTGTATCTCATGGACTGCCAGCAATGCGAATTTTGATCTCAATAAAGCCTCACAAGATTCCGGAGTGTGCCGTGCTTTTCTTTAAAGGAACAAGCGTTGGTCTTCATATATATATATATATATATATATATATATATATATATTACCTACTGGTGGTCGCCAGTAGGTAGTTATAGTTAGGACCACGTTTCCATAGGAAATCCGCAACATTCTATTTTGAATAACTTTGGCGCCGGTCGACGAATCCTCGCGAATTTTTCAAAATAGGTGGGGCGCTACGCTCCGCTCCTACCCTGAAAGTCTCGGGGGGATTCGTCAAGCGGGGGCTGAGATAAAAGGGGGGTCCCAAAACGCATTTTTCCCATGCATTTTTCCATAGGACCTTTAGACACAGCTACAGCCCGAACGGCTGAACAGAATTACTAGAAATTTGGCAGAGAGGTAGTCCTCAGGTCAAGGAAGTGCCTTTTGTAGGTTTGGTGTAAATCTGTTCAGTAGATTCTGAGAAAATAGCCTTTAAATCAATATATATCTGAGCCAGCTTACGGTGCGCTTACGGTACGCTTACCGTACGCGTACGGTGGCGTGCGCGAACGCGATTCTGATTGGCTCTTAGATCTTAGTAAACTTTCGAATCGGCCTAAACCAGGAAGCGGCGGCCGCCATTTTCTCTCTCGCACTGAGAGTGATGATTAAAATACAAACCACAAAAACATGTAAAGGGGCTGTTTGGACAGCTCCAAAACCCCTAGCCATGTTGAGGGAGTCCCCAAAGATCCCCCAAGGCCAAAAACGGAATTTTTTTTTTTTCGCTAATTTCGCCGATTACGCTTACCGTACGCGTACGGTAAAAAAATCTAAAAAAAAAATAATTATCCACACTCTCCCCACCCCGTGTGCATGGCTTATAAGTAATGTGAAAAATTAAAATATTAACTTTCAAAACGAAGTGCATCATATGTCCTCCATGTGCGCACGGTGCGCGAAGCGCATCGTGCGTACATGGCCCATCTAGCGTAACGTGGGCACGCGGTGCGCGTAGCGCACCGCGTGCCCACCGTGCGTGCACGGCACTAACTGCGTAAAGTGGGCGCGCGGTGCGCGAAGCGCACCGTGCGCGCACGGAACGAACTGCGTTAAGTGGGCGCGCACGCCACGAATGGCGTAAAGTAACTTAGCATTTAAAAAAACGTACAAATTCACTAAAAAAACCATAGGTTTCACACACGTTATAGTTAGGAATTAGCATTTAAAAAACCTTGCAAATTCACTGAAAAAACCATAGGTTTCACACATGTTATAGTTAGCGGAAATTTTACTGATAAAAAACCAATGAAATTCCCCCGTTATAGTTAGTGCAGGCAACTATAACTCACGCGACCGCAATCTTCTGCTGATGACATATGTGTCTTTATGAAAAAAAAATATTTGTAATATATGTATAGCTAAAAATGTATGGAAGAAGACATGGGCAAATAAGTGTCTAAATACAGTATTAGCATCAGCAGAGGATTGCGGTCGCGTGAGTTATAGTTGCCTGCACTAACTATAACGGGGGAATTTCATTGGTTTTTTATCAGTAAAATTTCCGCTAACTATAACATGTGTGAAACCTATGGTTTTTTCAGTGAATATATATATATATATAACTTTCATAGACTTAAAAGCAGCTTTTGATTCAGTTCCTTGAGCTTTACTATGGAAAAAACTGCTAGGATGGGCCATTCCACGAAAATTGCTAGAAGCTATTATACTCCTCTACACCAGCACATGGGTCCGGGTCAAGCTAGGTGACGGTGGTACTCGATCACAAAAAATTAAAACCTATAATGGTCTCAAGCAAGGTTATGTCCTTGCACCTTGCCTTTTTAATCTATTTTTATCAGATCTAATCCAGCACCTAGAGCCCATTGACACCCATCTTCCAAAAATTGGTGAGGTACATGTTCATTATTTACAATACGCAGACAATGGTATTTTGCTGAGCCAATCCCTGATAGGCCTATAAAGATTGATTATTGCATTGGATGACTACATCTTATTGAGTGGCCTGGATTGAATGTTAAAAAACTGAAATCATGAAAATCGGCCTGGTAAGATCTAAGACTGATTCATGGCGGGCCACAAGAGTGGCAATTGAAGTTGTAAAGAGACACACATATCTGGGTATTGTATTTG
Source organism: Triturus cristatus (assembly GCF_964204655.1). Lineage (NCBI taxonomy): Eukaryota > Metazoa > Chordata > Amphibia > Caudata > Salamandridae > Triturus > Triturus cristatus. Next base: position 133,511,948 of record NC_140593.1, on the reverse strand, counting down.
ACAACAGAGTTTTGTTTAAAAGTAATTTTGAAGATCTAAGGGCAAAAACTGCAACCTCAATTTATGCTTTTAAATGTTTACATAAGACATTGAGATGTCAATCATATGATCATCTCCTCAAAGTTACGAGAGCAAAGTTACAGCCAACTATTACCTATGACTCGCCTATTACCAGGGGGGAAAGATGCAAAACTATTGGACCTATTAGTAATTAAGGCCTATAAATCAATCCCTAGATCCATTGGCCAAGCAGAAATACTTCTGGAGTTTTGCCTCCAAAGACTGTCCGTGGTATTGCAAGGGTCTGACCTTGTTTCCTTGGCGAACATCTGTTTGCATGAAATAATTAATTCTGCCTATACAGATACCTGGCGATCGTACATCTCAATTTGCCTCCAGAGTTTGATCTGCAAATAGGGCTCTCTGAACTGACAATGCCCAGCTTCACAGAATTCTTTAACAAAAAGACAAAATTCACTCATTTAATGTGGATGAAACAACCTTAGTTGCAAAAACTCACCCATAGTTTGTGATTAATTCACATCAGTCTCTGCGATTCCAGCCTTATCCGAATGCCCATTTTTTAGCCCAAATAAAAGAAGCATTTCTAAAAATAAGACTGGTCATAAACTCAACCAAGGAGGGTACGCCGACCTGGATTCAGCATTGGCCAAGTACTAAATGTAGACGTGAAACCTTATCACACATAGTATGTGGTGCCCAAAATTGCTTAAAATATGCCACACACTTTTAAAACCTTTTTTTCCTTAAGGCTGGGGTAAGATCCACCCGTCAGGCTCTTATTTTATGTCTATCTGGTTAGTCAATTCCATTGCTATGTCAATTGACAACATTTTTAGCTAATGGTGACAAACTATTGGTATCTGCTGTCTTAATGAATGAACTGTAGTGGCTGACATCTTGAACGATTTAGTGTCTAAGCTACTATGGTAATTAGGCCCTACAGAAAATATGAAGACACTGATACACTATGCTATGGCTAAAATAAGACCCACCTGAAGCAATAATGGCACGTTTCACCAAAGCCAAATCTTCCACAAGATAATTAACCAGAGGCGTATCTGAGGCAGATATATACAAAGCGCGTGCCTGCTCTACTCTCTACAACTTTGCCAAACATTATTTTTTGCATTCCGAAGTGATGCAAGACTCACTTTGTCTGTTTAGTACTTCAAGATTTTTTAGTCGAATGTTTCTCCAGAACCACCTCCCTCGAAGTATTTCTTGGGGATTTATTCAAAGGTGAGAAATCTGCAAGTAGAGGTATCCATCAAAAAGAAAAGTTAATTATCCTCTGTGATAATTTTGTTGGTAGATACTCTTATCTACCAGCAGCTTCCTCACTGAACCTCCTTAGTTGCACACTGCACTGATATGCAAGTTTCATTGTTTAGGCACACCGCCAAAGTCACTGCAGAAAACTGAGCAGAACTGAAGTTAAGGTGCCGGTCCTGGTGCTATATGACTTGACTGGCGTCATCAGTGCTCCATGTCGAAACAGTCAATTCCACTTATGGTCCCTGGAGAGCTGTTGCATGAGTTCTCTGAATCCAATCTTGTGCCTAGGGTATTCAAAGTTGATTAATTTTCAGGTATCCACCAGAAAGATTATTACAAAAGGTAAGTATCTTTTCCAGGAAATGCAAGAAAAGTATACTACACATAAACCTAAGCTAAATAGTGAAAAATATACTTTTATGCAGCTATCCAGACCATAGTTTTGACCCACACAGTATTATAAGCACATAGATGCTAAACACTATAAAAACTGTTTGTAGGAGAGTAGGATCTTCCTCTTCTGGTTACCCCCACTTTTTGCTGATGTATCACTGTTTTTGACTTAGACTGACTGGGATCCTGCTATTCTCCTCTAAAGTGATTGCATGTACTTTAGGTACACTCCAGATTGGATTCTAGGGTACCCTTATCAGTCCCTAGTATATAGTACACCATGTACCCAAGGCTAAGGTACCCCAGAGGCCTCCCAGGGGCTGAAGCATGTATTGTGCCACTCCTGAGAGGCCATACAAAATGACACCACGGGTCTGCTACTGCAGCCTGTGTAAGGTGGTGCATGCACCCCTTACTTAGATATAGGTTCCCTATATCTATTCTAAATCACTGCACATATAAACCTATCAGTCACCCCTATGGCAGGCCTTATCAATCCTGAAGGCAGGGTGCTGGGTTTTATGTGAGAGTGTGCCCCTGCATGAGCAGAGCTCCTCTGCAGCCTTCGGAACCTATTTTCCGGGGTTGTCTGTGATGCAACCAACCATATATATTTAAGTGCATTATAACCTCACGGTAAATGCTAACTTTAAAATGGCTGCTTAGAAACATGTCGTGTTTGGTGTCAAACACCTTGGAATCATACCTCCCCGCCAGAAACTGGCGGGGGAGGTATGATTCCATCCTCCTAGAGGGACTTATGTGAAACAGCGGTACACCCGGTACCAGCTTTCTCGACCTGGGTATCACAAAATGGATGCTGCCAGCCGCAGACACGGGTCTGCCCTCCTGCTGCTGAGCCAAGCTCGAGCAGAGGAAGGCCTGACAATAGGTTTCCTGTCACAGGGAGGTGTGACCACCTCCCAGACAGGCTTTAGTGTATTGGGGTACTCTGAGAGTGCCAGAAAGTCTGCACAGGTGGCACATTTGGTGTCCCCATGCATAGTCCGGCTCAAACCAGTTGCAGAAGCCATTTGCTCCTGCTCTGGCATGAAACTGGACAATGGACATGGGTGTAGCCAGCCCTCTATCCTACCCCTCCACTAGGAGGTTCCCCAGAGTTAGCCCAACCCCTTCCTTGGGTATAAAGTAGGAAACCTGACTACAGGACTTTGGATTTTACCTGGACTAAACTCTGCAAGCAGAAACCAAGTACTTCAATGGTCTACACTTCGCTGGACGACAGAAGAATCTCCCTTGGAGTAAAGGAGTTACTTCCCTGCAGCAGCAGGCACCTAAACGCATCTGACCGGTTTGCATCTCCCAAGCTCCTGAGGACTCCGAAGATTTCTGCAACACAGGAGGTGAGTTCCTGAGTGTCTCTGAGGTCGATCTTCTCTCTCAGCAATTCTGAGACCAGTATCCCTCTTGGGGACTGTGAAACCCGAACCCCTGTGCACCATATACTTTTGCAGCAGCATATGCTTTTTGGCAATCCCTGAGGCTGTGCTTTGGACTACGTGTAGTCCCGACCATGAGCAGTATTTCCACCGAAGATCTCCGGCCTCCACTCCACGAGTGCTCTGTGGGCTGGTGCTTTGTGATTCCGCTCGAGGTCCCTTCACGATCCCTGGTCCATTGGCCTGTGGGTCCTGGCGAGGGTCACTTTGTTTTTCCTTTGGCTTCCCTGATTTCTCCAGACATGCCCTGACTCCCCATAGCTTGGGGAGTCTCCTGGATCCTGCTGGTCCACACCGTAACCTGTTTCCTCTGCCCACGTGGGTTTCCTTTGCCAAAACTTGTTGGTGTTCAATCCGGACACTGACCCTTCAGCACTCGACATCCTTCATGGGACAGCTCACCTTCGGACTTTAGTCGTCTACTACTCCTCCTGGTCCCCGTGGCTGCAAAGTCAAGCATCCTATCTTCACACCTGAAGCAACGGACATCGATGGGCATTCGTCTATCGAGCCCCTGGTCACCCTGAAGTGATCCAGACTCTGTCCACTCTGCTTTCAGGTTCTTCTCACGTCGGATCCAGGCTTGTATTCCACCGGACACTTTTCATCTTCCCGGCAGCAGCACTTCTTCGCATCACGCCATTGAAAACGACGAGGGTTTCTGACACCACTTGACCCCTGTGCACCCGGCTCCTCTGGGATAGGTAACACGGGTACCTCAGTACTCACAAGGGTACTGGCCTTAGAACTTTCTATGTTCCAAAGGGTTTGCTTGAAGTCCTCTCCAAAGTGTCCTTAAACTGTAATTTTCCAACCGCAACTTTCCCATAGAGTTGTACGGAGCTCGCGTCTGTGTTCCCCCACTGCACCCGTCCTCCGTGGGATCCCTGTGTCACTCCTTTGGGTCGTTCCTTGGGGTCCCAGCGATTCTACGTGCTGTAGGCACTGTGTCTAGTGAAGTCGTTGTTATACCATTTTTTTAGTATATGGGTCGGCCTCCCCCTGGAGCCCGCTGTGTATTGTGCTATTTACTGTCATTCTATTGATTAAGTATTGTATGCTTTGTGCTCTAATCTCGTATGGAGATTAGTGGAGAGTATTTAGTAATAAATACATATATTTTATATAACACTTGTGTGGTTCTCCTTTCATTTGATTACTCCGGAGATCTGATAAAACAAGGTGCTTTACATTCCTTCAAGACTTAGCCTGAAGGCTGCTCTCCATTGCTACCACTAGGATAACTTTCATAAAGGTTATCTTTAACCTAATCACCATAAGGGTCATTTGTACTGGTGCAAGGTGCCCACTTTAATTAGTGGACAGCATATACCAGGCCAACTTCTCACACTGTTAACGTTGGATTATACAGACCATGCCACACAGGGTTACTCTTCAGATCTAGAGCAACGGTACCAATACTTGTACCGCAGTAATTTCACTGTAGCAGTTTATATGAAGTCACGTTTTCCTCATCTGCCATGATCACACCACGCAAAGGAACAAAAGTGCACACCCTTCTTTAAAGAGGACACTGCTCTTGTGGCGTCAAGGGTTCCTGGTGTCTAGACAGTTACTGGAGTCCCCTTACTCCAGTAGCCTCTGGGCTAGCTGTAGCCTAGTAGTGGCTGTGCAAGGTGCTAGTAAATCCCGATACCCTCAGTTGGCACTAGACCCGGTGAGGCCAGTGCTTCAGAGCCCATTGGTCGCGGTGTATCGTGTCTAACAGCAGGGCACCCACGGGAACGGTGCTGCTGCAGGCGAAAGCTGGAGACCATGAAAATCCTGGGGCAGGGATGAAGGGCTCAAATAGGAAGCTCTTCAAGAGGAAAGTGACCGTCGGCTACAGGTTGTAACTGGAGTCCCCCACAGGCTCCTGCAGCACAAGGCAGGGTCTCAAGAATGAAGCAGTCTCACTTTAATAACCCTAAGGAGCTTCCCCTGTTTCCCTCGTTGATCTGCACCAGGTTTCCTGATCTTGAGCTGCTGCCTGGTGCTTTCGAGCTGGTGATCTTCCACAGCATCCTCCCACATCTGTGTTGGGATGCGTCAAAGTCCCCTGCCTGGTGAGCTGAAGCCTGGCCCTTTCCTTCATTTCAACACAGTCTGTCACAGAAACGCCTGCTTGAGTCCAGACCGTTTTCCTGGGTCTGGCTGGGGGATGGCCATGCAACTCTTGATCTCCATTTCCTTTAGGACTGCTTACTCAGCCCCTCTGGTCTGTGGCTTGTCAGACAAATGCATACAGTGTTGAACAATGCACTGGCCAATGAAGCCAAATTTTACTGCATGGGGAGAGCCTGCTGTCTCCTGTCATGCCTCTGTGTACTATCCCCCATGGAGGAATGTTCATTAACTCCAGACAATCTATTCAGGCTTCTACGTCAACTCAGCCAGAAATGTTTGATGAAATACCACGTCAAGATCCAGAGGTCCTTGTGCACAGGAGCCACTGCCTATAAGAAGTGACTCCCATTGGTTACTCTCGAGCACATGACACCTGCCAGGGGCTAATTCGCCCCTCCCCCCACCCACAGAAATAAATTGAAGTCGATAATTTTTGCATAAGTGGGTGTTTTCAACTGCCCAGAACCTGTATTTCATCAGATTCAACGCAATGCTACTAGACCACCCACCACAGAAACACAAGACCCGCAGTTACCCTTAGCAGTCCTTCTGAAGGAGGTACCCTCCCCGCTGTTAAGGGGCAATCGAAGCTCCTCAGTGGGAAAGGGGTAGACCTGCCCATCCCCATGAACGACTCTCATCCCAAAGTCTTGCGATTCCTAATGAAATGGATCGCGAGCGCTTGAAAGGCCAATACAAGTGGGAGGCTTCATTGTTAGATTGGACCAAAATGATACTTATTTGCATATTCTGATGCATCTCGCTCATCACAATTAGCTCAGATTCTTAAGTTGAACACGTTACTCGTTCAAAGTTCTGGCTCTAGGCTTGAAATCTGCCCACTGAGTCTTTAGCAAATGTCATTCTGTTACACCTGCAAAACTAACTTCCTTGTGTGTTCATGTCCTGGTGAAGGGGAGTTCAATGCAGATATGTTAAAACAAACACAGAAGCAACTTCCCAATCCAGCCTCCCCAGATGTGGCCCTCAATCCAATCAATGGTGGTGAAAGCCTGTCTAATGGCAGTGCGTTTTTTTTTGTTAAACGTGGATTCCTCTTTACCAGGTGTCGCCTTGTCTAAGAGTAAGAAAGGTGATGCCTTTTTGGGCCATGGCCTACATCTCCTTGTTGCTAGGTTACAGATGCTCTCTCTTCAGGAATTCAAATCAGTCAATGGTCCCAAACGGCGCGGTCTTGGCATGTTATCTTGTACACTAAGTTATACCCAAAAGAGTGTCCTAAAGTTATACCCAAAAGAGTGTCCTGGTGCTAGGGCTGGTTTAAATATCCATTCCAGCTATAGGGAGGCTGTGGTGATGTCTTGTTGTTCTATCAGGGCGGAATTCTCAGCGTAGTAATCCAGAACGCCGGAACGTCCTGTGCTGGGTGTTCGGTTCTGATCGGTTACTGCTGCCGTGGGGAAGCTGATAGAGGGTTGACTAATAAATGTTATCTCAACAACCAACGCTTCGGTGACTGATTATCTTCCACAATTTGGCGACGATTGAGAAAAGTAAAGTCAGCCCTAAAAGGATCTACGCGTGCCGGTGAAGAAGAAATGATAAAGACGGGACTTTTGAAGAGGGGAAGGGAAAATTGTAAGTAAAAATTAACTTACGTATCCTGGAGTCTCCCTCGTTGTCACGAAAATACCCGTAGATAAAGGATCGGCTCCCCGTGTGTCTCGCAGCGTGAATGAGAGGATATTCATAAAGATTATATAAAAAAAAAAAAATGAAACGGAAACTTTGAACACGTTGGTAACTAGGCAACTGATCCACCTAGCAACCACTTGTCCATTGGTTAGCTAGGGTTGGAAACGTCACGTGGTGCGTGTTGGTAACTAGGCAGGAGCTTCACCTAGCAACCACGCGTACATTGACTTTAAAAAAAAACGACAAGTGTCTTATCGGCTGGGTAAAGTTGTGAAAATATTTAATGAACGAAGTAACGTTCTGACAAGCTCACATTTAAAACATTATTGACGAAAAGGAAGTTGATGAAATGCTGATTACCAAGGAAGATTTATTCACCCAAAACGCACTGTGACACGCACACAACAATATTAAGCGTGTCAAGCGTGCCTACTTGCGCGACAAGTGTATCCCTAACAAGGAGTAAACAATGAGGAGAATTCATTGAGCAGAACACGCACTGTGATACGCACACATTGCTATTAAGTGGGTCAAGCGTGTTTACTTGCGCGTCAAGTGTATCCTTAACAACGAGTAAACGACGAGGAGAATTCATCCAGCCAGAACGCACTGTGACACGCGCACATCAATATCAAGCGTGTCAAGCGTATTGAAGCAAGATCGTCCATTTTTGGAATGCAGCGAAATGAAGTGACTGTATGAGTTTTCATTTTAGGATCAATTTTCCCTGTATGTTTACGTTGTAAGGGAAAAGTGTGTAAACTTTGTACCTTTACACTAGAGGAAATCTTTAAAAAAAAAAACAGAAATAGTAGGTAAACTGAAGGGTTTATTTAGGGAAGTGTAGAGTGTGAGACATTTTGTCATAATATTTCCTATTTTAAAAAAAAAAGTTTGGGTTATTGTGCCGACACTATGCAAAGCATCAATGCACCGCCCCCTTTCCTTCAGGTTCCTGGGGATCCACCTATTCCCTGGCGGTCCTGGTATAGGGCATTCACAAAATATCTGGGTGCTATTGGGGGTACTAGATATTGTCCAGAAAGGAAAAAATTCTTATTGGTACACAGTTTAGGATTTGAGGGTCAGTCTGTTTACGAACATCTACCACCGTATGAGGTGGGTGAAGAAGAAGATGATATAGATAAATATCAGTTAGCGGTGAAGAAGTTAGAAAAACAATATGACATTCCACCTAGTTTAATTGTAAACAGACACAAGTTCTTTACAAGGGAGCAACAACAGGACGAAACCATTATTACTTATGTAGCTGCGTTGCGTACTTTAGCAGCGGAATGTGAGTTTGAAAATTTCACATCGCAACTGATTAGGGATCAGATAGTGGTTAGATGTTGGGACAAGAAGGTTCAGGAAAAATTATTGACGTTGAAAAATCCCTCACTCTCTGAAACCATAGATATAGTGAAGAGTATAGAAATATCTCAAAAATCGTCAAGGGAACTTAAAAAAAAAAATGAAGATTCGGGTGTGTCAGTCGTCAAAGAAGTCAGTAAGGAGAGTATGGGGACAGCACAAAAAGGTCAAGGGAAATTTATTATAAAAAAAAAGGAGGGAAAGGAAAGTTTTTTCAATCAAAAAAACATTTGTTTCAGGTGTGGTAACACAAGACATGGTTTTAATGGGCGTCCTTGTCCTGCTTTGAATGTAAAGTGTAAATTATGCAACAAAATCGGCCATTTTGCAAAAGTTTGCCAAACACCGAAAGAACACATAAAAGTAAATACTGTTGTTGACAGTGACCTAGACTATGAAGATATGAATATGCAATTTCACAGAGAAATGGTTGTCGTGGTTCAGAGTGATGAGAAGGATTGTGTTGATCTATATGAGAACATTCTAGTTGATGGTAAAAGTTTGAATTTGTTAATAGACTCTGGTGCAAGAATGACCATCATTACTGAAGAACTATTTAAGAAAATGTGGAATGATAAATCATTATTGCCTCCTGATAGAAATCCTTTCACATATGATGGAAGAAAGATAGATCTTACAGGGTATTTTGAGTGTCAATTGATGTTCGAGGGAAAAGTGATTTTTGGGAAAATATACGTTGCAAAGGAAGGTTTGAATATTCTAGGGTGGTACCACCAAGGGTTATTTGGCATGACTCTTAGGCCAGGAAAGAAAAAACAGGTTTCTTTGATCCCGGAACATCCATGTGCTAATCTTTCAGTACAGGCACCTAGAGATATGGAATGGATAAAAAAATATGAGGAAGTTTTCAGTGAGAAATTGGGAAAGATTTCTGGTTTTAAACATTTGATCAAAGTGCAGAGTGGTGCAGTCCCAGTGAAACACAAACTGAGGAATGTTCCGTTTAGTGTACGTGATGAACTGTCACAAATTCTCAAGAAAATGTGTGATGAAGGTGTAATAGAACCAATCGAGTCTTCTATTTGGTTATCTCCTTTGGTTATCGCAAGGAAGAAAAATGGTCAACTTAGGGTCTGTGTGGATCTCAGAAGTTTAAACAAGGTAATTTGGGTAGATTCACATCCTCTACCACGTATAGATGACATTGTTTCTACTTTCTCTGGAGCTAAGGTATTCAGCAAAATAGACCTATCCTCCGCCTACCATCAAATTGTTCTTGAAGATTCATCTAAACATTTTATGGCTTTTGTTTCTTCCATCGGTACTTTTCAATTCAAGAGAATGCCTTTTGGGCTAGCATCTGCCGTGTCGGTTTTCCAGCGTGTGTTGGAAAATGTTCTGAAAGGTCTAAAAGGGGTTGTGACATTTCAGGATGATATTCTGGTGGCAGGGAAAGATATAAAGGATCATGATGAATTAATGGAGCAAGTTCTAACCAGACTCAAAAAAGCGGGGATTGTTGCTAATCGGAAAAAATGTGAGTTCACTAAAGATAGCATAGAGTATCTTGGTCATGTTATATCGGAAAAAGGAGTTTCACCAAGACCTGGTCTAGTCGACGCTATAGTTAAAGCACCGTGTCCAACAACAAAAGAACATGTTTCATCATTCTTAGGAGTTTGTGAGTTTTATGCTAAATTCGTAGAGAATTTTTCAAGCAAGACGGCGAACTTGAGGGAATTGCTTAAAAAAAAACAAATTTTCACGTGGTCCTCTGAGTGCCAAAAAGAATTAGAGAATCTAAAGAAAGAGATCAGTTCTCCAAACATGTTGGCACCTTTTGACTCTTCAAGACAATGTATCATTACTGTAGATGCAAGTAATGAAGGATTGGGTGCGACGTTATCTCAGATAAACAGGCATGGAGAAGAGGTCACATTAGGGTTTGCATCTAGATCATTGAGAGACAGTGAAAAAATATACTCTGTGATCGGGAAGGAGGTTTGTTTTACAAACGGACCATAAACCTTTGGTTAATATTTTGACGGGTACAGTTATAAGAGATCATACACCAAGAATATCAAGATTGAGTGTGAAATTATTGCAGTATGATCTCAAGATTGAATACATACCTGGGGGAAAAAATGTGAGGGCAGATTATCTATCACGTGCTCCAATGTCAGGTGTAACCAAATTTGATGTATGTGACGAGGATTTGGATGAATGTTTGATTGCTTCTGTGGATGTCTGCCAAGGTCAGGCTATTAGTGAAATGGAATGGATTCAGGGTATGGATGATGATGCAGATCTCGCCATTGTAAAAAAAATATGTGATCGAAGGATGGCCGAGAGAACGAGTTTTGCCTGTTAATCTACAAATGTATGCAAATGTATGCAAAGATTGCAGATGAACTTCATGTTAAAAAAAATGGGATTTTGATGAGAGGTGATAGGTTTGTTCCACCTTTTGGTTTAAGGGACAGAATTGTTGAGAATGGTCATGAGGGACATTTGGGGCAAACCATTACGAAAAGGAAAATTAGAGAAGATTTTTGGTGGCCCGCCATGGACACCGAAATTAATAATAAAATTGAAAGATGTGTCATTTGTGCAAATAGTGACAAGGGGATCAAACTTACAACTTTACCTTTACAACCTTGTGTTTTACCTGAGGGGCCATGGTTAAAGATTGCCATTGATTTCATTGGTCCTTTTAATATGTTACCACGTCAAAACAAGTTTGCTTTGGTCATTGTGGATTATTTTAGTAAATGGTGGGAGGTTGATTTTATGGAAGAGCCTAACACTAAATCAGTTTTAAATTCTCTCAAGAAGATTTTTCAGAGGGAAGGTTTACCTAAAGAGTTGGTTTCGGATAACGGTGTTCAGTTCACTTCCAGTGAAATGAGGGTTTTTCTGCAGAAAAATGCCATGGTTCATAAGAGAGTTGCTCTTTATCACCCGCAAGCTAATGGGTTAGTGGAGAAAATGAATAGGACTTTGGTTGAATGCATACAGTGGGCAGTACAGAATTCAGTGCCTGTTAATGAGGCGGTAGAGAGTATGTTGTGGTCTCATCGCACTTCTCCCAATGCTGTTACGGGTAAGAGTCCATTTGAACTTATGAGGGGGCGTGTTTCTGCGTCGAAATTGTGTCCTCCATGGTTGAGGTCTTTTCAATCTAAAATGGACAGGTTGAACCCTTGTGATGAGTCAATGAGAAATAAGGTTGAACAATACCAGGAGAAGATGAAGGAGTATTATGATGAGAAGCATAGAGTAAGTGCAAAACAAACAAAGATTGAGGTAGGTGATTGGTTTCGTATCAAGAATCCCACACATGTGGTGAAAGGAAATTCTAAATTTAGAGATCCTGTACAGGTTGATGCGGTGTCAAGAAATGCTGTGAGGGTTCAAGGTTGTGATTGGTGGAATAAGAACAGAGTACATAAAGTTAGTAGGAACAGGGAGGAGGAGAATGTGCAATGTATGAGCGGAGTTAGTAAAAAAAACGCAATAACAGAGGTTTGCAGCAAGAGTGTCACTGATGAAAGTACGTTTCCTGTGTTGCGCAGAAGCAGTAGGAGTGCACCCAAGCCTGTCAGGTTTCGTGATGTATAAAGGATTGATGAGAATATAAGTGTACCAAAGTTGTTTTCGAATTTTATATTATTTTTAGGTTTTGATTTTCTGTAACTTATATTTGTTTATTCTGCTGTTTCTTTTCAGAATGTTTAGAGGAGGGAAATGTGTGGTGATGTCTTGTTGTTCTATCAGGGCGGAATTCTCAGCGTAGTAATCCAGAACGCCGGAACGTCCTGTGCTGAGTGTTCGGTTCTGATCGGTTACTGCTGCCGTGGGGAAGCTGATAGAGGGTTGACTAATAAATGTTATCTCAACAACCAACGCTTCGGTGACTGATTATCTTCCACAGAGGCTTCAGCACATAGAAAGGTTTGGAGCAGTTTCCCAAAACCAAAATTATGGTCAATAGCTTTAAGAGGTCAAGGGAGATCATTCCATAATTTAGCAGCTAGCCGACTGAAGGTAGGGTCCCAGAGTGAGATCCTTATAAAATTGGTATTCGAAGGTTGTATTGATATGCAGAGCGGAACCAGTGGGAAGGCAGATGTTTGTGAAATGTCCCCTGCAAATACACAGGGCCCGTCCTATTAACGGCACTATGAACTAAATGGAGAAATTTGTAGGAAACCCTCCTTTCAACGGGATGCCAACAAAGAGGCTGTCTGTAAGAAGTGATATGTGTACTTCCCCAATCAAGAATCTATCACACTGCCAAGTTCTGGTGTGATTGTAACTTGGTGCTTTGCTGCTTAGGGGACCCAAGAAAGAGGTATTTTTTTCAATATTCTAGCCTCACAATAATAAGATACTGAGAAACCAGCCTGTGGCTGTCCGTGGGTGAGCAGAGAGAGTTTCATCAAAACTTTTAAACTGAAAGCATCAAGAACAAAAAGTCCTGTTAACCTGAGTGGAAAATAAGAGATTGTCTTCGAAAGAAAAAAACAGATTTTTTCCTACAACTGAGATGGCAAGGAACCCAGATTCGATGCCAGCTTTACAACCAGACCGCATTAGAAGGCCCTTAAACTAAGAGTTCAGTTTTAGTAGAGTTGATTTTTAGGACATTATAGTTCATCCTGTCGACAACAGCTGTGAGGCACTGTTTGAAAGACATCATGTCCTGAATTTTAGGATTATTCAAGCTGAATGTAATCTGCAAGCAACATAAACAAGCATTTGCTAAAGTTAGAGCTGTTGGTGTTGAAAATGACAATGCTTTTTACTTTAGCTTTTTTATACCATTGGCAACAGTGCTATGCAAATATAAGAACTCCACTGTAAATAAAAAAACAAAGGTAAAAAACATTTTCAACAGCAACCGCTCTAACTTTAACAAATGCGAGACCTATTGCATTGCAAATGCTTGTTTTGATCTTGGTGCCTGTCACATTTTTCCCACTTCTCCAGGCTGCATTTCTGATTCCAGAGAGAGCTGCAGAACTGCGTTATTTTTAAGCAGAAACCATATTTTTCTGATTAAGGTTAAACACGTGGTTAAAGAATGGCTTCCCATTTTTTTCCATGTACAGAACTTATGAAGCCAAAGATATTGGCATTTCCAAAAGACAAATGTATTGGAAAGCGATTGTGATGCTTGGTGTGCTTCATTTCAGGGCGAAAATGATCAAATATCAGGCACCTGAATGCAGGTCGAGCAAATCTAGTTTTTTTTGTCTAAGTTTTTAAACACGTGCCGACACGGAGATCTTGAGATTACTTCGTAAATATAATCTTGTTTTTTTTAAATGTTTGTGTGCAAGGGGCTAATGACTTCTTCCGTATCCTAGCATGGCCATGATGGTGAGACTTTCTGCTTAAGCAATTATTTATAGCCCTGCATTTCCCAGCAGGCAGCTGAGTATTTCTGAGATGCAGGTTGTAGTCCGCTGCATGATGGATATCCCGAAGACTCTGCATGGGAATTGGGTCTTGCAAACGTGTGATAACTGAAATGTGTTACCGCTACAGAGATCCTCCTGTCCCAGTGCACGTGATCGTGTCTTTGCCAGAGTACTGTCAGCGCGTCCTTTCTCAGTGTGCGTGACACAGTGCGCTGTCATAATCCCTGCCACAGTGTGCTGCCAGTAGTGTCTCTATTCCTGTATGCTGTCCTAGTCTCGTCTACCAATGTGCGTGTTAATATTGCCTGTTACAGAATAATGGGGTAACCCAATGATCGTCACCGGACCTGGGTACAATGCGAGAATGAAAAAATTGGTCCGTGACAGCTATTTAAAGGTGCGATGATTCACAATCTATCTGCTGTGTGTTGTCAAGGTAACCAACACTGATAATTAATATCATATAACGAAATAAATGTTTTCTTAAATGCATACGGTTAATATAAGGAACTCTATGTTAGAGAGACAACAACGTATCAAGAGACCAATGTAGAACATGCAGTTAATGTCAAAAAAGAGGAGAGAAAGGAGAGCCAAAAATGTTCAATTGCAGTATATTTATTTCATATACTTAAGAGCACTTTATGCATTTGCAGTTGTAGTAAGGTTGCAAAGAAAGGGGGAAGGGTTTGGGACGGTTGTGCTCGTGGTAGAGAGGGATGGGTAGAAGTCACTGGTTAAGGAATACACATTATTTCAATCATTGCGAAATCAGACTGGTAGAGAAGACCAGTAGACAGAACCTGCTCTTGACAATTCTTTAGATCACAGCTATACAGTAATAGAGCATTAATGCAACATCAGGCAACGGGGGGAGGGAGAGAAAGGTACAGGTCCCATATGAGTGGATGGCGTCGACGTTTCGACTTGGCTAATGCATAGAGGGTGACTTGTACCTCCGCTGTGAGTCTTCTTCAGGACAAGGGGGGGCAACCTAGAGTTGAAAGAACGAATGACAATGTGTTAAATTTCAGAAGGAAAATGAGATAAATGAGATTACTAACCTAATTCTGGTGCCACATTGGCATCACAGGTGTAGGACCGAAGGATGAGTGTTTTGGCACAGTCCAGTGAGAGTTTTATGTGGAGAATGAATCCGAAAATTAGTGTGGAATCAGGTATGCTAAGTAGCACACGGTACATGGTCACATGGATTAAAGCACTCACCCAAATGAGTGAACTGAATTCCAAATGTGAGGGCCCAACTTGTGAAGTCCTCACCGGTATTTAAAACCAGGAATAAATTATCCGATGGTCATCTGACATCTGAATGAATCTAGGTATGTCAAGACCTACATATAAAGAGAGCGAGTATGAAAAAGTTGCAATTTGCTATTATGATGAAGCAAGGTCGTGTTAGCAGAAATTCCAGTCCATAACCTTGAAAGAAAATTACAGGCGCCGCATGCCTCGAAACTGCCTCCTGCCGAGTTCAAGTGCAAGGGTGAACTGGCAGGAGGCTCTCGTTTATAAGCAGAGAGCCGGTTAGAGCCGGGGAAGCGTGCACGTAGCACGTTCAATCTTCATGCGTCATCCAGGGAGCCACGAGCACGATACTAAGAGGCCCGGTGTAGAATACAGAGAATTAGATTCCTGTCACAGAGTTAAAGCGATACCGGCGATTCAAAAATTGTGATGCCTAATTGAAGGTTAGAGCCCCAGGACACTCACACTAGGAGGTATGCTAGCGCATCCCGAGACGCCTATCAGGGGTGCAGTCATTAGAATGGCAGAATAGCACGCTGGTGCGTGAAAGGGAAGCAGTCATTAGAATGGCAGAATAGCACGCTGGTGCGTAAAAGGGAAGCAGTCATTAGAATGGCGGAATAGCACGCTGGTGCGTAAAAGGGAAGCAGTCATTAGAATGGCGGAATAGCACGCTGGTGCGTAAAAGGGAAGCAGTCATTAGAATGGCGGAATAGCACGCTGGTGCGTAAAAGGGAAGCAGTCATTAGAATGGCAGAATAGCACGCTGGTGCGTAAAAGGGAAGCAGTCATTAGAATGGCAGAATAGCACGCTGGTGCGTAAAAGGGAAGCAGTCATTAGAATGGCAGAATAGCACGCTGGTGCGTAAAAGGGAAGCAGTCATTAGAATGGCGGAATAGCACGCTGGTGCGTAAAAGGGAAGCAGTCATTAGAATGGCAGAATAACACACTGGTGCATAAAAGGGAATACTGGATTGGTGTCCGAACATAATCGTATATGGTGCAAAAATATACAGTGTACTATTCAGGATACCAATAGGATTACATTCTAAAAGTACGCATTCCTGAGAAATCCCCCAGTATTCATATGATTGTCAACAGTCACATTGGAATACAATATTTTGCATATATAAATGGTGTACCGATGGGGATACATATAGGGTTTACATTCTGAGAATCAGGTGTACTGAGAAAAGCACATTGATGTCCACAGACACATGGGAAAACTCATTTGTGCATTGTTAGAAAGTTACACTCGAAATCACGTTTGCATTATACAAAATACAAATCGATACCAATTGGGTATCTTGACATATACATGTGTATATACCTATAGACAAAGCTGAGTGGTGCATACATATACTTGGAAATATATATTGTGGTAACGCCTGGACACGCCGCATGCCCGAGATCTGTCCGGCCGCTATCTAGGGGACTGAGATTTCATGTGCACATACTGCTTACTTAGGCGGTATGCACAGACCTTTTCCAGGATTTTCAGCGGTGGAGTGAGGCACACGGGGAGCTGCTACATCACCCACAAGAAAAATAAAGGTCCGCGTTGGGGAGAAGGGAGCAGACACCGCCCACTGGGGTCAGTACTTACATTACGATGTCTGCTCCGTGCGAATCCAGGTTCCTGAGTTTATGCCTACCCAGCGCAAAAATACCAGCAGTATCCTGACCAATCGTAGCGGGATACACAGCTTTTAAACGTGGGCAGGAGAAGCACTTGTGAGATTCCTGGCGGCATCTGAGGAAGTTTTTAGATAAAACAAAACGCGTCATGCATAACGCCTGAATTAAAAGGAATTTGGCAGCCTACTTGGTGTCCCATGGTGCTCTGTTTCCTCTGCAATGGTGAGGGATGTTGGAGTAGATATATAGTGTATATACTTGAAGTGATGAGGAATATATTGCATTCTGCCTATATACAAACTAAATATTGGGTACTAGATCTCAGTATAGCCTGCCTACTTGCATCCTAGTTGCTATATGTGCAGTGTCTGAATGTGCAGAACTACGGACCTAGGTCCTGGTAGGAGGTTCAGCCAGTATTCAAAATTGCAGCCTGTCTGACTATCTCCTCATATTCGTTCAGTCCCCTTAGTGCGGTGTCAAACGTATGGATACATTTACACTCACGATAATTCAGGGTATGTGAGAAATTCACACCCTAGGTTTCCTGTGGACTTTTTCAATCACCCACCATCTGAGGCTCTCGGGCGAGGGCCCGAAGGTAGTGAAATGTTCTACCAGTGGAGCACCTTGTACTCCAGAGCGTATTCTGCTGCAGTGTTGTAGAATGCAGCATTTCACTTTTTGTGTGGTTTGGCCAATGTATAAAAACTCACAGGGGCACGAGATGGCCTGATCACACTTCAGTGCCACTGTCTGCACCATTGCATTGCCAGCGTCTCCTATCGCAGTGTCGTGTCCCAGTGTGCGTTTCAGTGTCTTCTATCGTAGTGTGCATCAGTGTCTTCCTGCCGCTGTGCACGCTTTTCTCCTGTCCCCTTGCCCTGTTAGTGCTGTTCCAGTGTCTCCCTGTGAAAGTATGCTTAAGTGTCTCCTTTCTCCAGTGAGCGTATTGGTGCTTCCTTGTGCCATTGCCTGTCACTGTCCCTCTGTTTCCGTGTGCATTTCAGTGCCACCTGCCTCAGTGTGTGCCTGTGTCTCCATGGCACTGGCATGCCCTGGGGCAGAAAGATTGGACTCTTGGTCCCAAAGCGCGTCAGTGTTTTCACCGACACCGAGCATGTTTCCTCTCCCTTTGAGCATGTAAGTACTTCCCATGACTATGCGCTGTCACTGTTTGGGAAAATGCAGATAGAAAATGAAACTCCGAGGCTCGTAAAACTAAACGCGCCATGGAGCTGCTACAGTTTGCTAATGCAAAAGCGGGCTAAAAACTTAAGAGCTCCCATATGGATAGTAAATGCATCATGATAAAGTAGTAACTCGCATTTAGAAGCCAGAAACACAAACCAAAGCGCTGCGCTCCTGCAAAGTAAAATCGGCATGAGATGTTACAGCCCACTACCAGAAAGCTGTTTCCCATCCAGGTGCGTACACATCTCCTGTCCGAGATGATCTGGAGCCGACGGAGCTGTACACGTGCACATTGCCTGTCCGGGCGCGTGCACAGCTCCTGTCCCCCTTTCGAACACAAAAGCGACGACAATAGATCTCACCCAGGCGAGCAGCGCATGTGCTGCATCGCTAGGTGAGACCAAAAAATGGCCAAAAGATCAGATTAGTTTTCTGGGAGGGACCTCTTAAATGTTAGAGAGTGCGCGACTCAATGAAGAGCCCTGCCAAGCTGCAGGGTCACTGGGAATAGCTCAGATGCAGAGTTCTATAACCAGACTAAGAAGAATCTATTATTGAGTGATGTGATATATATGACGACAAAATATTAACATGCTTTTTTAGAATTTTGATTAGTTCAGGTAACGGTGAGATTGGGAGATGGCTGCAAAAGATGGACGGATCAGCAGTGGGGTTTTTCAAAACTGAGGAGACTGCAGCACGCTTCCAGCTGGATGGAAACTCAGAAGAGAGCCATTACAGGTCATCAAAAAAGGAACCACTGAATCAAATGACAAGATGAAGTATGCAGGCAGCACATAGTTCACAGGGTGATCCCGGTTTAGTAAAAGGAAAAGAGCTTAGAGAAGACTTGGAGAGAGAGAGGATCAGACAACGTTAATGAGTGAGTGTATGAAAGGAAGGTGTGTGTATTAGGAACCTCATTGGGAGTTCTAGAGTTCTTAATAGTCTCAAACTGATGCAAATCTTGTACATTTTTTATTGAAAATGTATGCTTATTCTTCACAGATCGTTTGGGTTTAGGAATATCACGTGCAAGATATTTCAAATGCGCAAATTGATTATCTTGGAATTTTTACATGGTTGTTGGCAGCCAATCAACTACCAGAGGTATAGAAATTTAGCCAGTCTAATCATCCTCTTAAAACTACGTAAGCTGATGGAATAATCCAGTTTGCTTTCACCACTGTAGACGTTGTGCACATTCTTTTACACTTTTTACATGCCTTTTGGTATTGCAGCGGAGTGTAAAGTGCAAACTTTAGAAGCGGAGCAAATGCAGTCTGTTACTGGGCAGATCTTTTGCACACCTGAACACCCAGCTGACCATCTCCTCAGATGCATGCCTTGAAGTTTGAGGTACACAAATTCTAGGGTTAGCTATTCAGGGACATTAATCACTATAAGAGCAACACCATCAACTCAAATAGTTAGAATTGGCAATTGAGATAGTGCTCAAGGCCTTTCAAAGACTGTTTTTACTTGGACAGAATTCAGCTGGCACCCCTATACGACATACAAAAAGCAGGAGATATTCATTCCTCTCTGCTGTGCAACAAAGTGCAGAAGATTTTACTCTGTGCTCATGCATAGAACACAAATCCTATGGCAAGCAACATGTGCAATGGGTGGACCACATCCGTGGAACTCTTGAGCAAAAGTCATATGGAATCCCACAAGTGGGGACTTGGGACGGGTGTTCTCAAAGCTTCCTCGGAGGAGTGGAAGATACACAAATGGACCTGCTCACAAAATGTCAACAGTGTCCCTCTAAGTATCCACCTCACACTCTGAAGGTGAGGCTCTGTGGATAGAGGGGTCAGTGACATTTGCTTATGATTTTCTTCCCTCTCCCTCTATATTTTGTATGTACGATGTGCCAAGCTCCCATGTCAATGATTCCTCTGGCTCCAACTTGAGAACAATGAATCGCAACTGTGGTACTCCCAGGAACACTGCTACATCCATGCCACTACAACATCCAATAAATGAACCTAGCAATCTGCCATTCTACAGCTGCATGCAGAATGTACACCAATGCTTAAGTAAGCATGACACCAAATCACCAGTGCATCTTATGAATTAAAATGAAAGCGGTTTGCAAACTCCTCCACTTCCCTACAGATCAACCGTCTTCAGGAATAAGTATATTGTTGGATATAGTTTGGCATTACTAAAGTCAGGCTTGGCTTACATTTCCATAAGTGTACACTTGGCTTCAAAACAGCACCTACCTCTCTTTAAGATACTTGTCATTAAAGCATTCATTAAAGACTTGAAATGAAAATCCCAAGAGTTGTACCACCTACTCCGTGGGATGTAAAAGCTGCCTTTGTGTTTTAGATGCACACTTCAACACCTTGCATGGATAGTAGCAATTGTATCTCTATGTAGTATGTGAATTATAAGACTTTCCTGTACAAGAGTCTTATTTACAAGTGCATAAGTACAGGCATGTTTTGTGCATTACCCACAGTTACTGCACAAGGTGGCGTCACCTTTTCCCATCAAACTATTGCGTTGTCCACATTTATTTTTACAATCTGCAGAATACGATATGAAGAAAGCATTTATATACCATGTTCACAGGACAAAGGCTCTTAGGAAACGCTAAGCAACTGTTCGTAGCTTTTATATCACTAAACCCTGGCAGTCCTATTTCTAAAGCAGGTATTGCTAGGTGGGCAGGGGTCTGCAGTCCATCCTGGAGCACCACCTTATCAACTTGTTCATTTGCAGGGCAAGCTCAAGATGCTGTCTCTGAGCCAGGTTTTGCTGGCCCTGAAGGCCAGGACCTCCATTACACCTACTTACTTCTTCCAGTTTTCTCTGCTAATAGGTGTTACCTGAGGTTCCCCGTAGGGTTCCAGTACTATCAGTTTCAGGCCTGGCCATTGAGGTAGATGACCGCAGCTTCTGTTGGCAGTCGTGGAAGCTTCACTGAGGCGGTTGGGAGGCCATGTAGTTCCCTGCTCGGGTGACTGGCTGGTGAAGGCAGAGTCCTTATCACTGATCGAGAAGCATCTGCAGTGCACAATGACTCTTCTCTACAACTTGGGCTTTACCATCAATGTCCAAAAGCCCCACCTCATTTCAACACAGTGGTCTTTCATGATGTTCTAGACGAGACCCATGACATAGACAAATGCCTTTTCTTCTCAGTGCATACAAAATATTTGGGAAATGATTCTGAGATTTTTCATTCAAACACCTCTCCTAGTCCTACAAATGTTACACCTTAAAGACTTATGCATTCTGTTGGTAAGGCACGCCAGATTGTGGATGGGAGCCCTCTAGTGGAACCTGTGACATCAATGGCTGCAACACAGGGTAGTCTCTCAGCTCAGATGTAGATCTTCCAGTCAGTTCACCCAGACCTCTACTGGTGGATGAACTCTTCCAACCTTGAGGTGGTCTGTCCATACAGCCCCCACAAGCTTTGGCTGCCGTGGTCACAGTCGCCTATTTACTGGGCTCCATAAAAGTATTAGACTTGCAGGAGGTGCACAGTGCCCGTAAGACATTCTTTCCTTCAATATCAGAGAGCGCATTTCATATTCTTCAACCTTACTGTCCATTATATTGACAGACAGATGGTGCAGAGTCATGGACTCTTTGTTGGGAGGCTCCAATGGCAGTGGGTGCAACCCCACCCCAAAGAGGATCTCTATCCATCTGGGAACCTCTTCGCCAGAACCCAGAAGGATGTGTTCTCTCTTTTGTGCCTTCAGGTCCACCTGATCTCAGGGAGTGCTAATGCATTTCCACTGATTCTGCTTCTGGCAAAACTCCTGGGGGAAGGAGCAGAAAGGTTGAGCACAGCTGTTCTAATTGACCAAGGAGGATATGGTACAGCCATCTGGTGGCACACACTATCTGTCACATCTTCCTCGCTCCCATGGTGCGGACCAGCTTTCTCAACAGTATGGTCTGTTCCTCCACCCCAACCTGAAAAAGCTGTGGCTGCATGTGTGGAGATTGAGCAATGGCATCTAGAACCCTTTTGTCTCCATGATGAAGTTGATGTCGTCATCTTGGCTACCAGAAAGCAGGTAATGACATGCATTTCTGTGGGTCACTGCAAGAAATGTGTGTAAGGGTGTAGGTCAGAAGGCATGTATCCCTTTAGGTCATGCCTTTTTATGTTTTTTTGCACTGACTCGCACAGCAGGGACTGGCAGTGTCTAGGTCAGTCAAGGGTTAACTGGTTGCCCTGTCATCCTTCATATGTCTTCCTGATCAGCTTTTATTGTTTAGGTCACCTTTGGTGGCATGGTATGTTGTTCTTCCTCCAGTGTTCATTGTTCCTCTGAGATTTGAACCTTTTGTTCACTTTCTTAATGGCATCTCCTTTGAAGCTGATGCACAGTTGTCCAGTTCAGCTTCTTTGAAGACAGTCCTGTTGCTTACAATAACATATGCACGTAGGATCAGAGAACTTCAAGACCTTTAAGTTTGTCCACCTTCACAGTTTTCTATCTGGGTAAGTTGGTCCTGTGTACCTCTTCAGCCTTCTTGTCCTTGGGGTTTTGGCCTTTCAAATGGCCCAATCTATCACTCTTCTAATTCACTTTCCTCACCCTCATCCACCAAGGAAGAGGACCGACTGCATAGATTGGATCTCAGACATGTGGTGTCATTACTTCAACCGCACTTGACAGGACCAAGTGGATGATCGGCTCTTTGGGGCTTTCCTGGAGCCGAGAAAAGCAGTGACGGAACGCATCATATCACATTGGATCATCCCTTGTTTTCACATGTTTTATGCCTTGAGCAATAAATACTCTTTGTAGGATTTTCATGCCCACCCCACTAGCACCATTACTGCTTTCAGGGCTCTCAGCAGAGGGATTCCAGCCAGGTGGTCACATGGCATACCTTCATATGTTTGCTAAACATTACTGCCTTGAAGCACAAGCGTGTTGTGATAGATCATTTCACAGGCCTCTGCTGCATGTCTTCCTTCATTAATTGGCTCTGCTCAATCCGATCTCCTGGAGGGGATTGTTTTGAGAAGCATTCTAAATAGTAACTTAAATTCAATATTTCTGGTGGATGCAAAACTGGAGTGGCATGCTCAAAATCCTTTAATACCATCGCATTTCAATCCATCAAGAAGTGCTCTTCCCCTCTAGGCATTCCGTGCTTATCTGGCTGTCTGAGCTGATGGGGGGGGGGGGGACTATCTTTGTCTGGAAAAAAGCATAGAGTTTGACCCAAATCAAAACCATTTGAACCAAATAATACTATCTCTGAAGGCTCCATTAACATCTTTTTGAGTCCATATCCTGCCTGATTCCATCTTCAAGTGTAATTGCAACAAATGATGGACGGAATGCTGAATGATTCAAACATTCTCCCCCAGTCAAGAGATCTGGGTTAAATCCATCGTTCTTTTGCCCACTACGCCACCCCAGTTTGGACCCAGCCATATGCAAATCAGTCTTGAACCTGTGCCTCATGGGAACAGTCCAGACTGAACTGCCAAGCTAGGTCCTCCCTGGACCGGAATCAAGCATCCTGGGACCAGTTTCGGGGTATGTCACCCTTCATCTTGGCAGTTCGGGCTGGACTGTTCCCATGAGGCACAGGGTCAAGACTGATTTTCATATGGCTGGGTCCAAACTGGAATGGCATGGTGAGCAAAAAAACGATGGATTTAGGCCCAGATCTCTGTACTGGGGTGAATGTATGACATTGTTCTTCATTCTGTCCATCAACTGTTGTTCTGCATTTGTCACCCCGAGTGGGGCGGGTATGCCCAGACGTGGGTCCCATGCTCTCCATGCCACTGGAATCAAGCGATCCTGGCTGAAGAGGGGTGAAAATCCGAAACCGGTCCTAGGATACTTGTTTCCAGTCCAGGAAGAACCTGGCTTAACAGTTCGGGCTGTACTGTTCCCATGAGGCACAGAGTCAAGACTGATTTGCATATGGCTGGGTTCAAACTGGAATGGCATGGTGAGCAAAAAAACAATGGATTTAGGCCCAGATCTCTGTACTGGAGTGAACGTATGACATTGTTCTGCATTCTGTCCATCAACTGTTGTTTTTGCATTTGATTTCATCTTCAAGCATGACTCCTTAGTGTTGTGGTGGGGGCTGTTTAGAAGTCATCCTTCTGTAGTCTCCCCAGTATGTCAAGCGTAAATTTAGATCACTTCAGCAAAGCTCTTAGGGAGATAAAGAAACTTCTTGCAATATTTCATTCCACATTCTTCAATGTTTTCCAGTAAGTCTGGGGGATATCATCCCCATATAACCTGAAAAATATGCAAAAGCAAATTTTAAGGTGTTTTGTTGACATTGTCAATAAAGTCCAAATTCTGAAGGTGAAACAGATGATGGCATCAGTAGGTCTTTAAGATGATTACCTTCACATTTCTTTACAGGGAGACTGGCCTCAACTTGGGCCCATAAGTGCCTAAGACGTTGCTATCACTTATAGCTTATCATCCTTCGCCACACAAAGTGCACCTTTGTCCTTGCCTGTGCCATATCCTGGTTGAAGCCTGGAAATGCCTTTCTTCCCTGAATGGACTGCAGGATTGAAACTGGCAATTCACCACTTTAGCACAAGAGCAGCGATTTCAGAGACTGATTTGGTTCTTGACATCCTGCATCCAGGTATTCTCTCTATCCTGCCTCAATGTCAGTTCTTGAATGCTACCCAGCACTCTGTTTTATCCCTAACAAAGCTGTCTCTATGGAAGAAAATCACTGTGTTCAAACAAGTTCTAGCCGAGGGAGGAGAGTGTGCTAAAATGTTTCCCCTTTCAGGGTCCTCCTCTTTAGAGAACAGTGAGAACAGACTCATCTCAGTGCGATTGGGGAGCTGTTTGCCTTGATCTTAGGGCACCCTACTGGGGGTAGCTCAAGATGTAAACTGGCTGAAACTCCAGGCCACATTCTTAGGTCTCTAATTTTTTTAACAGACAGCATAGCTGCTATGTTACACCTTATTCAGCAATAAGTACCTGTCTTCCCTTCTTAGCTTAGTAGTCCGCTACCAGATTGGGCCTCTTCAACAGGGTTCTACCTCTTGTGTTCTACTAAAAGAAAGAAAATCGTAGAAATAGTCATTCCTTTATCATACTTCCTCATGCCCATGATTCCCTAGCTGCTAGTAAGGACAGCAAGATGGATCCAGCTACTGACTTTGTAAGTTTAATCTGTTGTTGGTGCAGTCCTTGGGGGATGACATACAAGTTCTTGCCACCCAGATGAGGGTGTAAAAGCGAGATCCAGAAGCAACAGTTGTTGGGGAGGACTGTCTCTTGCAAAATTTGTTTGCAGAAACCTTCGCCCCTAATAAACCTGCGTATGAGTCTCTGGAAATGTTTGATATTTTTATTTTGGTCTCTGCACACATGGCCACCATGTGGGTGCACTGGGTAAGGTACCAGGACCAAGAGTGTGGTGCTCTCTTGTCATCGTGTGCATCGAAAGTGCTTTCCTTTGTGAGTGTGACTACTGTCTGGCCACTACGCAGGAAGGAAATGACAGGGGTGGCAGCGTGAATTCCTAGTTGCAGGAGAAGCTTAGGTACAAGGTCCCTACTTCAACGAGTGGCCTACTGGAGTCACCATGTCAATTGTCTGTTCATTTCATTGCAGCCCGTTGCTACAATACAACCCAGTGTATGCGAGTGTAGCTAAGAGTGAAAGGAGTGGTCTGAGTACAAAATGGAGGAGTGAGAAACTCCCAGACTAGTCTTGTGTATTTCCCATATCTCCGTACTTTCTGGAGAGCACCAGACTCTGAGGTGTGGGTGGATGGAGAGAGAGGTCCCCTTAGAAATGTAGCAGCCTCCTACTGCTGAGTTGCGCCCTTGTGCTCCTCACAGGAGCACTTCCATTAGTCTAGCGGAGAAGTGTTAGGGCAGCAGACTTTGACTTTGGTGACTCCAGTCCGGGTCCTCCCAGGGCACTTCTGCTGCATCAGGCAATTTAAACCGGATTGTTGAGGGAACCCCTACGGCAGGTATGGTGGCCTGGATTTCAACACATAAAAGGTAGAACTTGGCCTGGCAGCCGGGTGCCACAGATTTGCCTGAATCTTGCCAGCGAAGAGAGTGTGATGGTTCAAGCGAAAAATGGGACTTCACTTTTAAGGGATGTGGAGACAGCTACGAACAGAACATCAGTCACATTGAGGGACGGCACACCTTGGCAGGGTCTGTGTCCTTGTCCACTTACCCAATGTCCCAAGACCAGAAAGTGGAGGGGAAAAGCCTCTCTTCTCTAGTATATGAGACAGGACAGGTGTGGGCCGAGGAAGATGGAGAAGAGATGCTCGGCTGAAGAATCCTCTCTCTTCCCTTACCGGAAATAGAAATCCCTTAAAAATATGCCGGAGCAAGTGTATAGGGAGTGAAGGAAACCCAGAGGTCATAAAACCTGGAAAAGGAACAGAAATCCCTTTTCTTCTGAGGAAACCGATTTGATAATTCATATGTGTGGAGTAACCCCAAATGCTGAACGTGATAGGAAGAAGGAAGAATATTGGAACTGACTTCAAGACACTGTTAAGGAAACCTTATGAAGTAATAATGTAGCTCATCACAAGGACATTAAGAGTTTTATAAATGAGGGGGCAGGGTTTGACGCGCATCCAAGATGGCTGCGCGTCTTCGAGCTCTGTCGGACCTTTGGTGCGAGCGCTCATAAACAGGCTGTACGGGTGATATTTTTTCTTCACCACGTAGCAGCTCTAGGCGGCGGAACAGTTTTAGAGACATTGGAGACAACTTCCAGGAGTTTTGATCCGTTTCTTCCATGATTTTTCATACAAAGAATTTTCTCCTCAGGCTGGATCTAAGATGGCGGCGGGAGGAGAAACTTTACCAATACATGGGTTGAACATGCAAATTTGCTGAAATCGGCATATGGTGCTTCAGAGTGCTTTTTCCTGCTATATGAGGTATTGTTTCTTTGATCTTTTATACCTCTGAATATTATGCGCGCTTATGCTTGAGGGACACACTTCTGAGGAGACAAATTTGATTACAAAATGGCGGCCGCTGACTGAATTTTTATTGGAAACTCTTAAGCGTTATTTGTGGCCTATTACTCAGTTGGCTTTACGTCAGAGGGGGTGACTTATCCAATGTCCAACAATTAGTTTGACTTTTTGAAACCTCTAAGGAATATCTTGTTCCTGGCTGGGTAGGCAGAAAGTTTCCTGCATCATTATCTAAAGCCAGCGTGCAGTTTCTATCCGACACTATTTTCTGCAGTCAGTGGTCGCTTGCTTTTTTCTAGTGGCTTATTTGACTATGTTCATATACCCGTTTCTCTCACGATGTAACAAAGCAGATACATAGAAGCCTGCCTCAGTGCCTGCTCTCCTCTGGGGTACTCTCCAGTTTGTGGTGATATCAAGTATCTCAAGCATCAGTTTTTCTGCTCAACTGTAGTATCTACACTCTTAATATCATTTTGTGTGGTTTTTGCACGCTATTCCAATGGCGGAAGGCATGGGTGTCACCCCCATGATAGAGACTCGAAAGGAAATCTGAAGAGGTCTAAGCAGAATTCTCCCACCTCGGCGAAGGGCAGTACAGACTCTGCTTCAACATTAGATACCATTTTACTCAAACTTAATTCAGTCCATGACATAGCGCAAAGCACTAAAACAAATACTGATCTGCTTCAGGTCGAGGTGGTGGCAATTCGAAATGATCTCAAAAATCTGTCCCTACGTGTTTCAAATGCGAAAACAAAAATAAGTACGGTTGAAGACTTCACGAATAAGCAGTCTAAACATGTTCAAAGTATGGAACGCTCCTTGGCCTCTTTGAGAAGAGACCTGACTGAAAAGGAGGACAGAAATCGCAGAAGTAACCTTCGAATTTTTGGTCTACCGGAGGACTGTGAGAAATCTGCTCCTTCAGTATTGGAATTTTTGCTTATTTGGATTCCTTCTGTATTGAACATTTCATTTCAAAAAGACTTTGAAATAGAACGTGCTCATAGAGTTCCCACCTTTAAGCCTAAAACGCTTTCGTATCCAAGACCACTGATTTTTAAACCTCTGCGTCATCAGCATACTGAGCAAATCCTGGCCCATTTGAGGAAGATTAAAACATTACAATGGGAACGGCACAGAATTTCAATATCTAAGGACTTTGCTAGAGACACCGTCATCCATCGCAAGGGCTTTTTGAATCTTTGCAGAAGACTTATGGACATGAATATTCCATCTTCCTTTAGAGTCCTTCACAATTCAGAATAACTTTCAGAGGTCGACAGCAGATTTTTTTGAGCCTGCTGAGCTTTCAACTTTTTTGGATAATCATTCCGAATCACAGATGGACTCTGACTCTCTTCCTGGTACTTCTCATCCCTGATGTTTCTTATATGCTGTTAAGGTATCATATGTTTTCTGTGCCTTGCCACATGTGTGTGGTTGATCTTTTCCTTTGTATTTCTTAGTGTGAGATTTACTATACATTATAATTGAGGTTTGCTCTTTTTTGAATACTCTCTATTAATTGCTTTCTCCCTTATAGGTCTTATGGTGCTTTATATTTTTGGGAGGCTTTCTTAGATGGTTACATTTGATATGTTAACTTATTTTGGTGCTATTTATTATTTATTTTTTTTAAATTTATTTTTTAATGTCAAATCGTTAGCTGTTTTATTGTGTCTCTATTTGCCTTCTTCTTACTTTTTCTTTCTTTATTATCTTTTCGTATTTCGGACCTATTCCAAATTCGTGTATGCATACTATTTGCTTGCCTTTTCTTCTGTACGCTTTTGTCTTATGTTCTATTAATGAATTCACTCCTTTTGGTATGTGTTATAGTAAGGTGGTCTGTCCGTGGTCCTTCGTTATTATTCTATAAGAGGCATAATGTATATCCTATATACTTTGCTCATTTTGTTCTCTTTCTTCGTTTGTCTTTTTCTTCTATGCTATTTTCTCACTCCTCCTCTTGTGAACTTTTTTCTTAGTTTCTTTTGATGGAATTTTTGTTGGTTTGTAAGTCTAAATAGTTGGTCTTTTTTGCGCTATTCTTTCTTACTATTTTTATGTTAAATGATATATATCTTTCCTTCCTTTCTTCCTGTCCCCTGTATTCTTATTCTCTGGTTTGCTTGAATTTTGTCTTCCCCTATTTCTCTGATTCTATGCTGGTGTTTAATCTTTTTCCTTGTGGTTATTACTCATTCGTGTCTTTGTCAATGTTTTTCTTATATTGATCTGCATGTTGTTTGTACAATTTATATATATGAATTTATTTATTAACCTGATTTGTACTTGCTTTCATTATCTATGTATTTAAGTCATGAATTACATTTTATGTGAAATATGCTATTTACTTCTTAATTATCCATGTATCTATCATTGATTCCTAAATGACAATATGTTGGTTACCCATCATATATGCTGTATTTTATAGATTGTAAAATATTTATTGTTATTTGCTATTGACTTACTATCAATTTGTATAGTGTTTGCTACATTAGTGGTTTTTGACTTATAATGTTTTATATTGCTATTTTTAATGTCTCAATTTGCTATTTTTTAGATCTTTTATGAATATTTATTATGCTTTAAGCTGTTATTTATATTATCTACTATTGTTATTTACAATGCTTTAATTTAATATTTATCTGATATTGTTGTCTCTCCTTTCTATTTAAGATATGATAGTAGGTTGGTCACTCCTTGAATAGGTAGTTTCTGGAACGTTTATTTCTTGATCTTTTGATGGAATGTTGATAATATAGTATACATTTACAGTTATTGTTCCATTGCTTAATGATTTATTCAGTTATTTTTGAGTGGTCTGCACTGTCATTTTTGGCCTCTGTGGTTGCTCCTCCACGTTATTTCCCCCATGCAATATGTCTGTTACAGACATCCCCTGGTGGGGCTCTTCTTTTTTATGCTCTTTTTTTTCTTTCAAGTACCTTTTCTCTTTCTTCCCTTCTTTCTAGTCTTTTCTTCTCCTCTTTCTATCTTCTCTTCTCTGGGGACTTCTACTTCGGTTCATTTTTTATGTTTTTCTTGCTTTCCATTTACCCCTATACCTGATTACCTATTGGATTGTCTTCCCTTTCTCCTTTATCAGATGCTCTTATTTGTGTTTGCTTAGGTCTATTTATGACTGGTTTAAATGTAATCTCTCTTAATGTTCGTGGGCTGAATCACCCTGTTAAGAGGGCCAAGATCCTAGACTATTAAAAAAGCTTATCTGGTGATATTGTCCTACTTCAGGAGACTAAGATAGCCTTTAAGGAAGCTTTGCTTATGTAGAAGGAATGGGTTCTTGATGTTGCTTGCTCTGAAATTTCTGGTAAAAAGAACGGGGTTGTGACTTTGATTTTTAAAAACTCGGGTCTATCTATTGTTACTGCTGAGCATGATACGGATGGTAGCTGGTTGCTTTCTCGCTTGTCCAATGGTTCAGACAATTTATATGTTATGAATATTTGTGCCCCCAACATTGATGATCAACTCTTTTGGAGTTCTGTTGGAAAAACCCCACTCCCACACCGGAAAGGGTGGTGGTAACGGGGTCCCTCCAGACATACACAGTGGTAGCTTGGCTCGAGTGGTCAGGGGTCAGGCACCGTGTTAAGCATACGCAATACCCATACAATAACCATGCGTGCATCCGTTCCAAAAACGACACTACACCTTAAAAATTATGAAAATATCTCTGTGTTTATCTTAATTTTCTCTTAGTTGCAGGGTTATGTCACAAATACAAAACAAAAGGATTTTCTTCAGGAATAGCAGGTCAATTAAATAATAACGCTTTACAGGTGCAATAAATAGGATTAGGTCATAAATACACAAGGAATAAATATAGGTGTGATAAATACATAGGGCAAATAAATACTGTCAGACAATAAATACCAGGCAGGAATAAATACAATCAGACAATAAATAACACTCCTTCAATAAATAATATAAGCAATCAATAACAATTGCAAATCAGATCACATTTATGAGGTAGATTGATTTTACCATGCCCAAGTACAGCTTGTGGTCACTGGGGTGGCCTGGGAATGTCCCACCTAGTATGGTCAAGGCTGGGGCCTAAGCTGAGGTAGACTGAGGGAAACCTAAGGTTCTGGCTCACCAACTACACAGTCCCTCACACAGGTTCCTGCACCAGTCTCAGTTTACCCCCCCTAGCACTCTCAGGTTGGTCCTAACACCCCTCTAGCCCCTAGAATGGTCTTTTAGGGCTCCACAGGGCCTCAGATGCCCTTTCTACCACTTACTGCCCTTTTCTCGGTGTTCGGCTCCACTCGGCGCCGGGTCGACGTCGATGGGCGGCTCCGGTTCGATGACGAGTCGATCGGTTCCACTTGACGCCGTGTCGATGCCGTCGGCCGGTTCCGGTTCGATGTCGCTGGGCGGCCTCGGTTCGATGTCGCGTCGATCCGCTTTACCTGACGCCGGGACGATGCCGTGAGGCGGCTCCGGATCGATGACGCTGGGCGGCCTCGGCTCGATGTCGGGTTCCGGCGTCACAGGGTCACGGCCTCCCCGCTTCCGGGCGACTCCGGTGTGCGACCTCCACACCCGACCTCCGTCGGCTCCACTTCGGGTTCCGGCGACTCCGGAGTGCGATCTCCACTCCCGACCTCCCGCGCGCTTCGCCTCGACTTCAGGCGACTCCGGAGTGCGATCTCCACTCCCGACCTCCTGCGCGCTTTACTTCAGCTTCCGGCGACTCCGGAGGGCGGACTTCACTCCCCCGTCGACGCCGCTCACTTGACCTCAGGTGTCTTCCTCCTCGACCTCTGGTACTCTCCACGACCTCCGTCAGCGCCCTCTCTCCACCTCTGGCGGCTCCGGGTACGACGTCTGCTTTCCAGTCAGCGCCGCTTCTCCACCTCGGGCTCCAGGTCTCAGGCTTCTCGACGTCGGATTCCAGGGAAACCAATAGACAGGTCAGATTCTGGCTTTTCTTTACTTCTAAGGCCTGTTCCTGCTGTCCAGGTCCTTAAGATGGTTTTTCTTGCTTTTTCCCACACAGGGCTCCAGGCTGGGCTCAGTCAGTAGGGACTAGTATCAAGGGTGGGTTTATGGACCCCACTCCAGGCACAAGTTTCCACCCCTGCTGCCTCACTCCTTCCTCCTTCAGGTTTCTGCTGCTCTCTCTTCACCAGTCAGGTGCCAACTGCCAACTGCCAACTGTCAACTCTGGCTTAGCTTCCCAACATTCCAAACCGCCTCCAACTGTCACAGGGTTCTGGAATGTTCTGGAAGGTTCTGGTAGGTTCCAGTGGGTTCTGATGATGTCACAGGTGGCCACCATTTTGTGCTCCAGGCCCTCAGACAGAAGTTCCAGGGGTAGCTAAAATGGCTCCCTGAATCTGCATCAATACGAAAAAGTCTGGTGGTTCCCAAAAAGGAAAAATTCTAACAGGGTTTGAGGCAAAAGTGGGACAAAATAAATAATGATGAGTTGGGACCACCCAAAGGGCTGACAGGTCTAACACGCGTCCCCCCCAGCTGAAAGTGGGGAGAGCTACCCAACCCCTTGGGAGTTCTCATCACTAAGGCGGAAATACCTTGAGAGACCGTCTGCATTGGCGTGGTCCACTCCAGGCCGATGTTCCACCTGAAAGTCCATTCCCTGTAGGGAAATAGACCACCTCAACAGCTTGGGATTCTCCCCCTTCATCTGCATCAGCCAACGAAGGGGTCTGTGGTCGGTCTGAACCAGGAAGTGCGAGCCAAACAGGTATGGCCGCAACTTCTTCAGAGCCCATACCACTGCAAAGGCTTCACGCTCTATTGCACTCCACTTCTGTTCCCTGGGAAGTAGTCTCTGGGATAGGAAGACCACGGGTTGATCCAGACCCTCTTCATTGAGTTGCGATAACACTGCCCCAATGCCATGTTCTGATGCATCTGTCTGGACAATGAACTCCTTGGAGAAGTCTGGGGCCCTTAAGACCGGGGCCTCGCACATGGCTTGCTTCAGCTTCACGAAGGCCTGCTGACAAGCCTCCGTCCAGACTACCCGTCGAGGTTGTTTCTTGGACGTAAGCTCCGTGAGGGGGGCTACGATGGTACCGTACCCCTTCACGAAGCGGCGGTAGTATCCCGTGAGGCCCAGAAAAGCTCGGACCTCAGTCTGTGTCTTGGGGGGTTCCCAGGCCATGATGGCCTCAATCTTCGCCTGGAGGGGTTGCACCGCTCCCCTACCCACCAAGTGTCCAAGGTACACTACCGATCCCTGCCCGATCTGGCACTTGCTGGCCTTGATCGTCAATCCAGCTTGTCTCAGGGCCTGGAGAACAGCTTGCAGGTGTCGCAAGTGATCCTCCCAGCTGTTACTGAAGACGGCTATGTCATCCAGATAAGCAGCAGAGAAACTCTCCATTCCGGTGAGGATCTGGTTTACCAGGCGCTGAAACGTGGCAGGTGCGTTCTTGAGCCCAAAGGGCATCACACAGAACTGGTAGTGGCCATTGGGCATGGAGAAGGCTGACCTTTCCCTTGCTCCATCAGTCAAAGAGATCTGCCAGTACCCAGAAGTAAGGTCAAAGGTACTTAGATATTGGGCAGCTCCCAGCCGGTCAATCAATTCATCCGCCCTTGGGATCGGATGAGCATCAGTTTTGGTTACTGAATTCAGTCCCCGGTAGTCCACACAGAACCTCAGTTCCGGTTGGGCACCCGGTGGTGCAGCTTTTGGTACTAACACCACCGGACTGGACCAGGGGCTGCTAGAAGGTTCGATCACTCCTAGCTCCAGCATCTTAGTGACTTCACTGTTAATGCTGGCCTTCACCTTGTCTGACATCCGGTAGATCTTGGACTTCACAGGTGGGCTGTCTCCTGTGTCCACGTCATGGACGCACAGGTGAGTCCTACCCGGGACAAGGGAGAACAACGAAGAGTACTGCCCCAGGACCTGGCGGCAGTCCTCCTGCTGTTCAGGAGTTAGAGATGGGGAGAAAATCACTCCCTCCACCAACCCATCCTTTTCTTGAGACGCAAACAAATCGGGGAGAGGCTCGCTTTCCACGTCCTCTGCTCCGTCAGTCACCATCATCAAGATGACTTCGGGCCTCTCGTGGTGGGGTTTGAGGCGGTTGGCGTGTAGCACCCGTAGGGGCTGACGAGGGGTCTTCAGGTCCACCAAGTAGGTAGCCTTACCCTTCTTCTCCAACACCTCAAAGGGTCCTGACCAGCGATCCTGGAGGGCACTAAGCTCTCCTGGTTTGATCACCCACACCTTCTGGCCAGGCTCCAACTCCACCGGGTGAGCGTTGTGGTCATACCACGCCTTCATTACTGCTTGGCTGGCTTCCAAGTTGTCAGAAGCTTGCTTCCACAACTTAGCCATTTGGCTCCGGAAGGCCAGCATGTAGCTCACCACGTCCTGGGGAAGCTTTCTGGGAGTTCTTTCCCATCCGTCTCTCACCAGGTTGAGAGGTCCACGTACAGGGTGCCCATACAGAAGCTCGAAGGGGCTGAAGCCCACTCCCTTCTGTGGCACTTCCCTGTAGGAAAAGAGTAAACAGGGTAGGAGGACGTCCCATTTCCTCCGCAGGCTTTCAGGCAGACTTCTGATCATGCCTTTCAAGGTTTTGTTAAACCTCTCCACCAGACCATTGGTCTGGGGGTGGTAAGGAGTTGTGAACCGGTAGGTCACTCCACACTCCTTCCACATCGCCCGCATGTACGCTGACATGAAGTTGGTCCCCCTGTCGGACACAACTTCCTTGGGAAAACCCACTCGGGTAAAGATTCCCATCAGGGCCCTTGCCACAACAGGTGCTGTTATGGTCCTCAGAGGTATTGCCTCTGGGTACCGTGTGGCATGATCCACCAGAACCAGTATAAACCTGTGACCAGCTGTAGTCGGCGGATCTAATGGACCCACAATGTCGATGCCCACCCTTTCAAAGGGGGTGCTAACGACAGGAAGTGGTTCCAGGGGAGCTTTCAGCTTCACCCCTGTTTTCCCACTGGCTTGGCAAGACACACATGTCCGGCAGTAGGTATCGGACGACACTTTCATTTGAGGCCAATAAAAGTGTGGGACAAGACGGGCGAAGGTCTTGTCTTGCCCCAGGTGTCCTGCCAATGGGATCTCGTGAGCCAACTCCAGAAGGAAGGCTCGATAACGTTGAGGAACTACCAAGGCTCGTGACGATCCATGTAGGGGTGCCTTGGGTTCACTGTAGAGGAGGCCATCCTCCCAGTAAACACTGTAGTTCCCTTCAACGTTCCCTGCTGCCTGGGCTTCGGCCTGACGCCTCAGCCCCTCAAGGGTAGGGCACTCCCTCTGGCCCTGGCAGAATTCCTCCCTGGACGGGCCTCCCTCCACGTGCCACTCGGCCGGGATGGGTAGGTCCTCCAGTTCGGTGACATCCCCCACCGCAGACTCCTGGTCCACCACCTCCGGTGGCCTATCCGTCCTACGGGGTGTGGACGCCGAGGCAGGCTCCTCCTGTCTTCGGTTCTTCCCTTGACTGGCAGCTGGCTGGGCCTTTGTTCCAGGCTCCAGCCGAAACGAACTCCCTCTCCGGGTAGTCGCGGACCTTGTGCTCACGCAGGCCCAGTCAGGTGTACCCAGCATCTCCGTATGAGTCCGGTATTCCACCTCCTTCCAAGCATTGTGCTCCATGTCATTCCCCAGTAGACAATCGACTGGCACGGCAGGGCTTACGGCAACTCGAAGTGAACCTGCAACCCCCTCCCATTCAAAGGGAACTTCGGCCACTGGATAGTGGCCTGTTCTGCCGTCAGCCATCGCGGCTGGGTGGAGTACATCGGGAATTACCTGCTCTGGAGACACCAGTTGGCTACGTACCATAGTCATACTGGCTCCTGTGTCTCTCAGAGCCTCCCCTCTTTGGCCGTTGATGGTGACCCACTGCCCATACTTTACGGTATTTGCGGGCACCTCGATCTTAGGAACCATCTCCCGTTCTCCCAGGGACACTAAAGTGACACCCGCCCACTCCCTTCCCTTAGTTAAGGGCATCTCCTCCCCGAGCACTGTACTAGCTACTCCGGGGGTCTTTCCTCCAATGGGAGGGGGTGGTCGTTTCGGGCACTTCGCATCTCCCTTGTAGTGTCCAACGCCACCGCACTCGTAGCAATGGACAACCCTTGGCTGCTGACTCTGGCCAGGATTAGGGTTTCTGGGTGGGTTAGCCCTAGGGGTGAATCCTGTTCCCTTCCCTTGGAAGTTATTTTGGGGGCCTTTGGAGAACTCCTTTTTCTTTTCCCCTCCCTCTTTCTTCTGGGGGGCGCCCTGTCCGGCCTTTTGAGTATCCCCTCCAGTCCCCCTTGTGGACACCCGGGTACTAGCCCAAATGTCCGCCTCCTCAGCAAGCTTCCGGGGACTGGTCAGCTTGCTATCCACCAGGTGTTGACGCAGTTCAGGGAAACATTTCTCGAGCAGGTGTTCCTTCAGTACTAGATCAAACAACCCCTCGTAGTTCCTCACTTCACTGCCCTGAATCCAACCCTCTAGTGCCTTCTTTGCGTAGTCCAGGAAGTCCACCCAATTCTGTGTGCCCAGTTTGTGACTACCCCTGAACTTCTGTCTGTACCTTTCGGGTGTTAGTCCAAACTTTCTTATGAGCGCCAGTTTCATGGTGGGGTAGTGGGTCTGCTCATCCTCCTCGAGGGCCAATAATGCATCCCTACCAGCTGGAGGCATGTACTTGTACAATCCCCCTCCCCAGTACTTCTCTGGAACCCCATGGGCCCTTAACGAGACCTCATAGGCCGCTAGCCACTTGGCGATATCGTCACCCACCCCATAGCTAGCTACTATGTCCTTTGGCAGGTAGGGTTTGGGTTCCCTGGTGTACTCTCGTTCTTCGCTGCCACCGTTAGGTACAGGGTGTGCCCCGATTCTCAGGATCTGAAGATCTATCTCTTTCAGCCTTATCTCATGAGCCATCCTCTGTTCCTCCTTCTCTTTCTCCAGCCTTGCTAAGTCCCATGTGAGCTGTCTTTTCTCCCTCCGGTCTGTTAACTCCACTTCAGACAAGCCACCGCTAGAGGCACTGCTGCCCTTCCTGGAAAGTGTCCTGGGCCCCGCTAACATGTTCCCCACCTCAGGTTGGTACAAACCAGCTCCCTCACTGTCGGGCTCTCTATCCCTGTCCTCCTTCTCAGCCTTGCTTTCTCGGCGTGCCTCCCCCCAAGCCCTTAAGCTGGTTTGGAGTGCACCCTTCTTTGCTCCTGGGGGACAATACACCCCCCTCCCGCTGACAAAACTCCCTGAGTTGGGCCACAGTGTACGTTTCTAAATTCTCCAGTACAAACTCCATCTTGCCCACTCAGGTCAGAGGACAGTTATTTGCAGTAACTATGCAGGGGGGTACCTTATATAATACCTCCTCCCACCACCAGAGTAAATTTGGAAAAACAAAAACTCACAATTAGGAAGGCCGCTTTGAGAAAACTCCCGGTGTAGGCCTATGGACTACCCACAGTTATTGTTGAGTATACGTAGGCACAGCTCTATCCCACCACTGAACACCAATTATGTTGGAAATACTCCACTCCCACACCGGAAAGGGTGGTGGTAACGGGGTCCCTCCAGACATACACAGTGGTAGCTTGGCTCGAGTGGTCAGGGGTCAGGCACCGTGTTAAGCATACGCAATACCCATACAATAACCATGCGTGCATCCGTTCCAAAAACGACACTACACCTTAAAAATTATGAAAATATCTCTGTGTTTATCTTAATTTTCTCTTAGTTGCAGGGTTATGTCACAAATACAAAACAAAAGGATTTTCTTCAGGAATAGCAGGTCAATTAAATAATAACGCTTTACAGGTGCAATAAATAGGATTAGGTCATAAATACACAAGGAATAAATATAGGTGTGATAAATACATAGGGCAAATAAATACTGTCAGACAATAAATACCAGGCAGGAATAAATACAATCAGACAATAAATAACACTCCTTCAATAAATAATATAAGCAATCAATAACAATTGCAAATCAGATCACATTTATGAGGTAGATTGATTTTACCATGCCCAAGTACAGCTTGTGGTCACTGGGGTGGCCTGGGAATGTCCCACCTAGTATGGTCAAGGCTGGGGCCTAAGCTGAGGTAGACTGAGGGAAACCTAAGGTTCTGGCTCACCAACTACACAGTCCCTCACACAGGTTCCTGCACCAGTCTCAGTTTACCCCCCCTAGCACTCTCAGGTTGGTCCTAACACCCCTCTAGCCCCTAGAATGGTCTTTTAGGGCTCCACAGGGCCTCAGATGCCCTTTCTACCACTTACTGCCCTTTTCTCGGTGTTCGGCTCCACTCGGCGCTGGGTCGACGTCGATGGGCGGCTCCGGTTCGATGACGAGTCGATCGGTTCCACTTGACGCCGTGTCGATGCCGTCGGCCGGTTCCGGTTCGATGTCGCTGGGCGGCCTCGGTTCGATGTCGCGTCGATCCGCTTTACCTGACGCCGGGACGATGCCGTGAGGCGGCTCCGGATCGATGACGCTGGGCGGCCTCGGCTCGATGTCGGGTTCCGGCGTCACAGGGTCACGGCCTCCCCGCTTCCGGGCGACTCCGGTGTGCGACCTCCACACCCGACCTCCGTCGGCTCCACTTCGGGTTCCGGTGACTCCGGAGTGCGATCTCCACTCCCGACCTCCCGCGCGCTTCGCCTCGACTTCAGGCGACTCCGGGGTGCGATCTCCACTCCCGACCTCCTGCGCGCTTTACTTCAGCTGCCGGCGACTCCGGAGGGCGGACTTCACTCCCCCGTCGACGCCGCTCACTTGACCTCAGGTGTCTTCCTCCTCGACCTCTGGTACTCTCCACGACCTCCTTCGGCGCCCTCTCTCCACCTCTGGTGGCTCCGGGTACGACGTCTGCTTTCCAGTCAGCGCCGCTTCTCCACCTCGGGCTCCAGGTCTCAGGCTTCTCGACGTCGGATTCCAGGGAAACCAATAGACAGGTCAGATTCTGGCTTTTCTTTACTTCTAAGGCCTGTTCCTGCTGTCCAGGTCCTTAAGATGGTTTTTCTTGCTTTTTCCCACACAGGGCTCCAGGCTGGGCTCAGTCAGTAGGGACTAGTATCAAGGGTGGGTTTATGGACCCCACTCCAGGCACAAGTTTCCACCCCTGCTGCCTCACTCCTTCCTCCTTCAGGTTTCTGCTGCTCTCTCTTCACCAGTCAGGTGCCAACTGCCAACTGCCAACTGTCAACTCTGGCTTAGCTTCCCAACATTCCAAACCGCCTCCAACTGTCACAGGGTTCTGGAATGTTCTGGAAGGTTCTGGTAGGTTCCAGTGGGTTCTGATGATGTCACAGGTGGCCACCATTTTGTGCTCCAGGCCCTCAGACAGAAGTTCCAGGGGTAGCTAAAATGGCTCCCTGAATCTGCATCAATACGAAAAAGTCTGGTGGTTCCCAAAAAGGAAAAATTCTAACAGGGTTTGAGGCAAAAGTGGGACAAAATAAATAATGATGAGGAGGGACCACCCAAAGGGCTGACAGGTCTAACAAGTTCCATAAATAAAAAGCTTTCTGACATCCTTCAAAATGCTAGAACAATTGTTGGTGGTAATTTTAATCTGCCTTTGGATCCTATCTTAGATAGACATTTTGTTTTTAAATTTCGTCCTCCCAGGTCACATAAACAACTGCTCAATATGTGTTCTTCTCATCAGCTTGCTGACGTTTGAAGGTTGCATAACCCTACAGGTAGTGATTTCACTTTTTCTCCTCTCCGCATTCTAGTTTGTCTCGCATAGATTATCTTCTAGTTGATTCTGCAGTTTTAAAACACACTAGAAACGCTATAATTCATCCAATAGTTGTTTCTCATCATGCAGCTGTCTCATTCACTCTCCTTAATCTGACGGATAAAAAAGGACCTCGTACTTGGCTTCTTAATACAGAGATTTTGGGTGATAAGAATGAAGTTAAAGAACTATCTGAGGAAATTGATAACTTCTTCAAAGATAATGAGTCTTCGGTGAATTCCCCAATAGTTTTATAAAATGCATTTAAATGCACTATTAGGGGTCATATTATCAAAAAAATGTCAAAAAGGAATAGTGATATTAGAAAGTCACTGCAGTCTTTAGGGGATGACATCAAACGTAAAGAGATTCTATATAGAAGTTCTAATGATAAGTCTCTCTTGTAAGACATCAAAAATTTGAAATACTCTTTTAACTCCATTGTCACTAAAAGAGCTTATAGTGGTGTTCATGCTCAAAAATCTAAACGCTTGCTGCTACAAAATAGGGCAGGTAAGATGTTGGCTGCCACCT
The DNA here is from genome assembly GCF_964204655.1 of Triturus cristatus. Classification (NCBI taxonomy): domain Eukaryota; kingdom Metazoa; phylum Chordata; class Amphibia; order Caudata; family Salamandridae; genus Triturus; species Triturus cristatus. The sequence goes on along the minus strand of NC_140593.1, from coordinate 133,471,893 downwards.
TAAAGTATCAGAAAACAACTGTCAAAACTGCCCAGATTTCCTATATTAATGATAACAGTGGCTCTAGGGAATCCATACTCAAGAAATTCTTGAAGTTTTTCGTGATTTTTATGAAAAGCTTTACACTCTCAAAGATCGATGCAATATATCTGAGTGTCAGCAATTCTGGTCCTCAATTCCCACAAATACTATTTCGCAGTCGGAGATGATTGCTCTGGGGAAACCGATTGACTCTGAAGAGATAATTCAAGCCATTAGGGCGACTAGGTCGGGGAAGGCTCCGGGGCCTGATGGATACCATATTGCTTTTTAGAAGACATTTTCATCCTCAATAATAAAATATCTCAAGGAGGTTTTTGATCATTTTGTCATGTCTGGTAAAGTCTCTGGCTCAGCCGCGTAGGCCACTATTGTCGTGATTCTGAAAAAGAGGAAAGATCATTCTGACCCGAAAACTTTCCGCCCAATTTTGCTATTAAATATGGAAGCTAAGATTTTAGCCAAAATCCTGGCTAAGCGTTTAGAGGGCCATATCCCTAATCTTTTCCATGGTACTCAGACTGGTTTTGTAAAAGTGAGACTGGCTAGGGTTGCTATCCGAACCTTCTGTCATATTTTGGAGAAAGCGAAACTCTCTTCTTTGCCTTCGGGGGCGATAGCTCTTGATGCCGAAAAGGCTTTTGATAAAGTTTCTTGACCTTTTTTGCAAGCAGTGCTCCAATCACATAAGCTAGGGGATTCTTTTATTAATATGGTAATGTCCCTATATGCACAACCTAAAGCTAACATCAGAGTCAATGGGGCTACATCTTCTTTTTTGAATCTCTGTCAGGGCACTAGACAGGGGTGCCCATTATCACCCCTTCTTTTTCTATTGTCTATAGACCCACTCCTTCGGTTACTCAATTGAAATCAGGCTATCAAAGGCTTTCAATTTGGTTCACATATAATTGAAACGGCTGCTTATGCGGATGATCTCATCTTTTCTGAAGATATTGCTACTGCTATTCCTGCCATCTCTAATACCATTAAAGAGTTTTCGCTCATCTCAGGGTATACTCTGAACAAAGATAAGACGGAAATGTTCCCTCTTAATGCGTTGTGTTTCCCTTCTCAGATGGGTGAGGCCGGTTTTAAATGGCAATCAACTCAAATTAAATACTTAGGAATTTGGTTTTGTAGCAACCTTTTAGATACTATTTCTCATAATGAATCTCTTTTTTTTTTTTATTGAGCAGAGTAGGAAATATAAGTTAGAACAAACATCAATAAACATATATATACATACTAATACAGTTAATGCAATTCAATGCAGAAGATCACCATTTTTTATATAATCAGGGGAAAAGTCAAGTCATAAAAGTTAAAGTGCATCTAGTAAAGTGCTACAAACTCAGCAAACTCATTTTCATCATCATCGATAATCATCACCTAAATCATATATATTCAAGGGTAGGCCATTCTCCTAAATTAAAGTGCAAGTGCAAATGCGATTGAGGTCAGAGAAATACAATTAAACAGTTGAACAGAAAAATTAGTACAATTAACTAAAGTGGAAATGGAAGTGCAAATATACTTTAGAAGAAAAGTGCATACATCTCGAATGCTATTTCTTAAAAAAAATGCAAATGTGGAGCATCACCTGAATGATAATACTCAAGAGGAAAAAGCCATTCTCTTCAACTAAAGTTCTCATAATGAATCTCACATACTAGCTAAGGTTAAAGATCTATTGTCCTCCTGGTCTCCGAAATATACCTCCTGGTGGGGAAGACTTTAGACTCTTAAGATAATGATAACTCCGATTATTAACTTTTTATCCTCCATGCTGCCTGTAAAGCTTTCCTCATCCTTTTTCCATGAGGTTGATTGACTTACGTCAACATTTTTGTGGAGTGATAAGCGTGCTAGAATTGCATAAAAGCATCCTAGAAAGCCATCTGTTTTGGGTGGATATAATCTTCCAGACTGGAACTTGTATCAAATTGCTTTTTTATCGTCTCAGGGTGCTCTTTGGTTTTTATCGGATTCCCACCATACCCCCCCCGTAGATTGAAATTGAATGTGAGTTGTGTTCTCCTCTTTCCATCCCTTCCTTTCTCACTGCTTCTCAATTTGTGCTACTTCATTCAAGCCGTATTATTTCAGACACAATTAATGCACTAAAATATATAGACAAAAAGGTTTTCAATCCCATTCATAAATCAAAGTTGTCTTCATTATGGTATAATCCTAAAATTGTTACTGATATTGATCCTGTTACGATGGCCTCTTGGGCTACTAGAGGTCTTACGTTGGTCAAACATCTTTATGATTCCAATCATTATCCTCTCCCCTTTTCTTCTTTGGTTAGAGAAAATAACCTTAATAATATGGATTTCTACTCCTTTTTAAAACTAAAGGTTGCCCTTTCTAAAATATCCCTCTGTACAGAATCGGTTACTATTTCACTTCATTCCATGTGGACTCGTTCAGGTCATACTGCCTCGAAAAAATACACGTTTTTATCTGCGCCACTTCCTTCACAGTCTACTATTAGACAAGATAAATGGTCACATCATTTTGATAGCGATATTTTCAAACATATCTCACAAGAGTCATGTCAGTTGATTGGGAAGTTTTCACTACAGAATAAGATTGCTCCTTCTCTTATGCAATCTAAATTCTTTACTATGAATCTCCTGCATTGGACCCCTGCTCTCTTATACAAGTTGAAGCTTAGGGATAATGATCTTTGCTGGAATTGCAATTTGGTCTCAGGCACTCACCAACATGTGTTTTTTGAATGCTCGTTACTACAATCCTTTTGGGATTTGGTTCCGAAACTTTTATCACTAATCTTTGATATTCCATTGGAGCTCTCATTACCTATGATCTTATTGGGACCTTGGGCTGCATTGACTCCTCTACCCCTAGATGATACGGATATGCAGCTATTAGATCTCCATATATCATTCGCTGTCAATTTTTTTTTTATCTGAGTGGAAATCCTTTAATCTCTTGTCTTATCATACTTGATGGGCATGGGTATCATATCTTCGTGGAGCCCATATTTCGGTTGAAGAGAAGCATTGTACTCCTTCCATTTCTAATACTATTTGGAGTTCACTGGATAAATATATGAATTTGTCTTCTCAAGGGTTGGTAGCCCAATATCCTTTTGTCTCTACTTCTTAATTTATTTTCCTCACTGTTGCAGTTGTCCCCTTCTATCCATCTATCTATCTATCTCTCGTTCCTCTGTCTCTTCCTTGCTTTCCTTGTTCTTTCTTCTTTACTTTTCTCTTTACTTTTTTTTCTCTTCTTTCTTTCATCACGATGCTTTTCGTTTCTGTGCAATACAAAAAAATGTTGGTATCAATTTAGTAGGAGCTATTCATTGGTTGGTTTTCGCTTACCCAGGATTTATGATATTCAATATATAACCTTTGCTATATCTAATATATTGACCCTGTACTTCTTGTGACGTCATTATTTTTCTGATATGAACTCTATCTTTGAGTCTGTATTTAATCAACGTTTCACTTAATTATTGATCACTATGCTCTGTTGTATTGCATTTTATTATAATTGTATGAATTCCTATCTTTTTAAAAGAATAAAGATATTCAACAAAAAAAAAAGAGTTTTATAAATGAGTATACAGTTCTGTGGTGTAAAAACGATAAACTACCTGCACTCCAAGCACTGTCTATTGCTACAAATGATTTTAAAGCCTGCCTGAGCTTTCAGCCAGGGCCTGCCTTTTATTCCCTCAGAGATGCTACCCACAATAGGTGGATGGGTGCAAGTGTGAAGGGTGCACCCTCCTTTGTGCCAGTGTTTTGGGTTATTGTGATAGAGAGCCTCTCAGTCCCACCCCTCCTCCATTTTCCTGACACCTGAAGGACAAACACTCCATCTGACTTGTATGGAAGCCAGGGCACCGAATCGTGGCACTGCCTAAAACTCTACACAAACTTTCTATGGAAAGACAGACTCAGAAAAGGCTGGAAACCTCCAAGCAGTGTTCCATACCTTCTCATTGACCAGGGAAGGTCTCGTCCCACATGGTGTGAGAGAAACATGTGAGCCAGGGGTAGCATCTCTGACAGCTTGCTAGTGTGGTGACGGGAAATCGCCACAGAAGTCTGCAATTTACTGCTGAGGATGTGCCATGGAAGAGAGGGCTGCTGATGCAGTGAGGGCAACACTGGAGGTGAACCTTCAAAAGAGTCTATTCAGAGGGGAGCCCAGAAGGAGGTGCCTGCCTGGATGCTGAGAGGAAGGGTCGTGGAGATGTCTCCACAGGAGACCACTCAGAGTAGCTGCTGTGTGCCCAGTGTGAAGGTTGTGCTGCACATTTTGTGTGCAGCACAGCTGAACCACTTGTCATGTGCCCAGCGTGGCTGGGCTGCTGATCGTGTGGCCACTGGCACAGTGTCTGTCATTTTGTGGTCATCAAGTAAAAAGGGGGTTGGCCCACATCAACGTCCTTAATAGACCTGTTGAGTGACAATCATAAAAATTGAATTACCGATTACAACTTGATTAATTTAAATGGAGCTGACACAAAAAGTCAATTGATTTGATACACTTCTGCAAGGAACCACTATTATCTACCGATCAGGGCCAGAGGGTGCAGTGGACATCAATTGTCCCATTTGATTTTATATCTACTTTGGTTACTTCTTGCCCAACTGACTTTTCCACTTGCCTTAATGATGACGCCTCGGATCAAAGTATTATGCTGTTTTCAGATATTTGTAGGTTTATTAAATCTGCTCTCTGTAAATCGGGAGTTTCGCCTCCGCTTCGTCCAGTCAGGTGGTTTGACAAAAAGAGCTCGCAAGCACATAAGTATTTGTTGGAAGCCCTACACGAAATGCCCCGGTGCCAAGATAAGGGTAAGAGAGCCAGGCAGGGCAGCATACCACTCGACCTGTAAGGAGTGCAAGATTCAGCTGAACGAGGAGGCCTGGAATAATCTACTCACCGCTAGTATCCAGCGAAATAGTGTCACCTTTTGGCGAGTGGTAAATCTTCCACTTTTTAACAACGACCAACTTTCTAATCAGGCGTCAACCATTATGTCGCAAGCTTGGGTTGAGCACTTTAAGGCTATTTGTGACCAAGAGCAAGCGGTGACCTCTTCAGCTAGTAGCAAAGAGGATTATACAATTGTACAATTATATTCCAATTGGCTGAAGTCAGTTCAGTTATTTCATGTCTTTCCTCGAGTAAGGCACCGGGACAGATGGAGTGCCAGGCGATCTTTATAAATCCCTTGTAGACCTGTGGGCTTCTTTAATAACTCTCCATCTAAATGAAGCTGCTAGAGGCTCTTTGCCATCGACATGGTGTCAGTTGGTCATCGTTCTAATTTTTAAAAAGGGAAATAGATCAGATCCAGCTTGTTACAGGCCCATATCTGTTATTGATTCGAAGGCCAAAATTATAGGTCAGGTCCTGCTGGATCTGCTCTTAATTTGGGCAGAGGAGCATAGCATTTTGTCTGATCTGAAATATGGGTTCAGGACGGGACGGGGCACCATCGAACAAAGCCTGAATCTTTATCTGGTCATTTGTAAGTACACCAAGGTTAAGGGGGTGTAATCCACCTGGCCTTCATGGACCTCAGCTCAGCTTTTGATAGAGTTAATCAGTCTAAGCTGTCGTCCATGATGGTTCAGATGGGGGACAGCCTGCAGTACTTCTCTTTTTGTGTGATTTGCACAAGGACCTTTTGGCATCTGTTAGATATGGCCCTAATGGGGAACGCACACCGCACTTTAAATTGAAGCGTGGCATTCGCCCAGATTGCATATTAGCGTTTTATTTATTTTTTAATCAATCACTTGAAATCAGTTTAGACGGAATTCCCCCTGGATGTTCCTAGGTTCAGAGGCCAACTAATCCCCGCTCGGCTTTAGGCAGATGGAACTGTTTTAATTGTATGGAGTGCCAGGGAGCTACAGCGTCTTTTAGATCTTTTATGAATAGCCTTGACATATCCACCAATTTCTTCAAATCACTTGTGATGAAGTTCAGCCATTCTAAGACTAAAACTATGACAATTGTGGTAGAGGGTCCACATCAGCCAGGTTGATAGTTTTCGATATTTGGGTGTCCAATGGGACACTTGCCTTGACTGGTATCCATTGATACATTACAATCGAATGGCTTTTATATATGGCCATGTACAGCATAGAAGATTTCTCTCATCAGTTAGGGCGCACCCACATAAAGGCAGTTTTGGATATTTTTAAGGCCAAATGTCTCCCGATAGTTATGGTTGTGGGATATGGGGTAATGGGTCTGTTGCTCCAATTCAAATAGCCTCAAATAAGTTCCTCAGGGGGTATTTATGGGTCCCACAATGTCCATGGAGAGTTGGGCATGGGCTATGTTATAGATGTAATTAATCTTTGCTCTTTGTTGCTTTGACTCTCAGTTTGGACGAAGGGTGAGTTGGGACTTAACAGACTGATCATGCAAGATGGCATGGTTCTGGACAACTCATTACAAATTCCCTGGTTGCATTATGTCTTTTCCACTATGAAAACTTTTTAGAGATTTGAGGTTTATACTGTCCCAAGTTGTATTGCTAAAACTGATCATATATGGGTTAAACAAGTGTTTAGAGGCTAGATGATAGCAGAACGTGAGGCACTAGCCCTGAACAAGCATTCAGTATGCCATGTGGTGTTGGTGAAAACTGTGAGTGGTCTGGAGCCTTATCTTACCTTAGACATGTCCAGCTACCATTGAAGACTATTGACCTTTTTTCGGCTTAATTTATTCCTGCTGCATTTGTCCTCTAATCATGGTTGTTATAAGGATTCCATGCTGTCTCTGTGCGAATGCGACGATGTCTCTATTAATGATACATTGCGCATAGTTATGATTTGCTCGAGGTATAGCAATTTGCGCTATAATTCATACAGCCCCTTGAGATGCTCATGAATTTTGATCAAGTGAGACCTGCTTTATTGTTTTTACAGTTCTTAACTACCCCCACAGTATGTTCTTTTTTTCATGGTATATTTTTAGTGTTTTAAAGCAAGTTAAATTATGATTCGTGTTGATGTCATCATGTATGTAATGTATCATACTGTGCAGGACTTTTATCATTTTATCTTTAAAATCGAATAAAGTATATTGATTGATTGACAATCATAACTCTTACACCACCCCATTAACAAATCATGAGTGTGCTTTGTATTAATCTAAAAAAAAAAAACTTGATGAGTGAACAAGAATTTGCTTTTAATGAAAAAGGCTAGACATACCAAATCTGAAATTAATGTATTCCTTTATTAAAACCAAGTGGACTATTCTATCAAGTGTTATGAGGAAGAAGAACCACCACACTAGGTGAAAAAGCAAGATAATTAATACCAGAAACAGCTATGAAACCACAGCCGTATGTACAAAATCCTTCTTGAAGCAGTGAGTAAAAATCGGTCAGTTCATTCCAGAATCACATGTGGAAACTAAAAGCCAAATTCCTTGAAGTTCCCTATTAGTGAATTATCCGGGGTGTATTATGTGGGAAAACATATGCTTTAAAGTCTTAAACAGCTAATATGTTCTCAAATAGATAGTCTTCTAAACCAGAAACAAACACTTTTTAAAATAATAATTTTTTATTTTGATTGTTTTTTTTTTTTTTTTAAAGAAAACTTTAATTGACTTCAAAGAGTTACAGACATGGGCCTACAACCACTTGGGCCGGCCGCTAAGTAGTACGAGAAGAGGTAGTTCATCGTTATACAGACATGTCAATCAAGAGATCCCGTTAGTCCGTCCGCACTCTAAGTGAAGGCAGCAGTTGTATCCGAATACCAATATAAAGACAGTTTCAACTTTTAATTAAAAACTTATAAACATTTCACACGAACAAGGCAATAAGAATTATAAGTATCAGGACGTGCTCCCCGGGGTAGGAAAGTCCCCCACATATAGTAATCATGACTGGTCTGCGACAGTGGAGGGGGGGGGGGCCCCGGGAGTGGAGAAAAAGTCAAACTGTAACATACTCATGACATAGCAAATTAGGAATGTTCAGCTAGGGGGACAAAGGAACATCCAATACTATCGCAAGAGGAGGGGCGCAGATGTCTCCGCGATAAGAATTCCACGGGCCCCACACCTTAGACCATTTCCTGGGCTTGCCTCTCGCCACATACACCGTCTTTTCTCTAAACATGCACCAGTCCATATTCTCCTTCCATACCGAGATCGTGGGTGACCTCTGAGAACCCCATAACTGTGCGATGTCGCGTTTAGCCACCATATTCCCCAGAGTCGCCCACTGCGTCTGCGCCACATCATAATCATTTGGCTCCCACACGTTCAGCAGACACCTTCTAGCTTCTGGTAACAGAGCGACGTGTGTGACCTCTTCCATAACCGCATGCACCCGATTCCAAAAGCGAGCCACCTCAGGACATTCCCATATGACGTGAAGGAAAGTACCCAGCAAACCACAGCCACGCTTACACAGACCATCCACGGAAAGACCCATGCGCATCAGGCGGGGTCCAGTGATATACACTCTATGGAGTATCTTCAATTTAGAGCCGAAGGCGAGCCGGAATTGCCACCTCCCTCGGGGAGGCCACCGCCGATACCCAGTCCTCATCGTCTAATACCAAACCGTCAGCTACCCAGACTTCCCTCAGGTGGGTCAACAGGTCTGCCCGGTCATTTATAAGCTTTTTATAAATCAAGGAGATTGTGCTGTCAGGCACGTAGCCATCTAGCACCCTGTCCTCCAATGGGGAATATTCCGGGATAGCAGTAGCATCAGGAAAAACCGAACACAACGCATGGCGGACCTGAGCATACCGTTCAGCTTATATTCCACTTTCAGCATGTCAAACGTTTTAAACTTCCCTTTCACCCAAAAATCACTCACCTTACATATGCCAATCATATCCCATTTCTCAAATCCTTTTGTTTTCCACAAACAGCCCAGCCTTTCTGAAGCATACAGCGGAGTTGCTCGAGTCAGGCGGTCCTTCCATCCCATCGCAGCATTTGCAGCATGCCACACACGTACTGCTATCTTTGTTGGGCCTGTCAACTGCACACCAGGAGACTTTGAGTAAAGTGCCCTATTGTAATCCCCACCAGGCAATAACATTTTATCCATCGCAAACGCCGGGTTCAGGGCCGGTCCGTACATCCCGTGATTCACCGCCGCCAATTGGGACGCCCAATAATATCGCTTGATATCGGGGAGTGCAATACCCCCATCATACCAAGAGAGTGTCAAATTTGTGAGAGCGATCGCCCGTCCCAGAATAATTGCCTCTGCAAACTCTCCACCTCACGGAAATAGCGGGCCGGTATAACATCAAGCGTGTTTTGTAGTGCATACAGGAATCGTGGTAGTGACATCATTTTAAACAACGCCGCACGTCCGAGCGGTGAAAGCGGAAGCCGTCGCCAACCCAAAACGTCGGCCTTTAGTCGCGGAAGTGGGGGGAGCAAGTTCCGCTCATAACGGGCCACAGGGTCTAATGTTATGAAGACTCCCAAATATTTAAACCCCGATTGCGAAATCTGGATAGGGCTGCCACGCGGGAGGAGAGGAGCACCACCCGAGAGAACGTAGACGCATGACTTAGTCCAGTTAATGACCAAGCCGGAGTTACGACCAAATGAGTTTAGAACATCGACTAACACAAGTAAAGACTGCCGGGGAGATGTGAGGTACAGGAGAATGTCATCCGCGTAACGAGAGATGCGGTCCTCAAATTCAGGCGTCCACTGAATGCCCCGCAATGAGGCTCCCATCGGTGCCAGGCAGCCAGAGGCTCCAAGGCGAGTGCGAAGAGAAGAGGCGACAACGGACAACCCTGCCGCGTGCCTCTTCCCAACACAAAGGGTGTCGACACTCTGCCATTCACTACCACCTGAGCCAATGGTTCATCATACAACAACTTCACCCAACCGATAAACCCAGGGCCAAAACCAAATTTCGCGAGTGCCGCCCAAAGATGCGGCCATTCTAGAGTGTCAAACGCCATTGTCGCATCCAGAGATGCCAAAATGGCCGGCTCACGTATGTGCGCCGCTCTGGCGAGCACTCCATGGAGACGCCTCAGGTTCAGAGCCGTGTTACGGTGAGGTATGAAACCATACTGATCCGGATGGATCAAGTCGCCAACGACCCTAATCAGACGATTAGCTAAAACCTTAGCTAGAATTTTGGGCTCCGCATTCAACAGTGAGATTGGTCGATAAGAAAGACATCGATCCCGCGACTTCCCCTCCTTGTGAATCACGACTATTGTGGCAAGACGCTGATCATAGGGGAGGGAGCCCACTTCTCGTGCTTCAAGGAACATTGCACGTAGATGAGGCGCCATCTTGTCCGGACGTAGTTTATACAGTTCGATGGGAAGGCCATTAGGACCCATGGCCTTGCCGGAAGCGACCGAGCGAATGGCCAAAGCAATCTCATCAGGCGACAACGTCGCGTCCAGCAGTATCCTATCCTCCTCTGACAAAGACGGCAATGCAATATCTCTCAGTAGTAGTTGAGAGTCATCCTCAGAGCGATCCGAGACTGGAGAATACTTCGCGGAAATAATCCGCGAAACATTCAACAATTTCCACAGGGTCAGTCACACGCGCGCCATCCGCTCTCTCAATGACCGGTACCACTTGACTCGCTCTCTCTTTCTTGTCCAACCATGCAATCAACTTTCCAGCCTTATCCCCCACATCGTATAAGCGCCCTTGTTGCTCTCTACTCATCACCTTGGCAGCATCAGTGACCAACGCTCTATAGTCAAGCTGCTTGAGACTGAGAACGTGCAACTTATCATTCGTAACACCCCGCTCCAGGTCCCCTTCCAACTCAGCTATTTCATTCTCAAGGCGAACCACCTCCTCGATCTTGCTTTTCTTGCCCACGGATCACCGTTTTGAAGGCTTCCCACAACGAGACAGCAGATGAGATGGACCCCACATTTTCATTAAAATAGTGTTCGAGAGACTTAACCAGTTCCGCCCGGATTTTAGGATTACGCAGATACCAAGGGTTAATCGGCGCTACCCTCCCCTCAGCCCCGGGGGCGACCTCCATATGCAACAATAGTGGGGAGTGGTCAGAAATACCCCGGGCCAGATGTCTTACTTCCCTAACCATCACAGCTTGGGCCGCCGGCATAAGGACATAATCAAGTCTCGATAGACTTCCATGGGCCCCTGAGTGGAAAGTGTATTGCGCCTGTCCCGGGTGCAGTAATCTCCAGCAGTCTATAAGTCCGAGGGTATCTATAAACCCACTCAGCCAGGTGTGCGCCCCAGGGAGATCCCTGGGGGGGTGACGATCCGCTCTACCGGATACGACAGAATTAAAATCGCCCCCCATCACCAGAACCCCCCCCCCGGGAGTCCCAGGACCATGCGCCCTAAATCAGCAAATGTACAGTCTGCAATCCTGGTGGGACATACACAGAAACCAGCGAGACAGTTCTGCCCTCCCACCGTCCTACGAGTGCAGCATACCGCCCTCTGTCATCATGGATTATATCGTCCACCTCCAGCGGGAGAGAGGCTCTAACCAAGATGCCCACCCCCCTCGAGCCAGAAGTGAAACCGGAGTGAACAGCGAGACGATATCCCCGCCTATTCATAGCATGGCAAGAATTCCCAATTAGATGCGTTTCCTGCAGAAAGACAATGTCTGGCGAGAGCCGTTTCAAAAACTGCAGCACTACCCCACGTTTAATCCTGTCCCCCAATCCATTCACATTCCATGAGAGTACTCTCAATCCCCTACCCCCCATCCCAGCCTCGCGCACAACCCCCTCCCCCCAGAGAACACAACCCCAACCACCAGTCATATAGCGTTACGTTGCCTTGTAAAACATTCAAACATTCCCCAACCCCCCCTCCCCACCAACATTCCCGTTACAACTCCCCCCTCCCTGCACCCCTGCGTGAGCCCATGTAGCCCCCCCAACTTGCAGTGTGCCTGTCGCCCTACCATTGACTAATCTACAAAAAGAAACCCCAGAGGAGGAAAGAGTCCCACTAAGCACCCCACAACCCCCGGGTATGTAAGAATAAGGCACTGAATAGAAACATCGAACCAAGGTATTGAAGTGTCATCGCAATGTTCAATCACCGGGAACCTTCTGCCCCGTCAAGCCCCCTCCGTTCTCCTCAGTCTGTTCCTCTCGACTGCGTCGCAGGGGCAAATTATCAAGCCAATCTCCAACCACCTCCGGCCGATCGAAGAAATGTGACCGATCCTCAAACTCAACACGCAACCTGGCCGGAAAGAGCATCGCATATTTCAGCTCCATGTCCCTCAGGCGCCGTTTAACACCCATGAATCCCTGTCTCTGCTTTTGGACCGATTGTGTGAAGTCCGGGTAGAAACTTATATTAGTGTTCTCAAACTTCGTCGGCCCACTCACCCTCGAGGCCTGCAGGATAGCGTCCCTGAAATTAAAAATTCTGGCAATAATAGGCCGTGGGGGAGCGCCCGCTTTCGGCTTACCACCTGGAACTCTATGGGCCCGCTCGACCGCAAAAAATTTACTCAGCCCTTTGGGTGCAAGATGGTTTATCACGAGGTCTTCCACGAAGAGGTCGGCCGCAGGAACCTCCGATTTCTCCGGCACCCCTGTTATGCGCACATTATTCCGCCGAGCCCTACTTTCAAAGTCCTCCAGCCGACTGACAAATAAATCATTGGATGTCCGCTGATTACGGACCTCGGTTTGCAGGTCGGACACGTCTGTTGTCAAGCTCGAAGTTTTCAGACCCAAGGATTTGACTTTTTCATTCGTTTTTGAAAGGTCCGCTCTGACTAGATTAACGTCGATCAAAACCGTGTCCAATTTATGGGCCAAGGTGTCGAATTGCTGACTAACCGCAGCTTTCATCTCGTCGATGGCACCCATGACATCCTGCAACGTTAATTCTGTGGACGATCCCGGGTCCTCCTTGGATCTCTCCGGTGACTTATGCAGTCCACTAGGGGACCCTTTTGACTGAGCATAGCGGTCCATGTTATTTGCTTGGGTATTGCCTCCCCGCCTAGTCGGCTTGGATTTTTGTTTATCTCCGTCCGATCTAGCTGCCATTGTCTGAGGGTCACCAAGGTTGTCGTCCACCAACACGATTAGTAATCTCTGGACAGCCGATCTGATGAGCCTCGGCGATCACGAAGTGTAGGCCAGGCTAGTGTCCAAGATCCAGTCAGGATTCCCAATCTTCCCACTATCGACGTGTCCTTGACAAGCCAGGGTCTCTTAGCCAGTTTCAGCGAGGAGACCCGAAACCGAAAGTGAAAGTGCGGGGTACACACCAGCCCAGGTCCTGCACGCCGTTGTTGTTCACTTTCTGCCCGGGCACCACGCCAATTCGAATCCGGGGCAAGGCCAGGAGTAGGCCGCCAACTTGAAGCCAATGCTATCTTGGTTCCTGAAGTCCGATTTAAATTTGGACAACGGGGATCACCTCCGCTTATGTTCGCCTATAGAAGCCCGTCGATAGAATCAGGATTTATTCAGGATAGACGTGAGAGGTTGCGGAGGCCCTCGGGAGCCCTGTGCCTACGCAGCCATCTTGGTTGCGCACTAGGCTCCTCCTTTATTTTGATTGTTAATACTGTATTCACAAACAAAACACATTGAACATATGCAGCTTATAGAATTATAAAGGACACATTCATATTTAACTGTAAGTCCTTATTTAAATTTCATATACATTACACATTGGCCCTATTTCTGGGAAAAAATGCTCAGAGAACAGGAGCTCAGGACTCAGCAGTCAGCCAACAGACACAATAATGTATTGCCCATCCCCTGCTTATCTTAGCAAAAAGAAAGCACTTTAACCACACAGCAAAATTAAATACTGCACAGTTCAAATTGTAACAGTTACCAGGCTGTAAATTCATCTGCAAAGCTCCATGAAATCAATGAAGTGCTATGGCACTTCAACCTAGCTCTGGAAAGTCTCCTAAAGTCTATGGTCCCTCATATGCAGTACGAGTTTAGTCATTGATTGGCTGCCTAATGCGTTATCAGTTCAGCTGGTTGTGCCACTATAAGTTCCCACAAGATAAGTCTACAGGTCTTAACAGCAGATTTGCCTCTGTATGTTCCATCTCTCAGTCTCTTCACAGCTAGGCACGGTTTTCCAACTTAGTGAGGATTTTGCTCTTGTGGTATTGGTGACAGCACTCATGGAATCCACTCCTCCAGCAGTGACTTCAATGATGCAGAACCACAAAGGCAGCTTCACTCGACACAATGGCTGATGCTTGTGGACTTGAGTGACTGCCCTGCATGGTATGTGGCCGTCTTCAGCAGGTGGGGTTTTCCAGACAGGATGCAGATGGGTGATTGGTCTTCGCAATTGCAGCCCCTAGGCCAGATCTCCAGCAGGTGTTCATCTGCAACAGTTGTGGCCTATCAGTAGTAATTATGGCTTCTTCATCACTGGTGATACCAACTCCTCTAGCATGGTAGCCACAACGTCCAACAGTGGCACACTAGCCTCTTAACGTGTAGCAGGGATACCGGAGGATACGATGTTCCTGTTCTTTTTTTAATGTCTTGGCGCAGTTCACGAAGGGGACTGTTCAGGAAAATCTCACAACACGAGTTAACTCCTGTCTTAACTCCCTTTGGCTGTCAGTCTCTTCAGGGTGTTTCTCATGCTGGGAACATGCTTGGATTCTCCTCCTGGATCGTCTGTCTTCCTGCAGGGTCAGTCACTCTTCTTCCCTCTCTGACAAGGCAAAGCATACTAAGGCGACCATCAGTTCCTCCAGCGACAATTGCAAACTTCAAGGGAAGTCCCTTCATCTCTGGGAGACTGGCTGCCATACAGACTCTAGCCCTGGTCACACAGCAGCTTTTTGAGTACTCTGCAGGGCACTTTATTCCTTCATCACAAAGACCTTGAACAAACTGGGGTGGTTTGGTTCCCTCTGGTATGTGTCAAAGCAGGTTTTGCCTGTGAGAGTGAGGCCTGGTAAAGGTAAAACTGGCGCAAGGAAGAGCAGGTAGATGTCAGAGTTGGAGTGGAACCTAAGAGCAGGCAACACTGCCTGCTTTGGTGAAACAGCACATACATGTAATGCATTGGTAGACTCCAGAGAGTGGGACAACAGTGTCTGAAGGTTGGAGAGGGAGTCAACCCCGATTCCAACCCGAACTACACATGCAACGACATAGTGGACCTCAGTACACCGAGAGTAACCTGCCTTACCTTGAGCCCTTTACCAGTGATGGTGGGATCACAGAAGAGACGAGGGAGGAGCCAGGCTTTAAGGGGGTGGCAGAGTTAGGGCCCTCTCTGATACGCTTTGAACTTTACTGTATATAAGGGAGAGAGTAAGAGATGGGAGATTTAGGAACATGGCTACACACCAACGTACCAGAGATGACCATTGCCTCTTCATGTTCTCAAGGAGCAGCAACCAATGGAAAAAATGAGGTTCAGCAGTTGCCAGTGGAAAAAAGGTGGATGAACATTTGTGCTACACAACAGCAATGGCCATTGCCTCTTCTTTGTCTCAGGACAGGGAAGAATTTTCTGAGAAAGATGAAGGAGAGAAGGATCTGGAGGTGTGAACTAATGATGCTCATGGGCAATGTCTTCTTTACTAGCGAAGGAATGGGGCTATAACTAATTGAACTGAATTTCATTGGAATATGAATTAATGTTCCCAGTAAATCAGAGAAGGAATATAGGCATTAAAGACATAGAACAAAAGAAACAGAGAGAGATATTTTATTCATTGAATTTATCACAAATGTTGTAGGAAATGAGACACTAAATAACAAAGACATGTGTTACCTCCATCCTTGAGACTTCTGGAACAGTCATTTTACAGTCCCACTTTCATACCGATTTTCCAGACAGGGGATGTGGATCCACTGTCTAAGCTTACAGAACTGGTTTGGGGTGTTAGTACTTTTCTTAGTGCAGCACCTGGGCCCATAAAGAGCTATCCGATGCATCAAAGTTCTCAACCAAGGCTAGTCATCAAATCAATTAATTTAAATAATGTGAAGCACATTCGGCTCCACAGGGAAGCTAGAGAGTGGTTAGGTTTTCAAACCATAAAGGTGTATTAAAAGGTTAAAATGGTTTACAAAGGATCATCAAATTAGTTTCAATCAATATTCAATATATGGATGCATTTGTAAATTTGAAGTTCAAATCAATCAAAGTGATATCATAAAGTCGCCTCAAATACAAAATTTAGTAAATCGGTTCTCCTATAAAGAGAGTTCCCTAAGTCCCCAACTCTGGTCTACTCAGTAAGTATTCTAAGAGCATTCAGCAAATGCTCTACAAAGGTCTGAACTCTCTTCTATTTTGCAGTATCTTAAAGTCACACAATTCTTTCATGTGCAACACCTACACATAGTTCTCTTAAAATGCTCCAGCCAGGTTAAGACATAAACAGAATCAAGAGCACGTTAGTTTCTCGTGCTCCTTCACAATACAGCTTCTTTAAGTGTCCTGTAAACGTACAGTTACCTGCACCAAATGTGATACATTGAACCAGCATGTACTCTGCAGGTGTACTGGTGCAATGAAGTAAGACATTCTGTAGTTATCATATAAAGGAAGGCACGTCACATGAGTGAGAAAGCAAAGAAACATCCTCGCCTTTGTTAATTGTGCGTGTAACTTCTTCTGAAAATAAAATACATATGTGTCACGAAACAATCTGGCTCCCAAATGTTAGCCATTTTAAAATGCAGGCCTACATCAGTTATGGTCAGTCTACACATGAATAATACACTGTTAATAGCATTTGCATGTTTACATGTGAATATTGATAAAATGCAAAAACATTTCATATGGAAAAAGCTTTCGTGCAAGGTGATGGCTCTCACAGGAGGTAGCAATGGTGCTGACTTCAAGGAGCACCAACCACAATGAAGTGTGAGATCTCTACATCTGGCTGTCATCAGCCCACCTAAAGCGGTCTTTGGGCATAGGCAGGCCCTGCTTGGAAAAGTCTGCATCTTTAACAATAGAAACTACTCACTCCTGCTATCTACCAAGTATCATTGCTCAGGAAGAACTAAGCAGCAGCTCCTTACTAACAAGGATCTCATTGAATGTCTTATGGTAACCAGTTCTCCTTCCTTCCTCACTCCAGTGTCTGGATCTTCACCTAGGAACAGCTGGAATACAGTTGATACATTTCCTGTGGCTGGGAACGCGGTATCTACTCTCTATCACATGCTATGCAAAACCAGAGCCACCTAAAATACACTTCCACAAATCCCGGCACTAAGACACACACACAGAGCTTTACTACTATACACGTGTTGCACTTCCACTGTGCATATGCACACTTGACACAACATGGAATGTCAGATCCAGGGTATGGGAAGGCATGCCACTCTAACATCATACTTGCGCTCTTTTGCACCCCCTTACTCACATTCTTATTCATTCTCACTTACTCACTTGTATTCACTCTTAATCTTACTCATTCTCGCTCATTTTCAGGCCCAGGTTTATTAACGCTTTGCACCCTTTTTAATGCTAGTCCAAAATTCATATCCAGCCTTACTCAAAGACATATACCTACCAGCAATCTGCGATCAGCTCATATACACCTTCTGGTCATACCCCCCTACTGACTGAAGCGACTTGGCGTATGTAGGTTCACAGTGCTGGCGCCTAGATTTTGGAATACCCTTCCACTTGACATCAGATCCTGCACTGATCTCGCGAGATTTAGGAGACTTCTCAAGACATGGTTGTTTAATCAGGCATATGAATAAAGCACCAGGGCTCAGGCCACTCCTAGAAATAGCGCCAAGAAACCAATCGGTGTATGTGAGCTCTATACATTTTTTTAACATAACAGGTGCAATGTATTAGGTTGGGATTTCCTATCTGATGCACATTCTGACTTGCGTTGTATAGTATCCCAAAGTAACACAAAATTAGGCTATGCACAGCTTTTCATTATTTTGCATCAAGTGGGTGTCCTATGATTGGTGCATGTGTGTTCCCATGCAACCACACATAGGTTTTGATGCAAATCCCTATCTAGAAACATTGGTAGAGAGGAACTTTTGCAAAACTCTTATGACTCCTCGAGGCAGGCATAACACAGAGAAATGCTTTCATTTCTCCTTGTTTTTCCAAGTTTGCATGTGTGCTACATTGTACAGCCCACATACAAAGTGGGAAAAGCCTTAAAGCATAGTTTTTGTACTGGAAGGGACCCCTTCCAGTAAAAACCCTATGCTTCAGAGAATGGATATTTTCTTGCAATATGGTGCAAGGAGGGAGTGTGCTTTGGCGCGTTACTGCCTAAAGTGCACCAGTGCACAGGGAGAGAAACAATGCACCCTATTTTTCCTCTCCGCTTTTGTCGCAAGGCGGCACAGCATATTTGCTGCAGCGTTGCCTTGCATCAAAGAATAGTAAATATGGGCCTCAATCTCACTCACTACCTGTCACTGACTCTCATTCATTTTTATTCACACTCGCATGCTTACACATACAGACATGCTCAAACACACATATACACTCTCTCATAAGCACACTTTCACACACAAGCATACACACAAAATAAATTTAAAGCATTTTTACTTACCACAGCTGCTACCAAATATCCCATTCTTACCACGGCTGCCATCAAAGATCCAATGCCAGCCAACTGTGCTCTATTTTGTTTATTATATTAATAGTGAATAATAGAATACTATTCACTGTTAGTATAAAGAAAAACTGGCTAGAAATAAGGAGTGCGAAGCAGCCCCTGTGTTCTTGGTGCTGATTTTGACACCTTTGAGGTCATGGGTTGCAAAGGCAGGTTCAGGGGTCGCAAGAAGCAAGCCTGGCGTTGCAGCTGCGACCCGTGGCGACCCTTAAATGACATCCATGCACTTTTGCCAGCCCTCACAGAATATTGCATCATTCTTTTACCCACTGATGAGCTCATAACCTCTATTATGGCTCACGACCTGACTATTGTCTTCAGAATACCTTGTTTGGCTTTCTTTTCTTCTGCTCTAGGAGCCTATCTGTCAGCCTCCAGACCACTCCCACCTGATCTCTGCTCGCCTCACCACTCTTTCAAACCTTTCCACAGCCTAAAAACCCCACCATCCTTCTTCAAATTCCTCTGACACTTAAAACACTGCTTGACATGATAAAAATGAAGCTGCAGTACCACAGACTACTCTACCATCTGAGTCTCTTTGCTGGCTTTCCAAACACTTCTGGCGCATATGTATGCCCGCCACCGTTCAACTGGCCCTCAGTGTTACGCAGACCACACGTCTGGTACTAAAGCTACCACTGCTGACCTTGGTCCTCAGTTATAACACAGCTGGCAATCAGAGCCCTTTGTTGCTCAGAGTCCCTCTGTAGGCCATCTAAGTCAGTCTATCTGCAGCCTTCCTGATCCCCTCTTATGTTTGTCAGAACTTTCCTATGATTCTAAGCTCCCCTTTGTGACTGCCATAGCCCTTTGGCGTCCCATAATATGTTGGGTTGGTGACTAAAATGTCAGTGTGGCTGAAGTGGCCACTCTTGAAATTTGACTATGCCTGAAACCCACTCTGTCTGGTGAATGCTGTGAAAAGTCTGTTTATTCAGCTGCCAGCTGAGTGAATAGACAGTTATGAATTACCCATATTGTTTGCTTACCTTTCTCCTGCTATCATTTTCCCTGTTCCACAGAAGCCCCTCTACTGTTTCTTACCTAACTTACCTGCTACAAGTGCCCCAAAGCACTAACTGCCTTATGTAACTGCCTTATGTAACTGCCCCTCTATCTGAGCCCAGATACTACCTGTCTATCTGTACTGCCTGTTTGCTGCTACTTGTCGTTGCTGTGTTGACAGATCTGAAGTATTAAACAAAGATGATCCTGCAAACATCCCTTAAAAAGCAGGTCAAAAGTAGCACAAGGTCTTCAAAAGAAGCCTAAATTGAGCATAGCCCTCAAAAATCATCAAAAGAAAGATCTGAAAGAAACACGTTAGTGATACATTCCTTACCTTCGAATTACCCCCAGGCGTCAGACTGGATCCGGAAAGTTTTCGTCAACAGTACCCCTGCACGTCGGAAGGTGGCGTTGTGCGGCTCCATGTCCGTCATTGGGCGTGGTCGCCGAGATGACATCACGGCAGCTACTTAGAGGCCGCCCTCGCGCGCCGACGTCAGTTCTTTCTTTTTCCACGCCAGCAAGTGCAGATCCGGAGAGAGCGGTACCCCCAGTCACTTTTTGACTGAGTTTTTAAAGGCCTTTCTGTCTCTATTTTTCGAGTCGATCGACTCCTGGTGCTGTAGGGATGCCCGGCTTCAAGTCCTGCAGGGAATATCATCGCATGATGTCGGTGACGGACCCGCACTGCGTGTGTCTCTACTGCCTGGGGCGTGACCACGACCCCAAGGACCCTGTCCCGTGGGAGGTCGAGGGACCGGTCGCGGAGCCACCACCATCGTTCATCGGGATCGAAGTCTTCGCACTCGGGGTCAGGTAAGACGAAGCATCACAAGAATTCGAAGAAGCGCCATCGCTCTCCGACTTCCCCTCGCCCGTCGTGCGACACGGCTGAGGGTGCGGGTGTTGCCTCCCCTGCGGCTCCGGCGGAGCCTACGCAGTCGGCCTACCCGCCCTTCTAGGGTCCGTCGGCGACTCCGGCCCTGCTGCAGGAATTTCTGTCAGCCATGGCTTGCCTCTTTGGGCCATCGGGCCCCTCCGGTGTGCCTTCGGGACCTGCGGGCCGACTGGGGGTCCTCGCCCTTTACTGTCGGCAGCTCCGGCATCGCTGTCGGCTCCGGCCCAGACGCCGCAGGGCCCCCTTGGATCCAGGCTGGATCCCGGTCGACGCCGGTTGACCTTGTGACACCCCCACCGACATCGACCCCACCGGCACCACCTCTGTCGTCGCCCGTCCCGCCAGACGACATCGTACCCAGTTTCAGCCCCAATGTGGATACATCGCCGGAACGGCATCGCTCGACGCCGATTCCGACGCCGATGAGTGATTTCTATCCCTTTGTCCAGCCTCCTTATTTTCGGCCTGTCCATCAGCCATTCGGAGTAAGGGGAGGACTGGGAGGGGTCTGAGGACCCTCTCACAGCACAATGTAAGTTTGACCCGGACTGGGTAGAGGAGCTAGTGGAGGCCAGTGGTCTTGATACCTCTCCTGACCTTGGCATGCTCACTCCTCCTACCGTGGCTATGGAGGAGGATGCAAGTTATGCATGCAGTGGTGTTGTGTAGGGCAGCCGAGGCCCTCCACCTCGAACTCCCTACAGTGGCCGTCAGGTCTAACCTTCTGATAGAAGTGCTTAAGCCAGCGGCTACCTCTGCGGAGCTACTGCTGCCCTTTAATGATGCACTTTCAGACGTTATTCTGGGCATCTGGTCCAGGCCCAACACAGGGGCTCCTGTGGATAGGAACGTGGCCTGACGCCATCGCCTGGCCCCGGGCGACCCCCCTTTTCCTTTCCCAACACCCCACCCCTGAGAGCTTGGTTCTCCAAGCCTCTGCGTCCCCGAGCGCATTCCCTACCGCACCTCCGGACAGGGAATCCAAGAAACGGGAGCATTTCGGTTAGAAGATTTTTTGTTCCGCCAGTTCAGGGCTGCGGTCTGTGAACACCGCATGCCTCTTGGGTCGTTATTCCCACTCTGTGTGGGATACAGTGACGCGCGTGATGCCTCAATGTCCAGAGGAGGCATGGGCAGTGCTCTCTCAGGCTATTGCTGAAGGGAGGGATGCAGCAGAGTTCACGACTCGTTGTGGTCTTGACACCGCCAACTCGCTGGGTAGGGCGATTTCCACGACAGTGGAGCTCCGCCACCACGCCTTTCTGAGGACAACTGGTTTTTATGAGGCTGTCCAGAACACTTTGATTGACATGCCCTTTGATGGCATTCGCCTTTTTGGCAACAAAGCAGATAGCGCGTTGGAGCGCTTTAAGGACTCGCGGGCTACGGCAAAGTGCCTGGGCCTTTCGGCCACGCGCCCTCCTCCGCCTTCTGCTTTTCGCTCCTTTCTTGACCACGGAAGGGGCGCCCCAACACGTTCACTTCAGAGCCACAGGCCTGCGCAGCAACAGTCTCAGCGCGGCCGATGACATGGACCTGCCGAGGTGGGTCAGGGGGCCAGCGGGCAGGTCAGTCCACCTCCACCCCGGCCACCACTGCCTCCAAACCTTCCTAGTCTGATTTTTCAGGCCCATCAAACGCCACTGGGCGGCAGGATTTGCCATCACCTCCCCCACTGGTGCACCATCACTTCGGACAGGTGGGTTTTACAAATAGTCTGAAGGGGCTACTCCCTCCCCTTTGAGACTACCTCTCGAGCCATGCCACCCCTGTACCATTGCATGTCGGGGGATCACTTGGTACTTCTTCAACAGGATTGAGCGCGTTCCTGCGCCAAAAGTAGGACATGGTTGTTACTCCCACTACTTTCTGGTGCCCAAGAAGGACAAGGGCCTGCATCCTATCTTGGACCTCCGGGACGTCAATCGCTTCCTCAGGACGGAGAAGTTCAAGATGTTAACTCTGGCACAGGTATTGTCTGCCCTCGACCCTGGAGACTGGGTGGTAGCGTTGGACATGCAGGATGCATATTTCCATAGTCCCGTCCTGCCGGCCCACCGGCGTTACCTGCGGTTTACGGTAGGCCACAAGCACTTTCAGTTTACCGTGCACCGTTTGGCCTTACCAGTGCCCCTCGGGTGTTCACTAAAGTGATGGGGTGGTCGCAGCTCATCTGTGCAAATCAGGGGTTCCAGTCTTCCCCTATCTCGACGACTGGCTGCTTAAGGCAGACTCGCCCCGGACAGTCGTCTTCCACCTCCAGACTTCGGCCGACCTCCTGCATTTACTGGGGTTCTCCATCAATGTGCCGAAGTCCCACCTGATTCCCTCTCAGAAGCTCCTCTTCATCGGAGCGGTTCTGGATACGATGCACTTTCGGGTCTATCCTCCCGAACGGCGAGTCCAGAATATTCATGCTCTGATTCCGATCTTTCAGCCTGGGTTTCAGTCAGGATGACCCAGAGGCTGCTGGGCCTCATGGCCTCCTGCATCCTGCTGGTCGATCATGCCAGATGGCATATGTGGGCTCTGCAGTGGGACCTGAAGTTCTAGTGGGCGAAGCATCAGGGGAACCTGTCAGATTACGTCCAGATCTCGGAGGGCACGGCACAACAGCTTCAGTGGTGGCTCACAAACCGGCATTGGGTCAATGGCAGATAGCTCTCCCTTCCCCAACCGGAGTACACAGTGGTGACGGATGTGTCCCTCCTGCGATGGGGCGGCCACATGGGACAGGCAGAGATCAGAGGCCTCTGGTCTCCGGTGGTGTCCAGGCTCCATATCAACCTTCTGGAGCTCCGGCCGATCTGACTTGCACTGAAGGCATTCCTTCCCTCCATCAATGGGAGAGTAGTGTAGGTGTTCACAGACAACTCCACTGCCATTTGGTACTGCAACAAACAGGGCGGGGTGGGGTCATGGACCCTATGTCAGGAGGCTCTGTGCCTCCGAACATGGCTGGAACATCAGGGCATTTCCCTGGTGGTTCAAAACCTGGCAGGTTCACTGAAAGCCAGGGTGGGCAAATTCAGCCGCAGGTGCATGATGGATTACGAATGGCGTCTTCACTCGGACGTGGCGCAAGGTCTCTTTCAACAGTGGGGAGAGCCTTGGTTAAATCTATTCGCCACCGAAAAAAACGCGCAATGTCAGCAGTTCTGCGCATTGGAATTTCCAAGGCGGCACTACGCTTTTCGTCGCGAGTGGAGTTGCGGTCTGTTGTACGCCTTTCCCCCGTACCACTTCTGCCCAGAGTGCTGAAGAAGATCAGGCGCGATAAGGCCCAAGTCATTCTTGTGGCTCCGGTCTGGGCTCGAAGAGTTTGGTATCCCGAGCTCCTCAGTATGACTATCGAACCCCCGATCCGACTGCCTCTTCGGGAGGATCTTCTGTCGCAGCAGCAGGGGACGGTCCTCCACCCGAATCTGTCCAGTCTCCACTCCTTTGCGTGGAGATTGAGCGGCGGCAGTTGATTCCTTTTTACTTGCCTCCTGAAGTCTGTGATGTAATTCTGGTAGCCAGGCGTCCTTCCACTAAGTTGGTATACGCCTGCAGGTGGAACAAGTTTGTGGCATGGTGCACAGCAAAGGCTGTGGATCCCCTCTCTGACCCTCTTTCTGAAGTCCTACTGTTCCTTCTTTCTTTGGCCCAGCAGGGCTCTGCTCTGGGCACTATCAAGAGCTATCTTTCTGCTATTTCGGCCTTTCTCAGGCTCCCTGATCAGCCCTCTCTTTTCAAGTCCCCTGTTGTTAACAGATTCCTTAAAGGCATTACTCACCTTTTTCTTCCTATGCCCTTCGTAATGCCACAGTGGGACTTGAACCTGGTTCTCACATTCTTAATGTGCGCTCCCTTTGAGCCTCTTCACAACTGTCCTCTTTGTCTGTTAACTCTGAAGACTGCTTTCCTGGTTGCCATCATCCCTGCTAGGAGAGTGAGTGAGCTCCAGGCTCTTTCTTGCAAGCCTCCTTTTCTATCTGTCCATCCACACAAGGTTGTGCTCAGGACATGTCCATCCTTTCCGCCAAAGGTTGTCACTGCCTTTCACATTGAGCAGACCATCTTTTTGCCCACCTTCTTTCCGCCTCCGCCTCCGCATCCTTCCAGAGAGGAAGAGAGGCTCCACCGTCTGGACCCAAAACGTGCGCTCTTATTTTACCTGAATTGCACACAACAGTTCTGGGTGGATGACCAGCTCTTTGTTGGCTACATTTGCACCAAGAAAGGTCAGGCCGTACACAAGCAGACTATCTCCAGATGGGTCGTCTTCTGTATTAAAGCCTGTTATTCTCTGGCTAAGAAGGAGCCTCCGTTGGGGCTGCGCGCCCATTCCACCAGGGCAACGAATGCCACTACGGCATTGGGACGTGGTGTCCCCTTACAAGACATCTGTCAGGCAGCTATGTGGGCCCCGCTGCACACTTTTACTAAGCACTATTGCCTAGACAGCCAAGTCTGGAGAGACGGCTTCTTTGGCCGTTCTGTTCTCCGGGACTTCCTGGAGTGATCTTGGTTCGCAGACCCACCACCGGGATTGGTATTGCTGGGGTATATATTCTAAGGTAAGAAATCTATCAGATGCACAAGTTAATTACCTTTGGTAACGATGTAAATGTAAGAAACAATAGTTAGTGATAGATTCCTTACCGCTCCACCCATCCTCCCCGTTCTGCGAACTGATTTCTATGGTTAAGGTCATTCCTTTCAGGGCCCTAGTTTCAATGCACCACTCGTCAGTATCTTGCATGGCTCTGCGTTCCTTCCGCGGAAAGCCGTGTACAGAGCTGACGTCAGCACGCGAGGGTGGCGTCTAAGTAGCTGCCATGACATCATCTCACCGACCACGACGCCAACGGCAGACGCAGAGCCGCACGACGCCACCTTCCGACGCGCAGGGGTACTGCTGACAAAAACTTTCCGGATCCAGTCTGACGCCTCGGGGTAATTCTAAGGTAAGGAATCTATCACTAACTAATGTTTCTTACAGATATATCATTACCGAAGGTAAGTAACTTGTGCATCATGAACATTAAAATATTGCATTCTCATAAGTGAAGAAAACATTTATGCATTAAAACACTCATTATTCTTTCCAGACAGCCTAATGCTCCCAGATTGCAGCACAAAATATAGGTCAACCATATACTGAAGATCCTGAAATCGAAGTTTGATCCCTACTTTCTTTATCTTAATATTATATTATTTTAAATGTATTTATTCAAAACTGATTTCACTGTTTTTATCTTTAAACAACATAGCTTAATTCAAGCACTTACCTGTGTACATATTTGTGTGGGCACTTACTTTAAAATGCTTTGCACTCTTTTTCCTCCAGCCCTATTACAAACTGACCATCACACCGTCATTGCCTGAAGTGGTTTTTTTTTCCATGACTGGCCAAATGAATACTCCATTGACACCATTTATCTGGATGACGGTCAAATACTACATGGTGTCTACTATAGAGCCTGCAGGCATATAAACAGCCACGTTTCAGATATTTAGTCAGCTGCTGGGTAAATAGCAGAGATCAAATACTATTTGGACGGCCGACGGGTAAATAGCCATTTCTAAACTAAAGAAAGAAAGACAAAATTAATTGTCTATATTGTCTTCTTATACTGAAGATATATATTTTCAATTGATGATAGAAGTTTTTCAGTTGTTGTCTCTCTCTATGCTTCATTCAATTATTAGTATCCTTGCAACAGAGATGTTGATTTTTTCTTGTTAAAATAAGTCTATTTGTCTCAAATTCCAAAGCCAAAATTGCTAGCTGGTACGGAAAGGGGTCATTAAACCTGATGCAAGTCTCTAATTAAGTTCAACAAACAAACACAGTACCAACGCCTTACTTCTGATATGCAGAGTTTCCAAAACAATACCATGAACTAAGATAGCTTTTCTCTTTCTTTTGTTTTTATATACTCCAAGCTCCAGATGGTGATCCTCACATAGGGCCTGATTCACAGAGGTAACACACTTTTAAGTAAATTCACACATTTGAGTATGTTTTCTACTATTCAGTATTCACAAACGTTTGCAGTAACGTACACTTTTGTAGTAACTTACACTTTTATAGTAAGTCCAGCCCTAGCCACGGGCAATCACTGGTACTTCTACACACTTCACATAGACAATAATAGCAGTAGGAATTTACAACAAATGTGTAATTTGCTACAAAACACAAAAGTGTTGTTTGTGAATCAGGCTCGAACCCACCACATCAAGGAAACAGATTAAATCATTACTGAAAATGGAAGATTCTTAAGGAACTGGACTTCAACTGAAAGCAAGCATTGGCAAAGCCAATAGGACTTTCCCAATCAAGAGCTATTGGCTTTGCCAATTACTTTTAGTCGTGTTGTACACCAGTGTGGCTGTTGTTCTGCATGGCTAAATGCAGGGCCACAGGAATTATGCAGCCAAATTATGTGGCAGTGTTGACTAAATTATGCAGAAAAGGCAAGAAAAAGCTAATTATGATGCATAATTTGGCACATTTTCTTAGAGTATTTACATCACTATTTTGTATTTTTACACATGGTCATACTGTCTGGGAAAAGATTTCACCTTATTAGTTCAACAACCAAATACATAAATAAGCAACTGAAAGATGACCAGTTAAGCTTTGTGAAGGGTCTTCTAACACGCCCAAACATATATCACCACGTTTTTTGTAACTTTTGATCCATTTGAGCTAGAAACAAACTTTTTTGTTAAAATCTTATTATGCAGCAGATGATGGATTATGTGGCAAATGTATAAAATTCTTAATTATGCTAAAAAAGCCATGGTCGCAGAATCTCATAATTCCAGTGTCCCTGGCTAAAAATTTGTGGTGTAAAGGAGAGTGGAGTGGCGTAGAGTGAAGTGAAGTGTCGTAGAGTGATTTGGCATAGAGTGTCATAGAGTAGAGTGGTGTAGAGTGTTGTGGAGTCCCATAGAATGGAGTGGAGGGTTGCTGAGGTGCATAGCGTGGAGATGAGTGTCATGGATTGGAGTAGATTCAGTGTACTATATGATGGGTGCTTGGCACCACTGAAATTATGTGGATATACCAATAAAGAATTGTTGCAAAAAAAGGAGTAGGGTTGAGTGGAGTGTCTTGGAGTAGAGTGGAGTGGAGTGGTGTAGAGTGGAGTGGTGCAGAGTGGCGTAGAATGGAGGGCATAGAGTGGAGTAGAGTGTTGTACAGTGTAGAGGCATAGATTGTTGTAGAGCAGAGTGTTTTAGAGTTGAGGGCTATAGAGTGGATAGGCGTAGAGTGGAGTGTCGTGAAGTGGAGTATGTATGGTATCGAAGTGCACTGCCATTACAGACAGCACATTTTCAATTGAAATGACCATTACATTTGCACAGATATAACGTGTTACGGATAAAACTACACACCGCACAAATGAAAATGTGGTGAAATGGCATCACCTAGTGTATTCATTTATTTTGATCGTGTTAAAATATTTGTTTCCAACACACTTCAGAGTTTTAAAAACAAATTGCTTCATTTGTGCTGTCCTAATTTTGATGTATTCTGAAATATGTTCACAGTTCATTTGCAGACATTTAGAACTTTGTTGTGTGCTAGAAAAAAAACGTTTCCTTCCACACTCACAGATTGTCAGATAAATCCTCTGACTTTGAAATCAGAGAAAGAAAAGTAAACACAAAACTCCCTAGAAGACTCAGCCTGACATTTGCCCTCTGTCTTCCAATGCACAGCAAATGTAACAAGAGAAGAACAACATTTAAAGGCCTGTTTACAGAACCCGAGCACTCGTGGAAGAATACAGTAAACAGGTTATGTTCCACAAGAGGGACAAAGACATACTGGACAGCTTAAAACAATTAAAATCAGCAACTGGAAAGCAAACAAATGTGAGTTACAAACCACGAAGCCAATGGTGTGCAATGGGCAGAATGCATTCTTTGGTCAGCTTTCAGAATGCCCCAAGAAGACTCTAGTACCAGACAGCTGTGCTGTCTGGGAGGCTTTGACCTAAAACTGGTCTCGCAGGAGAAAGGTCTGAAAACCAACCTTGGACTCACTAACAGGGATCGCTTCAAACCCTTGGCTGCGCCTTGCATGGATGCGTGATTGTGCTTGTCGTAGGTGCTGGGTGGCCAGAGACATTTTAAGGCAAGGGAAAACTGGGTTCTGGCCCAGGGCCCCATGTCTTTCAGAGGGCCCCTGAGCTCTGTCCTGCAGAGCCTTGCCCTGATGGCCTTTAATATTTCTTAAACAGATTGTTTTACAAACAGTTTTCATTTAATTTATTTTTAAGGTGGATGATGTGTGGGAGTCTATTTCAAACATATTGCAGAGAAATGTTGTGTTCATCTTTCATGCAACAACCATAAAAAAAGTTTCTTTCAGATCTGAACAGGACCTCAGATATCAGAAATGGGAGGGGGTCACAGAGATTATTTGCGGTAATATTAGTAAACTGATACTGTATTATAATATTAAAAACACACAACACCATCGCTGAATATTTCATGTAAACACATTTAGAATCTGGAAGAGTGTGCCTGTGACCTAACCAAAAAGACCATGACAGAACTGATCTTGGATCATACATTCAAAGTTGTTCCCGAACAAGCCCCCCTCCAAAATATGGTTGGCCCTGGATCCTAAAGCCCTTAAAATGTCCCTGTGGCTGGCATACTACAGGGCCTACCCAATGCCTTTCTTTGGGTTTGGGAGAGGACTAGCAGTAGCAAGCCGCGGTCGGGGCAAGCAGTGAAATTTAAGGGGATGGCTCCAAATGGACTCACTAAGCTTGTTTGTCTGCTTGTCTTCTTCCTAGAGCTATGAATAAGCAAATTGTGACGTGTCAATGTTAATTGCCATTCTTTGAGGTTTTTTTTACTTTGCATCTAACCTCTGCTGTGGCAGTAACTAAAGAAAAATTAGCACCACCGAAAGGAAAGGAAACAAGCATTTTTCTATTTGTGGTATTTTTCAGTCACTATTAAAGTTACATACCCCAACATTGCTTTCTCAAGCAGGGCGCAAGTTTTAGATGGCCGTTAGAGGGCAGCATTACCTAAGATAAAAAGATCGTTTGACTTTCAGACCAAAACTCAGCTTTTCCGCCACCTTTGCTCACCCACTTGTCATTGAGGGTTCTACCACTTTCTTGCACCGTGCAGAGACAGATGGCAGAGGAGTAAATTTCTTTAGATAGACTTTTGGTGTTGATGTGCTTAAATAACACAAAACGCCTTAAAGATATCTTGTCTACTGCACAGAGGCGCAACTAGAGACACATTTCGGGGGGCTAAGAAAACATTTCGGGGGGGGGGGGAGGGCTAGTTCTTCAAGCAGTAGGAAGTGTGGAGATGCAGAGGCTCTAAGAAGGGGTGAAAAAATGACAAAGCCTCATTAACATGCAAATGGTCTTTTAAAGGCCTGTGAAGTACTGGGGTGCGGCTGTGTGTGTGCCGGGGAAGCAGCCCGGGCTGCCACACAGACTACAAGGGGGGGGAGGGGGCGCGGGGGGGCTGAAGAAATTTGAGCCAAATGGGATTATAATAACTGCTGAATAGCCAAAAGCCGCGCGCGTATGCACACCTAAACATGCGCATGCACACAACAAAGATTTCAGGAGATCAGTGTAGTGTCCTGCTGGACACATTCTAGTGTTTCAGCAGGCACTTGTTTTACCAGCCACTCCCTCAAGGGCTAGCCACACTTGCACTCCACAGCCATCCAACACAGAGTGACGTGATTTGGGCCTGACAATAAAAAGGCCAGGGGCGGCTCCTCCATGTGGGCGGAGGAGTGTTGACCCACTGCGAGAAGCAGACACATAAAATGGTATTATAAATGCCATTTTATGTTTCTGCTTTTTGCACTGCGAGAAAGCAGAAGGGTTTGGTTGGTTCCTGCTCTAGGGCAGGGGAGGAGTGGCTTGCCCGCTCTGAGGCCGTTGACTGTGTGGTCGGCCCGAGAGCCAACCAAACCAGTCATACGCACTCTCCCATTTCTCCATGTAGGGTGCATGCAGCCTACATGGAGAAAATGGCCTCCCCATAGACGCCTGTGTGGTCGGTGTCCCAACCAATCACAACGCTGCTATTGCAGCGCTGCGATTGGCTTAGAAGCGGGGAGGGAGGCAGCCTGCATCCTGTGAGCAGCAGAGACGACGCGGGACTGGACTAGGCTGACTAAGGTAAAGTAACCTTTTTTTAAATTTAAAATTAACCCCCCCGCGCTACACCCCCCCCCCCTCCCGCGAGTCATGCCGGCCGTGATTGAAAAAAGCCCGAGTGCACGTGCTCGTGGCCAGTTAACCAGTATACCTATGGTGTCTGTGTAACTAATTTTAGTAGCATGTGGGCCTAGGGCCCACAACACCACAATCGGAACGCTGGTGCTTTTAATTTTAGGTAGAGGGAGTGGTGTGATCTGCCGAATACATTTATGACACTGAAGTCACAGTGCCTTGTGCTCTTCTGTACTTCACCAAAATTGTGCAATTCTATGGAAAATAGTTCACTTTAAATATATAAAAAACAACTGTGCTCTGTTCTTGAGCACATCCTGGTTTTCAAACCTCACCCTCTTGCTGTTCGATGCCTAGCACCACATCTCGGTGCACCTTCTCTCGCTTTGGCCCCATAAACCTCTTTGTAAAGCCCTCCTTAAC
The DNA here is from genome assembly GCF_964204655.1 of Triturus cristatus. NCBI lineage: Eukaryota > Metazoa > Chordata > Amphibia > Caudata > Salamandridae > Triturus > Triturus cristatus. The sequence continues at coordinate 133,440,662 of NC_140593.1, read as the reverse complement.
GGCTGACAAATGCGAGGAACTGGCTTCGTTTCTTCAAACATAAAATCTTATCAGACACTTGTTTCCTCCACACTGCCCCCAGAAAGTACGATTCCGGGCACGATTGTGATCAAGTAGCGCCTGACTCTCTCAAGGAGACCATTGCTTCCCTCAGCCTTCGTACTGTCAGTCAGCCCCACTACGGGTGACACTTGCCCAGTCTCCTATGCATGGGCCAGCTTCCAGGGTCGGATAGGTTCTATGTTTCATCAGGCATTTTTGTAATGGGCTGGAGCTAGGGGCGTAGCTTCAAAGGGGGGTGTTTGGGGTATTTCACCCTCTAATAAATATATTCTCTAGCAAATAGTTGGCTACAGGTGCTTTAAGTTGGGTATGGTGATGTGTCTGTTGGATTTCACCTGTGATTTTTACATGCACACACAGACAAAAGAAACATACACTCTCTCTCTCTCTTCCCTCTCCTGTCTGTTTAATTTTTGTGTGTGGCTATTTCACAAAATATAGTGTACTCCTAACAATCCACACTGCTTTCCCTTTGAACTGCCCCTTAAGCTCTCTCATGCCCTGCTTTTCATGCATGTATTGCTTTTATGTGTGAATGACTTGTAAACACAAAATGGACCCCCTTGCACCTTATTTTGTTCACCATCTGCCTGGAGGGCACCAAGTTTCTTTCCGCCCAGGGCGCTATCCGGGCAAGGGCCGGCTATGTATGCCAGAGGGATTGTTTAGAAAATCTGAAGCTCACCCCCGCAGTCTTACTGACCCAGCTATACCCCTGGCTGGAGCCCATGGGGTGGGTTTTGAAAGCACAGTGCCTGGTGGTTCTCCAGCATTCGTCATCTCTCGATGTTAACTGTAGCAGGCAAGGGTGGATTCGAGAAATAGAAAAAAGAGAGGGAGAGGGAGGAGGTAGTGAGAAAGTGATCAGAGAGGTAAATGAGAGAAGGGGAGAGAGACTGGATGAATGGAAAGAGAGCAATAGCGCAAGGAGAGAAAGGAGCTGCTGGTTTGAGCATTTTTTCTAGGGTTGTCTTTGATTCCCCAGTGCGGCCCTGCCAGCCTTTTCAATACCTCCATCTCTAAGGGGCAGTTCCATTAAAGGAATAAAAGCAGGGACCCAAAATGTTTCTCAAGACCCCCCCTCCAACGCTGCTGAATACACGGGGTTGCTAAATACTATGGACACCTAGACTTGACTCCAGCGAATATGACTCTTTACAACGAATGTGTGAACAACGCATTCCATTACAACGCGGTCGTTACAAAGAATCGGCAAATAAAGATCTTACAACCCTTCGATTAAAAGCCCACAATCAATCTGTGCTTGCAACTTACAAGGAGCTGAAATCACAATTTTATGTAACTCCCCATATCACGAAACTAAAAAAGAAAGTTTTTCCGACTACTTATGGGCCTATTAGATGCAGGTGAAGTAGCCCAAAGCTGTACGTATTTGGGGGCAACACTTGCTGTCGCTTTTGCCCTTTAGCAAAGGAATCTTTGGCTCACATACTATGCACCTGCGCTAGTTGAGTAGGAAAGACGCTACTGGTTGAAACCAGTATTCAGGGAACTTAATATTCGGGTCAGTCAGGAGGCCCTCAACCATTGCTTTCAGGGAAAAGAAGCAGGCTCACTGCCCGCTTTGAGAAGTTTATGGACACAGTAGCAGCGAGTCCAGACTGTCAGAAGGCAACGGGAGAAATATCTGGGCTATTCTCAATATCACCCTGTACTGCCCTACTATGCTCTTTATATTCTGCCCACTGCAGCTCAACATCTTTGGAGATGAGCAGTTGTAATATGAATTGATTGATTTTAATATATCTCTCTTTATATAGTGAGATGTTAGTTATGTTTTCTCGTTTAGTTGAGGAAAAATGTATCATGCACTTTAAACTTGCAGCCTATGCACTTTCCATTTTGTCTCCTGTAGCTCAATACCTTTGGAGATGAACACCTGTTGTATGAATTGATTGATTTTTGTATAATGATATTTTTTGCTAAATACATTTGACTATTTTAGTCGATGAAACATGTATTAGGCATTTTAACTTTGCACTCTTGCCCTTTAAACATGTAGCCTGGCAAGTTGTGGTAAGCTGACCTATGTACCCCTGCAAGGCTGAGGATATAACCTGATTGGATCCACACAGTCTTAATTGTCGCCAGAGAGAGATAAAGTACGTTTTGATAAAGATGTTATTGTTTAGTTGGTACTTTAAGTATTGAGGAGTGCATGCTAATTGTTTGAATAGTTTTAATTAACTATCAAATGAACTTACTATCACACTGATCACATGGTATGGGGTTATAAAGGATTGTTGTAAGGTTTTCCAAAAGAGAGTCAGCACTGATTAGAGTCAGAGTTCCAAAGGAACTTTGTTTCAGGCTCTCTCGGTTGACATTCATGGATGTTCTAATTTTGGAAATCTTTGACAGAATTTGGTGTGAGGAGCTCAGTTGGTGGAAAGGTTGATGTAGTTTAATGTTTGCTTCTTTGAAGTCCAGGATGTTCTGGTGAATGGCTGTATGAACCAATAGTTAAGGCTTTGAAAATTATTTAAGAGCAGAATGGAATCCAGTGAGTGGAACACAGAATCTAGTCTTAGAGAGAGAGAGGCTGGATGGCAGAAGAGACAGCTAGGTATGGAAATGGCAATTCTACCTCCAACACTGGAGAACTTCCTGTGAAAGTTCCAAAAGAGCTTGTGCACATGTACGTGGATGGTCAGGATGTTTTGAGGTGCTATGGATCTATGGCAGCTGCTTTAATGAGTTGCTAGCCCTTCAATTGTCCACTGTCAGTAGGAGGATGCCTGTAGCTAATCAAGTATGAGAGAAGAAACGAAGCAGTCTGGGCTGAAGCCAGATCAGTACCTTTGGAGATTCTAGGAGAGCAAGAGAGTTGAGTTTAGCTGTCTATTGTTGAATTGGAATGAGTGAGTAAGAGGCATGGAGGCCAAAGCCTTTCCATTGAGCTTAACCAGTTATTGGCTGTAGAGAGGCTCAAAGAGGAATGATATGCCCCACTTTATCAATACCTGTCCAATATGACAGAAGAGAATTCAGAGAAGCTTGCAGTGTTGGCTTACAAGTGGTTAGTTACCAGGGTGAATAAAGTGTTGAAAAGCAAAGCTCTAAGCCAAAGGAAGAGTGGATCTTTCATCAGACTTGCTCCAAACCAGAGGGTAAGGTCCATGGCATTTCCAAAGGGACCATTGGAGGACATAGGCAAAAGAGAATTGGCTTCAAAGTCAGGAACAAAAAGAAAATGGTAGAAAGGACGTTTCCTCCATACCCAAAGGGATTATTTGTTACATGTGTCAAAAAGTGGAACACTATAAAAGAGACTGTTGGGTGAATGACTGTGTACCAGCTGCACCCATTACAGCAAGTGTGTTGGCTATGGGACCTGATGGGGGCCTGTGGTGCCCAACTTAGTGGCTATGGAAAGAGACCCAGATGCCATTAAGTACAACCATTCAAATACCATCCAATGCTTGTTGGAAAAAGGTAATAACAGGAGGAAGTGTGCTGCCCCGACAGATACTGGTGATTACAGTACTATGTTTGAGAAGAAGTATCATGAACCTGAGCGGATTCTCCCTGGTGCCAATGGCATATGCTTGGTACCCAGTGGGTACAACATGGAGTACACAGTTGCCTGTGTGGGGTTATAGTCAATGCAAGGCGACCGTAATCGATGTAGGAATGAGGCAGAAACAAGTTGCTGGATGGTTCTTGGGCAATTACTTAATTGCCCCTCGTTTAGTAGTTGGACCAGAAGGTTGCATAGCTTCAACCATATCATCTGTGTTAATCAGAGTACAGGCTGCCCTGTAATCTCAGAAAGACACTGGGGCCATCTCATAGTTGCACAGACATAACAAGGGTAGTGAGCAGACCAGATTAGACTCTGAGAGGCACAGTCTGCTGGCCCATTGTCTCAGATCCAGACTTTGGTGAGGATGGGCTACTGGAAGTGGAGCAGAAGTTGGATAATAGGTCACTACCAGACCTGCAGGGTTAGTTAGTTGCTGGATTACCTACCAGGAAGAAATTCCAACAAGCACAAGTTGAGTGCCTCACCCTTGTGAAACTTCAGAAGAAAGCCCACAAACAGGTCAACAAGGGAGCTGTTGAAAGGCTTTATGTATGCTGGGAGAATGGTATAATATTTAGTGAGGCAGTTACTCCTTAGCCAGGACTGGCAAGAGAATGATAATTACACTAGTGCACAGGAATTTCCTGTCATCAGTGGCTCACAAAGTGCCTTTAGCATGCCACATGGGTGGTAAAAATATCACAGACCAATGAGTTGGTGGAATGATTTTACAAGACTGTCAAGATCATGATTAGAACTCTGACAGAGAACATCAGGAGAAAATTGGATCTTCACCTGCCATGCGTCTTTTATGTCTATCGAGACATTACACAGAAATGAGTTGGAGTCATTTCCTTTCAACTTCTGTTTGGGCACTAAGTGCCTGGGTCACTCACCTATGTTAGAGAAGGATGGGAAAGAACCTCTGAGTCACCTCAAAAGGATGTGGTGGAACTTGTGATTGGCCTCAGGATGTTTTTGGCACAGTACATGAGTCAAGCAAAGAAAAACGTTCAGACAAGCCAAGAGTTCATGAAGGAGTGGTATGACCAGAAAGTGACACTGATTGGGTATCAGAAAGGTCAGGAGGTGTTGGTGTCGAAGCTCAGTCAGTGGAGGATAAGGGGTGTTGGCCAAACAAAGCGGCGCAGAAGATTTAAAGTTTACTGTGAACATTCTGGCAATTACAGAAGAGGTTGAGGTGTAGAGTCATTTGCTAAACTACTGCACTTCGATGATACGGATGGTCCTGCAGAAGGGCTGCAACTTGTCCCTGAAATGGCTCAGAAACAGCAAAAATAGCATGAGAATGTACTGGGATGACGTTCACCATCTTTTTCATTAGGGTTCTAATTTGGTGAAAGCAAGATCCAGGGTTTTTGCCTACTTGTTTTTCAAGAGACATATTGGCATGGATGTATACATCTAAAATATGAAATGTTCTGGAAGGAGTGGGTGAGGGGTGCTGTTAGTTCAACTTAGATATAAGGATTTTTTAGGTCTTTTTTGATAATTAACAGCTCAGGTGTTGTAAGGTTGAATTATTGGAAATGAGCTGACATCCACTACCTGGCCTGAGCCAAATAATTTGTTAAATTTAATAAATCCACTGGCTGACCGTCTGGCACTGAGTTGAGTGTCATCTGCATACATATAATAAAGTTCCCATGTCTGCTGGAGTAATATGGCGATTGGTTGTGTCTATATGTTAAGTAGCAGAGGAGACAGGAATGTGCCCTGGAGGACCCCACTGCTAATTTTCTCTGAGCTAGAGTTGAAGAAGGGCATAGAGTCTGTTTGGCTTTAGTTACAAATTAACAGTTCTATCCAGGACAAGGCAATACCTGTAAATCCAGTATGTTTGGGTCTGGTAAGAAGGATTATGTGGTCAACAGTATCAAAGGCCTCAGGAAAGTCCAAGAGAACCTACACGACTCAGTTCCACCATTGGCAACATCCATATGAGGCTCTCAAGGTCAGAAGTGCCCACTAGCTCCCTGCAACATCCGAGATGGAGACATGCTTCATATGGTTTTAAGTGACCTTTCCCTTCAGTGAAAGCTTGTAGCTGTGTGAGAAAGTAGCTTTTGTATTAGTTTACTCATGTTCGATTGTAGTGAAATATGGTAAAAGGTATTAAGATCGTTGGCTAGTAAAGAAGATTTTTTGAGTAGTGATTTCATTATAGCAGCCTTTCAGGGCAAGGGTGAGTTGGTCTGTTTCCAAACCTTAGTTAAACAGTTGAACACCCTAGTTTTTTCAAACCTATGGCCTGGCACAGATCAGCAGGTCAACCCGAAGGGCGAATATTAGAAAGCGCGGTACCAATTTCTTCTTCTATACCTAGACCTAATTGCATACGCTTACGTAGCTTTGTCTTCATGCTGTTGACATGTTATTATGGGAGCAGTTGGAAAATATTCTCTTTGGTGATGTGTGTTCTGAATTTCAGTATTTATGAAAACATTAGTCCGATAGCGACTCAGGTCAGGTCAGCGGTAGGAGGGAGTGTAGTGTTGAAGGCTGCAGAGATTTGTAATTTTGAAATGAATTTATATTCCATTAATTCACCCATCCTCTCCTATGGAGGAAGGATACATCTCATCTGGAGCTATTGATCTGTCTCCTGGAGTTCTACTTCCGCTCTTTGCAGGCCCACGGCCATTCACCTAATTGACAGGTATAGTAGAAATGGCTTTACACACCTTTTACTCTCTGATGACATATCAGGAGTGATTGCTTGGCCCATCATTAGTCTTTGCATTGAAAGGTGAGGGTGAAGGTCACGGTGTGGTATCTGCAGAAAAAAGGGAGGCCTCTAAAAGTCCTCCTTATGTTCTGCTCCTACTACTGAGTAAAATTTCGATTGGCGTGTTTCACGCAAATACGTTGGTAAAGATCTAAGTGTATCTGTGTGTTCAAGACATCTGATACATGGCATCAAGGGTAGGGTCTTGAGGGCTTTTACTTCTGTCTACTACTAATTGATGTTTATAGTAGTGGAGAAGCCTTGATGTCTTCTGCTAACATAACATAGCTTATATTTGTAATGTAATGTAATTTAAGTATATGTTTTTAGGTCTCGCCTAGTCAGTGCGCATGCGCTGCTCTAGGAAATGACCTTTAGGAATCGGTCTTTTCAGCAGCTCGTGCATGCCAGGCATCCACCTTGCGGGGGCAGGCAGCGGCGCGCAGGGTGCCATTTGTTGTGGGGGATCATGTTTCCAATTCGTGATTACTTTCACTTTTATGGCCGCATGGCCGCGCTTTTGTTTTTCTTTTGTCTGAGGGCAGAGCAAGCTTTTTCACATGGGAGCTGGAACTCCTGGATAATTGGAGTGTTATGTGGTGCGTAAACGTGTCTCCGTGCTGTTGAAAGAAAGGTCACTTTGTGAAAATTAGATGACTGTTCTCGGTGCACAAACTCCCTGTTCCAAAAGTTCCAGTTTTTTTATTTATTATTGGCTTTGTTTTACTTTCCTTCATTAACGCAACTTAAAATGTCCCTTCTGGGAAATCTCCTGCTGAAATAAAACATTCTCATCTAAAACTGGGGAAGGAGACCTTAAGCTTCACAGACTCCGGGTTCACAGCTCATCCACATGTGAAGATATCTTATTCTGGTGAGACAGGTTTTTAAAGGGGCCACTCTGTGAATGATTTATATATAAGTTTTTAGATAGCATGTACTGATCCCGAGAACATTTGGCGTTGGTATTTTTCTCGCCCAGTTTTTATTTACAACTCCCACTCCACCCTCCACCTTGAACGCAGGGGTTAAGATGTGCGTGTGATCGGGTACGTTTTTCCTTTTCAATGGAGGGCCCCTTTAGGCTGTCAAACTGTGCTGTGGGCATCTTCAAACTTGGGAAGCACACCTTTACCATCAAGTGTCCTGAAAATTATCTTCGTGTCTCATTGTCACACAATTTTGTCCTTCCGCTGTTTGATATTTCAAACACATTGATATTTAAAGTGTGTTTTCTTTTTGCCACTCCCCATATTGCAGGAAGCCTCGCTCACAAGGCGAAACAAGGTGGTTACCTTTTCCAATGTAAACGGGGTGTACCACATAATATAAAACGTAGAGTTACTTCAGTGATCCTCTGATTATACTTTCTTTCCCAATTTGCTTTTTTTTTTGTTGATGCGCTTGCGTTTCCGCCGAGGGGTTGGGGGTAGTTTTCCTTCTCTCTAATTGTGAGTCCGGGTGTTTGTCACATGCACTTATCCCCTACCTCCCAAAATGGCAAGCGAGCCCTGCCCTATTGTGAAATATGTACCGGAGGGGGCGGCTTCTGGGGGAGCTTTAGTACACGCCTACACCCCTCGGGAAGGGGGCGCTCGGGGCTCTTAAGTCACTTCCAGAGTTGTTGAGATTCTCAGGTCACTGGTCTTCCTCAGAAGGAAGAGTTGATCGGGTTGTATATAAACATTGTATATTTATGTGTGAATTCATTTTTATGTAGTGCGCTGTACCCGCCTCTTGGCACTCAAAATGTAGGCGTTCGGCAGGCGTGTTGAGAATGTACCAGTGCATTGGAAAACATCTGAGGCGTAAGCTTACGTTCATGTTATGTCATTTGTGTTCTGGTATCCTAGCACTCTTGCGGTCCTTTTTCGCCTGCAGACCAGCTCCTCACACCGCATGAGGAGGGGAGGGCGCCTTTGGTAAACAAGCATTGGCATACCCAATAGGTCACACCTTTGGAACCTAATAAGTGTTTCGTTATTCAGCACAATATCCTTGGTGCAATAACATCAACTGTTGCATGGCTAAACACTTATAAGGTCCCGAAGGCGAGACCTATTGGGTATGCCAAAGCTTGTTTTCAGTGCAAAAAGTGTCCTGGCGCTGGGAGAGCACTAGCAGAAGACGAGTTCTGAGCCAGCCCTAGCCTTTAGAAAATAGAGCAAGGCTTTCAGTCCTTTCCTGAAAGGCAAGGGCAGGCTGGTTGCAAAGATACAAATGTGCAGGCAGCTGCTTCCAAAGTCCTGCAGCCCTGCCAACGCACGACCACCGACTCCAGAGAACTGAAAGGGGCACGGCCAGGGAGCTGGCTGAAGATGATCGCACAGGAATATATTTGCGGAATTTCTGCTGCAAACACCGAGTATGTTTAAAGTGCATTTTCTTTCACGCAAACTTGGCGCTGGATAACTGATGCTTATTGTTACCCAGCTCAATGGTGCCCATTTTATCGACCTCAGAGGATGAGTGGCTGGCTGCGTATGCCAAGATTGAAACTTCTGACCATGGGGTCAAACACATATCTCTACAGGGGAAGCGTTAGCCCATGGAGCATCAGACCCAGTGTAACTGGTGGTCGTATTGTTTGGGAAAAGCTTGTATATTCAAGTCTAAGGGGCATATTATCAAGCAGATAATGGGCATGATAATATGCCGCAGAGAATTCCCATAGGAACCCATGTTGACACCAGAACATGGGCTTCTATGGGAATTCTCGGCGGCATATTATCAAGCCCATTATCGCCGCTTTAGGCGCAGTTTTCTGCTACTAAAGCGGCGATAATTTTAACGCCGTTTCTTGATAATATGCCCCCAAGTTACCTTTGTGAGTGTTCAAGAGCGGCCTTGTAGCCCACCTGGGTCCTCGTGAATGTGGTTGTCCAGGTGGCTCCAGCATGAAGGTTGCAGTGATTGTCTATAAATAACAATGCCTGCACCTTAAAAGCAGGGCTCGTCGACCCACCGAACAGTAACATTAAGAATGATTTTCAAAATGACAACATATATGCAAATCTCCAATCACATTATGTTAATTTAAATGCTCCTCATACATAATCATTGTTGGTATTTTACTATTGTGTTGTTTGACAAGATCAGCCCCCCTTGGGTGCGGGTGATTGAGTTATTACGCCATATTTCAATAGCTCTATTACCTCTACCCTAATTCTAACCCCGGGACTTTTGCTTTGCTATTGATTGCATTTTCATAAATATATATTGGTCATTATGTTTCTTTCATTTAGTTCTGCGCCAGCCTGAAGGCCAGCAGCAAAATGCAAAGATTCTATTTAAGCTCGACTTCGCTTTTCATTCAACATCTGTGCCTATTGGTTGACATACCTGCAAAACTAAAAAAATAAAAATATTTAGCATACTGAAACATAAAAAGGCGATGTGCTAAAGTGAAATGTTGTCAAACAAAAACACAGAACTAAAGCTTTTTTTTTGTTGTTTTTGGCCAGCAGCATTCAGGCTCTAAGTCCTAGGTACTCTGAATTACCGATGTGGGCAGAAATACAAGTGAGTATTTCGGTAACTTACCATGCAGCATTGCCACATGTGAATTCAGCTCAAAGTTTTAGGGGGGCCATGTCACCACGTCATACCTGGGAAATATATTCCTGGACAATTGGGCATTACTTGTGGGAAGGGGTTCACTAACTCTGATTTGATTTCCCGGGCAATTCCCCATTCCATCGAAGATGTCACCAAAACCATAGGTAATTTCACATCCGAAAGTATGGATACCCAAGGTGTGGGTGCAAAATCTCTGCATCGGAATTCCCTTTGCAGTTATAAAGAGATGCTAAGCATGCTGGTACTTTGGTCAGGTGGACTGGCACTGCAGAAGGTTCTCCTCCAGTTAGGCTGTACATCTTAGGGTGCATAACTGTGTGCCAGTGATACAGGCCTCATGTGTCTGCAACAATTGCATAAGGATATTTTGAGGGCTTCCACCTACCCCTCAATCTGCCCAAAAATAAGACTAATTGTATATAGAATTTGTTAGGAAGAAACGTGAAGAGTCCCACTATCTCAAGAAGTGCTCCATTGGGCGAAGGTACATTTGTGTTACTGTCCAGTGCAGTATGCAATGCAGTGAGGCAGTTTCATTAAACATGTTACTGCTAGCCTTGATTGCTTTTCCTTATCGATCACGAATACATCATTGCTTCTACCGATGGGCGAAGCCTGCGAAGGGCGAAGTTTCTTGACTTTCCTTGAGGTCAACCCCATTTTCGGTAGTTGTAGATTCTGTTCACAAGCTGCAGGAAAGTGTGCTTCCAAGCTGTCTTTGAGTGTTCAAGAGGAAACACAATACCCGCCCATCAGCAGTGTGTCATCTCTTTGACACTCTCACAGGAGAAGGATACATCACTTAATTCAGGTTACCATAGATATACCAAAATTTGTGTTGTCTAAGATGGGGCCTAGATTTACTAAAGTTTTGCACCCGAGGAAAGCGATGGAAAGCGGTGCATGGTTTTTACTGCCCAGCACAAAAGGTGTTTTGAGCTGGAAAGGCGCCCTTTTTTTTTTTTAGCAAAAAACGCGTTTTGAACTGCTGAGCATCACTTTGTATCAAGTGGGCGTTACTACGCCTGATAATTGGTGTTCTCATAATGAGACCCCTGCTAATTGGAGTTCTATTTAACTGTCTTTCTGCAATAAATACCACCCAATGATGAGTTTGTGGGGAATAGTGTGGATTTTGGGGCTTACTACATCGAAATCCACATGTTCTGGTAAATAGTAGCAATTGCCACTGACAATTATTGGCAGATTTCACCTGCAGATATTTATCTCAGTATTCATAATTGCAATATGTGTGGTACCCGGAGTTAATTAACCAGGGCGCTTGTAATAACAGCCTAATCTAGCTTAGTGCAAGCATCCATGCCTTTTGATGCAAAGCCCTATCTATTTAGCCTACTTCAGGGATGTGTAAAAAGGGGAAATGTATTAATTCCCCAAAACAAACCTTGCACTGCATGCGTGCTCCAATGCAAGGAGCACACCCTGGGTGTGGCATCCTTCTTAGTTTGTCTACGCATTGGAAATTGTCCTGGAAGGGTATTCTACCAGTACAGATCCTTTGCCAGACAGTGCACAATCACCTGTGTGCAATGGTGGGAAGCTGTATGTTGCCAAAGCAGCCTTGTCAGAGCGTCAGCGCAGGGGATGGCAGTGCCAGCAGGCACATTTTTGTAGATATCCCTTGCCCTGTGGTTTGCTCCTTCTGGTACACAGCACTGCTAGTTTGGTTGCTAAGCTGCAGTGCATGAAGAGTTACTAAATCTGGGCCTAAAAGTGCTGCATTCGAGGCTGCGACACAGAAATGAAGGTGGCCGAGGCAAAGGAGGATAAGGGAGTATTTCTGCTGTGTTGCTGTGAGTTGGGTGGATTGGTAGATTTTCCTGGAGCATACTGTATTCATTGTATTATCCTCACCAGGTAAGGTATTCATCTTTTTAGAGAGCACAATTTCAGTGAATAACCCCCATATAATACGTAACCATAATGAAAATTCTCCCCTTCCTTACAAAACTCTGCAGATACACCTCGCTGATGAGTCCCAAAAAGGCCAGCAGAGTCTGCCGATACACCTCACTGATGATCCCCAAAAAGACCAGCAGAAATCTGCTGATACACCTCACTGAGCAGCCCCCAAAAAGGCCAGCAGAGATCTGCAGATACAGCTCACTGATGAACCCCCAAAAATCCAGCAGAGATCTGCAGATACACCTCACTGATAAGCCCTAGAAAGGCCAGCAGAGATTTGCAGATGCACCTCACTGATGAGCCCCAAAAAGGCCAGCAGAAAGCTGCTGATACACCTCACTGATGAGCCCCAAAAAGGCCAGCAGAAATCTGAAGATACACCTCACTGATGAGCCCCAAAAGGGCCAGCAGAAATCTGCTGATACACCTTACTGATGAGCCCCACAAAGGCGAGCAGAGATCTGCATGTACACCTCACTAATGAGCCTCAAAAAGGCCAGCAGAAACCTGCTGATACACCTCACTGATGAGCCCCACAAAGGCTAGCACAGATCTGCAGTTGCTTGTTTTAGTGGTTGAGTCTGGACTGTTTCTCTTGGCGACGGAAAAAGGCTCATTTGCATATTCAGTATGGAGTGGTCTATAATTGCACAGTGAGCAAAACAAGAGGAACTGGAATGCGGCCCAGAGTAATTACCAGTGGCTGAAATTAATAAAAGCATTTCACTCATCGCTTTTTTTTTGCTTTGTCTCTGCAGAGAGGTCGACTTTACTGCGCAGTCCAGTTTCCGAATATTCCTGGATAGTGTTACCTTAGTTTCTGTGTCTCAAAGGGAGATTAAAATAACCTTCGAGCGGTACAATCATGTAAAAAAAAAAGCTGTATATCGACCACCAGGGAAAACCTCTAGATCTTTAAAAGCCATCTAACCCAGCACAGTGGAAATGCAATTTGCATTGCTGTTGGACACAGGCCAGGAAATGGACAGGAGTTTGAAATCTCAAAGTGCTCCCAAGAAAAACAATTACAGCATTTGCTGTGCAGGACTAGACTGTCTATTCTGCTACACCCTGTCGGCTGCAGGTTCGGATAATTCTTTCAGCGTTGAGGGGCTGCCACGAGCCAACCATGAAAGCCCCCTTATAATTTTCTAGTTGCGGCTACCTGCACTGCAGGATTGGTTTGAACTTTTTTGCCTGGGCTGATTATAATCTTCAGTCTAGCCATGTTGCTGTGTTTTGGGTGTGCTGCATCAGATCACTGTCTGCACTTGTATAGAGGTATTATGTGTATATATTCCCCAGCACTCTGATCAAGACAGTAATTAAAATTTCTGAAAATAAGACAAGTGTTGTATTCAAACACCAGATCACACTAAAAAAGAATCAGAAACAGTCTAAAGGCTGCCTGGATTATTCAGATTTAAGAAAGAGTCACAGATCGTACCCTGATTGCTAGCAACCGAAAGTGGATGGGGTCCAGTCCATCCGGTTTTTGCCCACCAGCGTAACCTCCATCTTGGAGGTCCTGAGTGTGAGAAAACCTGCTAACATCCAGGTTTGAACATCTAACATGAATCTGAAACTGTGGCGCGCTGTTCCCCTAAAATCCTATACCTCAACACGCCGACTGGTTGGGTGGATTGATGACGGTGTTTACTTCAAATTCATGAGGCAGTGTGTCCCATGATAAGCTACAAATCAGCATATCAAAAATACAGTCAAATAGGAAAAGACTGATTCAATCAGTGAGTTGTAGGCTGTAATTAGGCATTTTGGGGCCGATTATGATGGCGGTTCTAGGCACCTCCGCGGTGCTGGCGGAAAACGTCCATTCACTTACTCCTGCGGTGGTCCTTGTGTCCGCCATATTACAACGGGCAAAGATTGCACATTTCTTGTCCGTCGCGGAGTTTTCGGATCCACCAGAATTTACGTTCCGCAACAGTGGCGGAGGGAGCCAATAGAGAAAGACCGCCATGCGGAATGATGTTACGACCGCCGGACAAATCGCAATGCCTCAAACAGCCCGTTAGAATGCTAAGGAGAAACCAGCCACTCGGAGGCGGTGGAAGCACAACTGTGGCGATAGAAACTCAAATACGAGGCACCTCCACACATTCCTGGCCGCCATGGATCCAGCTCTACATGCCCTTCCACTGCTGTACCTGATCCACTACCAGCAGATAAGATGCCATCGCGGTCAACACCGCAGGTAAGTAAATAACACATCCCCGCATACAACCACAACACACAACTGTTTTGCTGAAATACGTTTCCTGTTTACATTAGACACCCTGGTGGAGACAGACACATATCCCCAGTGTACGTACACATGTCCTGCTTGTCAGAAATTGAGACCTCTGCATCGGGGTCACCCATCACCATAGAACTCACTGCAACTAGCCAAGTCGTGCCGGTCATGTCACCACAGCGGTGAAGCCGCGTGAAAACCTGCCCACAATGTAGTAGGAGTCCAGGACATGCTCCCAAACAAGCAAGACCAACATCCACACCACATGTCACATAAAAGAAGCACCATTCAGGACAACATATCTGCAGCAAGAAGGCATGTGCAGGGACACTGTCTACAGTGACATCTCCTTAAGATCATCACCAATTGAATAGGAACATGTGTGGGGTGAGCCAAGAGTCCCTCCAAAATGACTATAGTCATCACTGAACACAAATAAGGGTCAGTCCACATACAATGTGGAACAGAGGAGGGCAGACCAAGTAGGGTGTGTATGTGTACTTCACAGTAGGCGAACAAGGTGTTGGAATGAGTCAGTGAGCCCAGGTAGATGACACAGCACATTACACACCACTGCCACACAATCACAGATTACCACAGCCCCCAAGCAGACATTGATAGGCCGATCACATACAATGGCAGACCATATCACACAATGACAGCCCATACCATGCAACACAGAACAACATTTCTGACTCAAACAGAAAACTCAAAGTAATCACCACTATGCATTTCACTCACAAGTGTACTGCTGAAATAAATGACACTACGTGAGTATGTCTAGTACATCAACAACACTGACTACACTGCCAAATCACAGAACACCCACACACCATCACTCCACTTCAGCAAAGGGAGCACCAACTACTAAGTAGTGAATGAATGCCAAAGTGTCAGGAAGATTCCATCTTGACAGCAGGAAACTCTGACCTGACACTCAGACAACCCTCAACCTCACACCTGCCTTCCACTCATGTGAATCAAAGTGAGGAACTGAAGAAATGAAGAGTCATTGTGCAAATTAACAACCATGGAACTGTTCACACTGCATGTCAAGTCCCTCAGACAGCTCACACACTGAAACTTAACCTCATACACATACCATAAGTCAGCAGCAATGTATGACAATAAGTAGACTAGCCTAAAGTGGAGGGCACAGTGCAGAAAAAACATGGAGAAACCCACATAGCATTTGTACATGACAAGCAAGAGGAGCAACATATCACACTACACCTAGGCCATAAAATCAGACATGGATGGCACAGTGATTGAAAATGAACTAAAGTAACATCTGTGCAATATCCCTGTGATACAGCAATGCAAGCTATGCATCGGCCCAGGAATGATAGGAACTGTCATAAGCCATACAGTGACCAGCCCCACATCTGTGTCAACTACCTTGACATGTGTATGCCACCAGCACAACACACATGGCTCATTGTTACACTCCCTGACTGTCAAACCCAAGTATGACCTTCACACATACCCCTCATCTACCCATCTCACACCTTCACTACTCAACACCTGTGAGAAACACAGATAAAGGTGCAAATAAGGTCCTGTGAGTTTCCTGATAACCAATGCCACACCCTGGTGTGTATCTACAAATGTCAGAATCCCACTCAGGGATGTCTGAACCAATGCTGATCAAAATCCAATTGCCAAACATATGTCTCACAAACAAAATCCAAAGAAGTCCAACAAGCTCAGCCATGTAGGCAAACAATAGATAGGCAACGTGACTCTAGACAGCACAGGAATACACAACATGTTTACTCTGCCCAACTGCACAGACACCAACCCAATCAAAAAATGTATTATCAAATGCCAATCATGAACACTAACTGTGATCAATAGGGCAAATCTGCTAACATAGACATAGACATCACTCCAGTTACCAAGTGAGCATTGTGTTAATGTGTAGCACTAGCATGCACATGCACACTCCTGACAAGTGACAGGTCAAATATAGTAGGCCATAACACTATTGTGCACTCAAAACAAGCTCATGAAAAAGACTCCACATTGCTGAATGTGACATTCACACAAGAAATGCACACTACTAATTCAACACAAATCTGCATGTATCACAATGCACAAACCCCTCACTCACAATGTCATGCAAATATAACATTACACACACATGGACCTTTCAGTAGAAAGAGCCAACACAGCCAAAGACTGCATCCATCAACAACAAAAACACAACATATGCACATACAAAATCATCCCATAGCAAACTCAGGACATCAGGGGGACTCACACCAGGCAAGGACAAGGCAACATACACTGACAGCAGTGCATACACAGTAAACAGTGTGTGAACACCAACAAAACCAGTATCACACATATCTGAGTGCTCCACCATGAACTTCTAAACAACAAATCATCACAGGCTACAGATCACACTCAGGAAGGGTAGCAGTACCTCAGCAAACCAACATACACTTTAGCTATCATCTCCTGCTGCACAACTCAGGAAAACACAGATGCGTCGAACATGACTAGAGGACTGTGCTGGTAAAACATATTCACTGTACATGAGCAACCATGACTGCAATCAGGTAGAAGAAAATACCACAAAACAAATTGTGAAACTGTCCTGAGTCGCACATTGGTCCTGTACACAGATCATCCTCCCACAGTATAGTGTCACACTATGAAGTGGTGGGGAGGGTCACACACTGGAAAGGCATGTGGTGGAAGATATTAGACTGAAGTGGTGTGTACATCAGTATGGGGCAGGTGAGGAGTGTACAGTGCAAACACACATAGAGGAGTAACTCACAATGTATAGGCATCAAAAGCCTCTATAGGGGATTGTATGACGCTTCATACCACATACTTGTCCCAAAAATGTGTCAAGTGACAGCAATGTATGAGAAAAGTCACATATAATTTCAGTTTGCCTGAGCAGGTCAGCACAGTCAGCACAAACGTAAACAAGAGCCATCGCTGATCAACAAACCACAACACAGACATTGCAGTAACATATTCTGCATACTCACAACTGACAGTGACAACAAGTAGGTGTACCCCAGATTTGCAAGGTCACACCGACACTCTGCACAGTGCTCAACCAACAACTTCTACATGTGCACAATCTGAAGCACATGTCTGATAATGTAAACAAACAGGCACTAATTACCTGGATCATACATGTGAGTAGGTGTCATGTTCAGGGACACATACACATCAACACTTCTGACAATGACAGGCCAATCACACTGTATGACTACTCAAGTGCACCCATTCAAATGTTCCCATGTGGCTATGAAGCCAGGCCTACACAAGATGACTACACATCTACACTGCTGTTCACACATCAAGATAGATCCCACAGATATGATGGACCCTGTCCACCATGCAAGTTATCCTGTGGATAGAATTCACTTCTGTTGTGGTACAGCATCCGAATATGACATGTGTACAAAATTGGAAACCTGACAATAGAATGATTAGGATAAGAGTAGATCATCTCAGACAACCACCATTGCACCCAAAGTGCCTGTAACCTCTGGCAACCTCTGAAAAAGAAAATCAAGTAATTGCCAATGTGAATGTGGCATACAGAGCATGTGTCACATGAACATATACACATACATGGCACTCTTTCATTAGCAAGGGCAGCGACAAAGCACACAACATTAGCTGGTAATCGTGTAGGGGGTTCATATGCTGAGTTTCCGTGCGCCAAAGCAACCTAATTAGACGGAATACCTTTATTGTATTTTTAGCCAATTTTACTGGGGTATCACTCATTGTTATTGCACTGCCCACTGCTCTGTGTCTTTTGGGTTTAGAACATCGGGATTTTAAATGTGAACTGTTTTGATCTTATTTTAATTAAGGCATTTCCACTTACTTAATTTGTGAAAACTGCCTGTCAGTCCCAGCCCCGTTCTGCCGTGGCTGCTGTGCCATTTGAGCAGAGGGCGGGACCTGAGATCTAATAATACTACTTCTGCCTTCACTCCCTCTCTAGGCGGTTGCCGATCTAGTTGTTGGCTCATTCTCCACTACTTGAGCCGCATGCTGCAGCGGACGCGGAGTGGACGTGCACAACGGGCACGCCAAAGGCACGCCAAAGGCAAGCCCGTCTGCGTCCGTAAGCGCACAGTCCGCGCACAGCGCCAGCCACTATGCAGGATGTCTACCAGATGGCTACAGCAGCTCACGTATACAGTATTCTAGGGAGACCCTGTTACATCTTAGAGCGACAGGTAAATCTTGCCATGCCCCTCCCTTTGACATTTACTCAACTATAGGGAAACGTGTATGTCCTTATTGCACTACTGTGATCCATAGTCTCCCCCTTCCTCAAGCAAGATGCTGGCGTTCTAAGCAAACAAACCCAGATTTGAGTTGCAATATCACTCGCTGCCTCCTCCTTAACACCAGATCTATCATTAAAAATGTGGTGGCTTTCCACGGTCTTATGGAAGAGTACGCCATTGAGCTGGCTTTTGTTACAGAAACCTGGGCCGACCCCTCTTCGGAATCAGATCTCCTAGTAGCGCTCCCTGAGGGCTTTAAAATCTACAGGAAAGATAGATTTGGGAAAAGAGTGGGAGGTATAGCGCTCATAGCTAGGAATGATCTTAATATTCAGTTCGGTCCAATCCCTGACTTCTTGGAAGGCGTAGTTGAGAGGCTGCTAGTCGAGCGCTCAGTGCTTATTTTAGCTGCATTTGATTTTTCCCTTGTGTCCGATCCCCCCCTGCACCTGAACCACATTTTTAGAATCATTTTAGGAATCTTCAAAAAAACGGAATTATTTTAAAATCATTTTTAGAATTATCCTACTGAACGCTCCTACCCTCGTTTGGGCTGTGAATTCATTTCTCTTGGTCCCTGATCCCTGGGTGCTTGTTTAGACCAGGTCCAGGGCTCGATCCCATTTTGGCGGCCATCTTAGGTGGGGTCACATTGGACGACCGGTCTAGTTGCCCTATAAAAATAGCCCGTTATGGCTCCGCGCAGCGGACGCGCGCAGGGGGCGCGCCGGACTTGCGCCGGAGTTTCGCCAGAGTCAAGCCCGTCTGTGCCCGTCCGGGCCCAGACGGGACCAGGGCCATTGGTTATGCCCGACTCGAGCCCCCATCTAGCCTCTTCGGTCAGATACACGAAGGAAGAGCTTTTATCTTATAGAACACCAAAGCATGTCACATGCTGCTATACCGCTAAAGGGGGAAAACGTTTCAGGGGATGCAGAGTCTGCCAACCGGATTTAGGAGTAACTATCCCCACTACCCTGCGTCGTCTTGCCCTGCTGAATTGCAGATCCCTTCCCTGCCACGCTACGGAGATTAATTCCCTTCTCCTGGACCACAAGGTTGAAGCCTTGTTTCTCACTGAGACTTGGCTATCTGACGCCTCGGGTCCGGATGTGGTTACAGCGCTAGCGCCGGGATATTTGATCTACCATCTTGACAGAGGCGCAGGGAGGGGGGGAGGCTTGGCCATTATCCATAGGGAATCACTGGGCTGTAAAGCATGGGAGGCAGGGGTGAAAGATTGTGAGAGCTGCCAATTTTCCCTTAAATTCTCCCCTACCTGCACGTTGACAGGCCTCCTAGTTTATCGTCCACCTGGGAGTGTGGGGGAGTTTACATCTTCGCTTATGGAAACTACCACTCTCCTGGCCTCAGCTTCGTCCAACTTTATTCTGTTGGGAGATCTCAACTGCCATTTTGATGAGGCAACTGACCCAATGGCAACTAATTTAATGAGCGAGCTGACCGCCCTGGAGATGAATTTGATAAACACCGGGCCCACACATGTTAAAGGGCACCTTTTGGACCCCTTTTTTACGAACATGAGGGGTTTATTAGCTATGCCCCCTCTCGTTCTTCCCTGGTCTGACCATTCACTGATCATGGCAAACTGGGAGGTAAAGGAAGATGATACCCTCCCGTCCAGGAAATTTAGAATAGACAGGGCATGGTCAAGGCTCCCGGTAGAGGCCTGGAATGCCCGGTTGGAGGGCTCCCAGCCTGAGAAAGGTCAGGATCCAGTGACTGCAGACGCTATGATGAGGAACTGGCTGACCAACGCAGTGGACCATGTGCTTCCACTCAAGAAGATGCTTATTAGGGATAAGAGAGTGGGGTCTGCCCCATGGTACTCCCCAGAGCTTAGAACCCTGAGAAAGAACTGTAAACGGGTGGAGAGACTATGGAGGAAGAACCCAGAGACAGAGAGCAGGGAAAAATACCGTAGGGAATTAAGGACGTATAAACTTGCTATACGCGCAGCAAAGGCCTCCTTTTTTGGGGAGAGAGTGAGTCATGCTGCGTCCTCATCCAGGGAAGCCTTTCTAGTGATGAAGGAGCTTCTTAAACCACAGGATCCCATTCTTGTCCACGACAGACCACAGGAAAAATGTCTGGAATTGGCCACTTACTTCAAAAATAAAATTGACACCATTATTAGTTCTCTCCCTCCGGTGATGGGAACCCCGACTTCGTCTGAAGACTTAAGCATGTCGGAAAATTTATTGACGTCTTTTGGCCCCGTAACCTCAGGCGAAGTACTGAAGGTCCTCGG
Organism: Triturus cristatus; assembly: GCF_964204655.1. Classification (NCBI taxonomy): domain Eukaryota; kingdom Metazoa; phylum Chordata; class Amphibia; order Caudata; family Salamandridae; genus Triturus; species Triturus cristatus. The sequence continues at coordinate 133,419,995 of NC_140593.1, read as the reverse complement.
GAGCTTGAAGAGTGGCTCGCCTCGAGACCCAGTCCCAATGCGGTATTTAAAGCAGGCTGCCCCATCGATAGGAGAGCCTTTGACCGATTTGGTCAATCTCTCCTTCGCTCATGGCACGGTACCGCCAGACTGGAAGAGCGCAGTCGTTAAAGCGCTTCTGAAGAAGCCTGGCTTAGATCCACAGAACTTAGCCAATTTCAGGCCCATCTCCTTGCTACCAGGGATTAGTAAGGTTGCCGAGAAACTGGTTAACCGCCAACTGTCCAACTTTCTCGAGGAGAATGGTCGGTTGAGAGACTCCCAGACGGGATTCCGACCGGGTCATGGAACCGACACGGCCCTGCTAGCAGTTGTAGAGGAGGCCAGAAGCACTTTGGATACAGGGGGGTCAGTGGCAGTGATCCTCCTGGACCTAAGTGCGGCCTTCGATACTGTCAACCATGGAGTGTTGACACAACGCCTAGCAGAGACAGGAGTCACAGGAGCGGCCCTGGAATGGCTGGCCTCTTTTCTGGAGGGGCGTACCTTCGAGGTTTGGGAAGGCAACGCAAAATCTCCTCCCTTTCCACTTCACTGTGGGGTGCCTCAGGGCTCATCCCTAAGCCCCACGTTATTTAACGTGTATATGGCACCCCTTGAGGGTGTGGTGTCTCCGTTTGGCTTTAAGACCATAAGCTATGCGGATGACACTCAGCTAGTGGTGGGTCTGACACAGCTGGAGAAGCAGCCTGAAACGCTCCATTCATGCTTAAGAGAGGTGTTTGACTGGATGACCAGGTCATCGCTCAAATTGAACGGCTCAAAAACTGAGCTGATGATCTTGGGCCACTCAAACTTCGCCCTCTCGCCGAGCAGCTGGCCCAACTGTATGGGCACTCCGCCTGACCCAAAGAAGGAAATTAAGAGCCTGGGGGTCTGGCTGGAGCCTGATCTGTCCTTTAGGACACACGCCAAGAAGATCGCTGGCGTGTGTTATGGACTGCTCCGCTCGGCCCGTAAGGTTCTCCCCCTCTTACCGGAACTCTCCCGGAAGCTGTTAGTCCAAGGTCTAATCATCTCACGCCTGGACTACAGTAATGCACTCTTTCTCGGAGCACCGGAATCAACGTTCAAAATCCTGCAACAAGTGCAGAACGCGGCAGCCAGGCTGCTGCGGAACGTTCCGGCCAGGCAATCAGCCAGGCCCGCTCTAAAGGCACTCCATTGGCTCCCGGTCAAAGAGAGAGTGACCTTCAAAGCCCTCTGTATTGCTCACAAGAGCATTCAGGGGAAAGGACCTGCTATTCTGAAGGACATGATTCGGCCCTATAAGCCCACCAGAGCCTTACGCTCCGATAATAAACACCTCCTTCAGATAAAGAGAATTAGGAGAGCCCGTTCAGGTGGCAGGAGCTTTTCCATCCATACTGCACACGCCTGGAACTCCCTCCCACTCTCACTACGCTCTGAACCAAACCTGCTCAGGTTCAGGAAACATTTGAAAACTTATCTATTTCCAGAATAATTCTAAATCTGTTCTGCTTCACACAGGCAGCTTGCTCTGATTCTCTATAAGCGCTGGGATGCCTCTGGGTAACCGTGCGCGGTACAAAATTCGTTAATAATAATAATAATAATAATAATAATAGTTGCCACCTCTGGTGTCAGGCTTGACTGCCACAATACTTTTAACGGTACACTCATCTACCGCCCACCATTAGCTAAATCAAATTTTCTGAACTCTATTGGCCAGCTCCTCGAGTTTAAAGCCAAATCCTCTAACTTCACAATTTTGGGAGACTTTAATTTTCACCTTGAAAATATGTCTGATACAGACACGGAGGCCTTTTTAGACCACATGGCCAGTGTAGGATTTAAACAGCTGGTCAAGGTTGCACCTCACTCGGCGGGAGACTGTTTGGATGGAATTTTCTCTGCCCATCCCAATCTAGTTTGGAATAAAGCTTTACCACTCATCTGGTCAGACCACAGAGCAATAACATTCACAATCTGTCTACCCACTAAAAAATCCACCCAGGCATTTAAGAAAGTCCTTGACTATCGACCCTGGCATAAGATAGAGGCGGAAGAGCTTAGCAAGACACTCCTAGGCTCTTAGAAACATATGCCAGAGAACCTGAATGAGGCAGTGAGGACCTATCACGCCTGGATCCATCTTGCGGGGCAGAAGCTAGCCCCCTCTACCATGCGGCAACACTCTAGACGCTCTGAACCCTGGTTTAATGAGTCTTTGAAAATGCAAAAACAAACTTGCAGAAAACTTGAAAGAAAATGGAGGCTAGCTAATAATGACCAAACTAAATTAGAATATAGACAAACCATGTAAACCTATAAACAGCTGATTTTGAAAGCTAAATCGGACTACATTAAGGAAAAAAATTGAAGCATCCAATGTCTGTGCTAAGAAACTGTTTGCAACAGTAAATAAACTCTCCAAGCTTCCCGATATTCCAAATCAGGATATTAGCCAGCCATTTTGCAATAAGCTGGCTAACGCTTTCCAACTAAAAGTTAATCAAGTCTTTGATACGTTTGTTTCCCAAACTATTACATCTGGTCACACAGAAAAAACTCTACTGTTAGTCTAACTCCCTCAATTAACCAGGACTGCTGTTCCACTGTCACACTCCCTATGTTTTCTCCGATCTGGCTCAACCGGACCATCGAGCTAATTTCCCTGGTTAAGTCTGGATCCCCCTTAGATCCTTGCTCTCCCAAAATCTTACATCTGGTCCCTGAAATAACGGCGTCTGCTCTATGGCCTAGTTTTAACCTTATGATTTCATCCGGATTTTTTCCCATTGATTGGAAAAGAGCCTCTATACTGCCACTCCTAAAGAAGCCAAACCTGGACCCTCGGGATCCCTCCAGTTATAGACCGATCTCCAGGTTACCGGTTTCAGCCAAAATTATTGAAAGATACTTAAATGAGGAATTATCTGCTTTCCTCGCAGAAGGTGATATTCTCAATTACTCGCAATTTGGTTTTCGGGCCCATCACAGCACCGGGTTGGCCTTAATCACAGCCACAGAGGAATAGAGACAAACCCTGGTGAGAGGTGGAAGTGCTGCTCTTATCCTTTTGGATCTCTTGTGGCATTCGACACGGTCAACCACGATGTGTTGGTTGAACGTCTGGTGTCACTAGGAATCAGGGATAAAGCACTTTTGTTACTTGGATCCTTTTTGTCTAATAGGACACAATCAGTAGCACTTGACCCTTTTGTCTCCCCAGATTTTACTCTCCCTTGCGGAGTGCCTCAGGGCTCTTCGTTGAGTCCCTCTCTTTTTAACTTATATGTTACCCCACTGACTGATTAGAACCTTTGGATTCTCCCTGGTGTCTTATGCAGATGACACGCAAATCATTGTGTCAGTCAACAGTCCATCCTCAGACACTGCGTCCTGTTTCAAAAACTGTATGGGTCACATAGGGAAATGGATGCAGACAAACTGCCTCAAATTGAACACTTCAAAAACGGAAGTCATACTCTTTGGTACTACTCCTATGATCTGGTGTAACAGCTGGTGGCCTAGTCATATGGTCTATCCCCCGACACCGTCTGACAAGGTTAAGAACCTTGGAGTACTGTTCGACTCCATGCTCTCCTTTGAATCCCAGATCATCAAAACCACATCAACCTGTTTCTTTATCATTAAAATCCTTTAAAAAGTACTTCCGTTCATTCCCCTTGAGCTGAGGAAAACAGTGGTCACAGCCTTGATTGGTTCAAGACTGGACTACTGCAACGTTCTTCTGACCAGTGCACGTAAACGCAGTCTCCATAACCTGCAAACCACTCAGAATGCTGCCGCAAGAGCCCTGCTTGGGCTCACTCATTTCGACTCAGCTTCCAAGGCCCTCGCAGAGCTGCACTGGCTGCCTGTCATCAAGCGCATCCAGTTTAGGGCCCTATGTATTGTATTTAGGGTTATTCATGGCAAGGGCCCATGGCAATTGTCCCAACTTTTTAAGCCCTACATCCCAGGCAGAACGCTTAGAACATCTTACAGTGCCAACCTAGCAATCCCTAAGTTTTATAGAGTAAAATGGGGAGGAAAAAGTTTCACCTTTACCACTGTCAAACTTTGGAACTCTTTGCCCACAGCTCTCAAAAATGAACACAACCTACTTCAGTTCAGGAAACATCTTAAAACATGGCTTTATTAATGGTCTTCCTCCAATGAATACCGTCAAGTGTAGTTAGCGCCTAGATACCTTCGGGTCCTGTCGCGCTTTATAAATATATCTTTTCATTTCATTAATTTCATTTCAACATGAGTAACAGTCTTTATTACATAATCTCTGGATAGGTATCAAAAGTGCAAAACATCAAGGCCATTGACCAGTCCAAATTTGTAGTCCGCAGGTGTGCATGAGAACTTGCACATCAAATGGGTAACACAGTCCACTGCCATGGGAATCACCACAGGTCAGGGGCTTCGAATGGGCTCTTCAGGCACCGCTGTAGGAGAAATGGTGTGGGGACGGGGGACTTGGCTTCAACTTTGGCTATAAGTTGAACTGGGAGGGGGCTGATTGTCAGGGCCAGTTGGAGGTCTGGACCTGGGAGTGAGAGAACTGGCTGAGGCAGAGGGATCCATTGATGTGGGAGCCTGAGGGCTGCTTGGACATGGTGGAGTGGTGGCACGGGTTGTGGAGACATGCTGTGTGGAGGCTCAGTGTCTGAGGGTGAATGTTGAGGGCTGGGTCGCAACTGTTTGGGGATCTGATATCCCACAAGTGTCTTGGCCGGAGTGAGAAGTGAGGTGGGCACAACAGCCTCATTCTTCCCCAAAGGTGTAGCAGGTAACCCTGGGCAGAGCTGGCGGAGCAGGACTACGCGGTGGTCCACGGAGTTGGGGACAAACTCCGTGGAACTCCGCTCCGCTCCGCCACCTGCCTCCACCCCCCCTATTAAGAATTAATGAAAACTAGATTAAAGATTAAAGAAAATAGACTTACCTTCACTGCGGCATTCTCGGGCTGCCGTCCGCCTCTTTCTCGCCGTCTCAGGGAGATCTGCGCATGCGCCCGCATATACGCATTTCTCGCAAGGAATGCCCATTCACTATTACACAATGAGCACAGTGTGTGTAAGCTGGTCAACTATCAAGATATATACAGCAATGTACACAGTGATATAGGCACATTCTGTGGTCAGTCCATCATTATTGTGGGTTGAGTAGTCATTTTACACATTGACATGTTCACAAATATGAGACTCCATTACACATCAAATCTGTGTTCACGCACACAAATATCATATGTGACATGTGAGGACGTACATGCCAATGTATGTAATCATGTGTACTGACATGACATGTATGGGCATCAGTGAGTTAAATATCACAATCTCATTTCACTTTACAACCAGGTGCAACAATATAGTGTAAATGTATAGTGATGAAAATTGCCAAGTGGCAATGCAATAGCACAATGGTTCCATAGGTGCGGTAGGCGTGATCCGCCACTGCGGTCCCGGTCATTGGATACAATTGAAAAATGCCGGATTGCGGTAGAGACCACCTGGCCCCCATGGTGTGACACCGCCTATACCAATGCCATTGCAGCCAATGGGAACCACCATCGCGGTAGTGCAATACAGTTTTGAAACTCGCGGTAGGCGTGCTCCGCCACTGCGGTCATGGTCATTGGATACAATTGAAAACTGCTGGATTGCAGTAGAGACCACCTGGCCCCCGCGGTGTGACACCGCCTATGCCAATGCCATTGCAGCTAATAGGAACTGCCATCGCAGTAGTGCAATACAGTTTTAAAACTCGCGGTAGGCGTGCTCTGCCACTGCGGTCCCAGTCATTGGATACAATTGAAAAATGCCGGATTGCGGTAGAGACCACCTGGCCCCTGCGGTGTGACACCGCCTATACCAATGCCATTGCAGCCAATTGGAGCCGCCATCGCAGTAGTGCAATACAGTTTTGAAACTCGCGGTAGGCGTGCTCCGCCACTGCGGTCCCAGTCATTGGATACAACTGAAAAATGCCGGATTGCGGTAAAGACCACCTGGCCCCCACAGTGTGACACCACCTATGCCAATGCCATTGCAGCCAATGGGAACCACCGTCGCGGTAGTGCAATACAGTTTTGAAACTCGCGGTAGGCGTGCTCCGCCACTGCGGTCACGGTCATTGGATACAATTGAAAGATGCAAACCAGGCAGACAAATTGCATCAGCAAAGTACCACTGAAACAACCCCAGGGGCCTATAAATGTCTGTGAGTGAGCCACACATGTCACTTGCATTCAGACACTGCTGACTGCCATTCATCACCACCAACTGCTGTACCTGTACTCTTGACCCAGTGATGGTGCGAACAGAGAACATCAGGGCCCGTTCCATCATCACAGAGGAGCCGGAGGTCCTGGTGGACGAGGTCCTTGCACAGTATGGGAGGCTACATGGTGCTGGTAAGTGTCTGAGTAAACGTTTGAGAGTGCTCAGAATGCTCACATGATGTTACTGTACAGTGTATGTGGCTGTGAGTGCAAGCCAATGTGGATGCAACAATATTTTGACAAGAGCATGCTCCATACATGACCTATTACTAATTGCACTTGAGCATGTGGGGAGGATGGCAATATGGACACTTGTACAGCTCTTATTAAGCCAAAATAAACACATGTTGTTCTGAGACTGGGTAATGTAAATGTGTGAGACACTGCCTAGCATTCTGACTTCATGTCAATGGGATGTGTAGCCTTATTTCCACAGATCCCTGGCTGCATTTAAGGATGGGAATGACATACTGTGGTTTGGCAGTTATACAGTTACACTGCTGATTTGAGACACTCGAAGCCTGAACAGTGTGCTATGTGATGCCATAGTCCATTAAGGTTCATATGCTCATTTGTGACATTACAAATGTAGTTTGGGCACAGGGTACTGAATAATGTGTCTACAGTTTTCAAATTGACCCTATGGAGATGTGTCCATTCTGCACAGGAGTACAATGCCTGAGTCTATCACTCTTGGTGGTAATTCTCCTATGACACATCAGCTAAATTTGAGGTGGACATGCCATCCTTCTATTGATTCCATGATGTGTTGAGTCTTGCATGTGTATGCACTGTTTCTCTATTCATATTGTACATCCATGTGATTTCTGTGATGGCCCACGTTTTTCCTCAGTGTGAGGCCATCTGACCTGCACAGAAACTGCCCAATGTTACAAGGACCCATCACTAAAAGGATTGAGTGAAACATATGTGTTGTCCACCACCCTATTTCTCAATGAGCTATCATAGGCCTGAGGATTGCACAAGACAGGACTCCACCTTGTGATAAGAGTGTGAGAATGTAAGATCATGGCCCTAAATGTGACCACCATGACACATGTAGCTATGCAATGGTCAAGGACATTATGGGGTGTGTAGTGTAGGACACAGTGAGTCTGACCACTACACATCATTTCCAGTGTATTGTATGTCATGCTTACTCACATAGTGCATCACAGCTGAGGGTCATTTTTACATTGGTATCTGTGCTGGCACTCTGCATGTGTAGGAGATGGGCATGTAGTGTGTCCATCATCATACATGTATACATTGCTATGATATGGTTTGATACAAGTGTACTATGTGTCATGCTGCATGGGCTCTGCTCTCCATTGATGTATTAGTGTGCTATGTTTTTTCATGCTCCTGTACTGTCACACAGTCGTACACAACACAGTGTCACAGAAACTTCCTGTTCTTGTCTCCCATGCCTGCAGCTTAAAGTCCATCAGCATAAGGCCATATGGAGGGCCATTGCACGCAAGGTGCAGTCTCTGGGTGTCTCAAACCGACGTCATACACACTGCCACAAGAGGTGGGATGACATCTGCCGGCTGAGCAAAAACATCGCTGAGATAATGCTGAGCGTGCTCCCTCGAAGTGGCAGGTTGGCACGCCGGAGCATGACACGACTATTGGCCCGCATCTTGGAAGTGACTCAGCCAGAGCGGGATGGATGCTTGAGGGCCCATCAGCAGCAAGTTGGGGGTGAGTATTGTTCAAAGTGTGATTTTGCATGTGAGTGACTGAATGAATCCCAACCCTGAGCCAGTACGGAGCTATGTGATGTCTCTAGTGTGATGCAATGGCTTCTAAGTGGCCTCAGTGTTGAGTGCAGCTGTTCTGCATTCGTACGAAATTTTGTTTCTCATGTGTTAAAACCCATGAACCTTATCACATAAAATCATCTTGCCATTTTTTCATCTCACATTTTCTAAATGTTGTCTGAACTGGTACCTTCCTACACAGGATAATTAATTGTGTGAAGTGGGTAGCCCAGTACACTTGTCAGGCTTGTGTGCGCTGTGTGGCTAGCTCAATAGTGTGCTTATGTGATGATGTGTTAGTGGCTACAGACATGCACAGATGTGGACTCAGGGAGAAGTGAGTTGATAAGGGTCAAATCTGTCCCATGGGTCCCTTTTTTCACAATAGTGAGACTAAAGCAAGAAGGTGTTGCAGGGACAGCAGCTACGTAGAAGTCAGCAGTGTTGCTGTTTGCCACATGTGCCTTGCCACCTACAACCAGGCCTGGTGACACGAGATGTAGGAGTGTACCATTTACCATTCACATTGTCTGAATCTGATTTGTAAGTAGTTAGTATGTATATACTGACCACATGTACGACTACATGAGATTAAGGTGTCTGTGCATGTGACTTGTGCATTAACCTGTTGTTACAGTCCTGTCAATGTTGGTGCTGTGTTAATCAATATGTAAGATGTTTGCCATATCTCATCAGTGAATTTAATTTACATGTGTCCTCTTTCACCATACATAGGAGGCGACGAAACGTGCATCGGCCTTTCCCAGTGCTGGCGAACATGGCGGATGAGGACATCATAAGGAAATTCGGTCTGAATCGCCTTACCCTTCAAGAGCTATGTGCTCAGTTGTAGCCCCATCTGAGGCCTCACAGAACCTATCCGACAGCTTTGACGCCAACAGTTAAGGTGATGGCCGCCCTGCATTTCTTTGCCACTGGTTCGTTTCAGTACACAGTGGCCATCGCCGGTGGGATGTCTCAAGCTATTTTCAGCATGGTGCTGCGTGATGTATTGTCCGCAATGTTGATCTACAAGGACCGCTACATCCACTTTCCAAGGAGACATGAATTGGCAGTTGTGAAGGGTGATTTTTATGATCCTGGACACATACCTAATGTTGTTGGAGCAATTGACTGCACACACATTGGCCTAGATCCACCACAGGCACGTGAGCACATCTACCGTAACAGGAAGCATTACCATTCCATTAATGTGCAAGTGGTATGCCAAGCGGATATGATTATCTCCCATGTCTGTGCCAAATTTCCAGGTTCAGCACATGACTCCTACATACTGCATAACAGCATCATCCCACAATTGATGGAAAATCTGCATCCGGAGCTTGTGTGGCTTGTTGGTGAGTTCGCTGTGTCAAGTAGTGTGCTGTATGTGTGACATGCTGTTCTCGTCAACTGTTTATATTACAAGATTGGTCTGTGTATCTCACACCTAGGTGACTGTGCGTATCCCAACCAGCCTTGGTTGCTGAGCCCACTGAGGAATCCAAGGACCCCGGGGGAAGTACGCTACAATGATGCACATCGGAGGATACGTCGTGTATTGGAGTGTGCTTTTGGGCTTCTGAAGTCTAGAATTCGGTGTCTGGACTAGAGTGGTGGTGCACAACTCTACTCTCCCCAAAATGTGTGTCAGATCATAGTTGCATGCTGAATGCTCCATAACCTGGCCTTGTGCAAAGAGATCCCCCTGCTCATAGACGATGATGAGCAGCAGATTCCCCCCGCTGCAAATCCACACATGCCCAGTGACGATGATAGTGGAGAAGAGGAAGGTGTTGACCTGCATCAACAGCTCATCGACAACTACTTCCCTTGAGTGCAAGTAACATTGTACAACAGTGACATTGTCTGTTGGCTTTGATGGTAATGGTAAGGCATAGATGAGGTTTTTGGCTGCTATCTGTTGTTGGCTCACTGCTAATGGCTGATGTGTGTGGCACCGTGTATTGTTTTCCAAATACCTCATGTCTATGTTGATGGTGCTGGTCATTGTTATGTGGGATAGGTTTTGTACGGTGTTGACTAGTGGTGTGTTTTTCCTGTAATGGCATCACCTGACAACTAAATGTCATTCTCTTGTGTCTTTCTAGGTTCCTTCACCCTATCAATGCCTCGTCACAATCAGAGCGTGTGGTACATTGGAATCTGAGTTGACATTGTACATACTGTGATAAACATGGAACTGACACAAAGGCATAAGTGTGTAAAAAGTGTTTATTTTCAATAAGGTTTTGTTAAAGAAAAGTGATTGTTTTTAAAATTGTGCAAAGTGAGTGTATGAGTTTTCAGTGATGGTAAATAAGACAAATACAGTAGTAACCACATTGGTGTAATCACTCAGTCCAACAAACTCCTGCCATCAACATGGCAATATCGTTTGTGATAATTAACAAAGTCAATGTCAAGGGCAACACAAGTGCCATCATGGCTGGCTTAGCGACATGGCTTTGGTTGGTGCTTTGCCATGTGATCCTCCCGTGGTATTTCTTAGACGTCCCCTCCTGCGTTTGGCAGGGGGGCCTCTGCTGCAGGCTCAGCGGTGTCTGAGGAGTCATTGTCTTGCAGCTCACCCCTCTGTGTGGCCACAGCTGAGGTGGCAGGCTGGCCACTGGAGAGGTGTTGAGCCGTAATTTGAGCCACATATCTGTCCCTCAGAACACCCACAAGCTAGCCCATGAGATCCACAAGTTGGCCCATAAGTGTGTCCATGGGCCTCAGCAGCAGGCGGAGCTCATGCACTTCTTCGACAACCTGGCCCATCTGTCCCTGGTTCTGTTGGTATACACCAAGGGCTCTTGCAACGGTCTCAGGGCTTCTGTCTCTGTGTCCTCTAGTGATTGTCCCCCAATTGCCCTCCCACCTGCCCTGCTGACACGGACCTGTGGCATTGGGGTCGACGCACCCGCACACTCTCTCTGGCATCCTCAGATTGTGTGGTGTTTGGTAACCATTGAGGCAGGGAGAGTGTTGCTGGCAGCAGTGGTGATGGTGGAGTTGGCTGCCGCACAGGTCGTTGTAACAGGGGTCAGCGCTGTGGTTGTCGCTGTGGTGGTGGTGGGGACAATGAGGCCCTGAGACGGAGTGCGCCCTGGCAGTCCTGAGGGGCCAGGTTGTAGCTCCTTATCCAAGAAACGTAGAGAATCTGCATCAGAGAGTTCACGTTCCGCTGGGGAGACAGGCTCTGCTGGTTGTTGGTGTTTTCAGCAGCAGTTGCTTGTGGATCTCCTGTTGAACAGAGGTTAAATTGACTGTTAAGTGCACTACACAAGCTTGGTGGCAGACATTTAGATGTTACATTTGATACACTAAACATTTTACATTGCAATCACTTGGTATGACTGAAAGATAATGAGCATCATGACATGATGTTGAGGTACATGCATTACTTGTCATTAGTGTGACATTAAATTGCAACCATGCGACACATACAGATGGTGTGTTTACAAGGACATGTCATCATCTACCAACTTGGTGCACATCAACTTTTGATAATGCGTAATTTTTGTTTACTCTTCATAGAATCCGTTTCAGCTATGCAAAAACTAACCATTGGAATATTTTAAATGTTATTGCATATCATGTACTTTTGTTTGTTTGACAGATTGACCGTGCATGTTTTGGGTTCATATGGGCCTTCATACTCTGACACCATAGCACTTACACATTGTATTCTGTGCTGTGCATGATTGGGTCCTGAATTAACTCCACATGTGACTTGGTGAGTCAAAGTGTAATTTCTGTGACAGTTACATGCGCTTAGCTGGCTGCACACTGGATGTAACTTTTGGATCTATGCCGAGTTGGCTGACATGTGAAGGATGTTTTTGTCATATGGTTCCATGCATTTTGAGAAGAATGACAGGGTGCATGCACTGACTACCTACCTTTTAGGTAACACAGTGGAGGGAAATGGCTGCCACATGGTCTGTGTGGGGGGGGGTCCATCTTCCTCTGCTGTGGGACAAGGGTGCCTGGTGGGAGTAGTAGTGCTGGCTTCTTACCCACATACCCCCCTCCCTGTTAAGATGGATACCTACCTGTAAGTTTGATGAGAACAATGAAATGGATGCCACATGGTTCTGGGTGTGGGGAGTGCTCCATCTTACTCAGCTGTGGGACAACGGTGCCTGGTGGTAGTTGTAGTGCAGGCTTCCTACCTACATACCCCCCCTGTTAAGATGGCTACCTACCTGTAAGTTTGATGAGAACAATAAAATGGCTGCCACATGGTTCTGGGTGTGAGGAGTGCTCCATCTTACTCAGCTGTGGGACAAGGGTGCCTGGTGGGAGTTGCAGTTCTGGCCTCCTACCTACATACCGCCCCTCCCTGTTAAGATGGCTACCTACCTGTAAGTTTGATGAGAACAATGAAATGGCTGCCACATGTTTCTGGGTGTAGGGAGAGCTCCATCTTGCTCTGCTGTGGGACAAGGGGGCCTGGTGGGAGTTGTAGTGCTGGCTGCCTGTACACATGCCCCCATGTAAATATTGCTAGCTACCCTTAGGGTGATTCAGAGGAAGGAAATGTTAGATATGTGAGACATGTGTTGGGAAGAGTGTGTTGTACGTAAGTGCATTTAGGTCTAGGAAGTGTAGCTTTCTAGTTGTGTAAGACAGTACATAGCAGTGTAATATGGGACATTTGTTGGCACTTACCAGCCTATACTCCACCGGATATTCCTGTGAGACTCTCTGGATGCAGTATGGCAAGCACCTTCTCCTCCCATTCGGTGAATGTTAGTGGTGGGATGGGAGGGACACTGCCAGTCCTCTGAGCCAGCTCATGGTTCTTGTTGGCACGCTCTTTCACCCTGCTCTTGAGGTCATGCCACGTCCTCTTGATGTCACACAGGGTGCGCAGGGTGGTCCCTACTGCATTGACTTTGTTGTCTATCCTTTCCCACTTTTGATTTTTTCTGACTCCTGGTGTCTGTTGGACCATGCTTCCAAATAAATGTGGTTCTACTCTGATTATCTGATCTACCATCACTGATAACTCATTGTCTGTGAATTTTGGCATTTTGTTTCTGTGCCATGGTGTGTGATGTGCAAATGGGTGACAAGTGCAGGTGGGAAGGTGGTGGTGGAGATGTGTGAGGTGTGTGTTGGTGTGGATTGTTGTGATGGTGTGATGTGTGATAATGTGCCTCTCCTTTGTGCTGCGGTGTTTGGCCCTTCACTTCTGGAGTTGTGCAAAGGATGCTGGGGAGGGGAGGGGTTGGGTTTATACTCAGCTATGTGGGTGTGTCCAAATGGAGTATTCATGTCAGGTGTGTTTTCTGTGTTGACCTTGGATTTGTTTTTTGTTTTTTTGTAATGGGGATGTGTCATTGGGTTGTGTCAAATGTTTTCGGAGGCAGCGCAAAACAATCAACCACACTTGGTAGCCTTGTTGTGTGGTTGCTTTCGACCACCATTCCTCTTTCCGCGCGACCGCAGAGGTCTGAATGCAATGATCCTTCCGCCAGCTCTGCCCTTCATCTTTTCGCGCTACCGCGGTGGTCGGGAACAACTTATCGGTCCGCTGGCTCCGCCATCTTATCATAATTTCACTTGCGGTCATTCCGCTTGTCGATCAGCCATTTTGGTTCTTTCCGCAGCATTAGCGTCCGCCGCGGTCAGATTTACTGATTTTCCGGAAGTTCCTGGCGGAGTTTTGTGGAATCCGACTGCCGCGGTCGGATTTTTCGAGCAGTGCATCCTAATTTGCCCGCCGCCGTACATGCAGACGTTTTTATTCCGCAACCACGTCAGTCGGAGTGCTTTTCCATCCGCCATCTTAATCGGGCCCTTTATGAAGACTTATTACAAAAAGTTTAAAGGTACAATGCAGAAATAGTTAAGTGCAGATGCAGCAAATCACATTTAAATTCATAAAGTAATTGGCATTGGGACTCGTCAAACAGCCCTATCACCTAACCACTAACCCACTACATGAATATTGATTAAGACCAGGGCCACTAGAATTATGTGATTCTGCGGCTGTGGCTTTTTTTTTGCATGATTATAGATTTGATGCATTTTCCATATAATTCATCATCTGCTGTTTAATCTGCAGATTTTAATTTAAAAAAATGTTTCTAGCTCAAATGGATCAAAAGTTACTAAAAACACGACTAAGTATTCGCATGCAGTGGAAGGCCCTTCGCAAGGTTTAACTGATCTTCTTTCAGATGCTTATTTCTGTATTAGGTTGTTAAAATGTGTAGTAATGAGGAGAAATCTTTTCCCTGACAGTACCATGGATAAAAATCACAAATAATGATGAAATAGCTTCAAATAAATGTGCCACACAATGTACCAAATTTTGGCTTTCAACCAGCGTACTATATAATTTGGTGCTTCTCTGCTGCCTAATTCCAATGGCCCTGAATAAGATCCGCTGACCTATTGTTATCCAGAGGTGTATGAACAATCTAGTTACATAAACAAGAGTGAACTATTGTGAATTAAAATAAATGCAATACTGCTTGCAAGTGGGAGATTCTTGGAAATATGTTACATGAATGAGACAATGCTATAGAGTCTTCTACGAGAACAGTGTCTTTCAGAAATAAACAAACATGACTTGCTTGACTACATGCACCAGAAATGATAAACAGAAAATGTCACATCCATTTTGAACAAGATGGTGTTGAGGCGTAGTTAGGATAAGCCAGGAAAATACACTTTAACAGGTCATATTAAAATAATTTGAACTGCAATAGTATAATTTTAACGCATATTCTGGCACATGCATCAAGCAAAAATCACCTCGCAAAAATATAGAATCGCTAAAATCTCCTGTTAGCGAGTGGCAAACAACGAATCCCAATGCATCAACTCCAATAGCGAAAAAATAAAGAATCGCAAAAAAATCCCAGTTAAAATAAAGAATCTCAAAATAAAGATTCGTCAATAGCGAAAATACAAATAGCGCCTGGCATTTGTGAATCGCAAATAAAGAATCGCTAATGAATGCATCAAAAGTCGCAAATACCGAAAATCTTAAAAATAGCTATTTAGCATGAGCAGATTAAGGGGAATCAGAACCAGGAGGTAAAGTTGCAGAAAAAGAAAAAAAAACAATAAAAAATCACGCAAGTGTTCCACAGATGCTATCAATCAGAAAACCATACAAATTGGCCCTGGAGACCCTGTTTCCTTTCACAAAATGGCAGCCCTCTACGTGCTTGCAAGGAGGATGAGAATAAATGCTGCAGCACAGGGCAGGAGAAGGATCCAGGAGAGAGTTTTCAGAGTGCGCATTACATTGCTTGGCCAAAATGAGTCTGAAGTATACGACAAGTACCATCTCAATCGTGCTATGATAATGCGCCTAATTGCTGACCTGGACCCACTACTGCAGCACCAGACACGTCGGACCAATGCCATTCCTATGCACGTCCAGGTCCTATGCAGTCTGCACCTACTGGCGTCTGGAAGTTTCCAGGGGGTCATAGCGGTAGCGGGAGGTATATCACAAAGCGCACTATCACGCTTCTTCCGTAAATTCATTGATGCCATGCTGACAATGATACATACCCACATCAGCTTCCCCACAACCCCACAGCAGATGGACCACACCAAACAGGAATTCTACCAGGTGGCCCAATTCCCCCATGTCATAGGATGCATTGACTGCACGCATGTCCCCATCTGTCCACCCTCAGCCAATGAGTACATCTTCCGTAACAGGTAGTCCTATCACTCCATCAACGTGCAGGTCGTGTGCGATGCCAAGCACATCATCACAGACATAGTGGCACAATTTCCAGGGAGCACACATGACTCCTATATATTCAGACACAGTGGCATCCACAGGCGTCTGCTCAATGGAGAATTCGGAGAGGGACTCCTGCTTGGTACGTAAACATACCTATTCATAACATCTGTATCACACATGTATCATCATGACTGACGCTAAGCCTTTGCTTCCACCCTGTAGGTGACAGTGCATACGCCCTGCGGGAATATATCCTCACCCCCTACATCAACCCAGCTACACCACAGGAACAACTCTACAACGCGACCCACATTAGCACCAGAAATGTGATTGAGAGGACATTCGGGATCCTGAAGAGTCGCTTCCGGATCTTACATAAGACTGGTGGTGTTTTGCAATATAAACCAGACACCTGCTGCAGGATTGTAGCAGTATGTGCCATGCTGCACAACATTGCAACCAGAAGGGGGATACCCATAGAGGTGGACAGGAATGACAACTACCGGGATGATCAACCACCCGCACAACACCAACAGTCACACGTTCCAAACACAGCTGAAGGTCAAAGGAGGCGGACATACATCACACAACATCATTTCAGAGCCAGGTAAGAATGAGCCATGACGATATCATTAGGAGTGCTACTGTTTACTTCACATGAGCACTTATGTAGGTAATGTTACACTAACATGCAAATTAGAGTTCCCCCACACATTGTGGGCAAAAACATGACCGTTGGCATCACGGGAGTGCTAATGCAAAATTAAAGTGGGCCATGGTTACCCCACCATGGTCAGGGATGCAGGACTGAATGTCTAGTGGCGCTTCCCACGAACACCCAGCCTCCTATCGCGTGTCTCCTCCACCTCACCACGCTGTGTCTCTGTGGCTGTGGAGCAGCCGAACTGCGCCTCCTGGTGAAGGTCTCCAGCACCGACACTACTGCTCACACTGGATGCAGCCTCACTGCCATCCTCCCCTCCCAAGTTGCTGCCACTGAATGTCCCTGACTGCAAGTGTTCCAACTTCCATTGCAGTGGTCACCTGGCCTAAGGCCTTTGCCACGTCACCACAGTAATGTCCGAGATCCACCTGAAGTGACACGGAGTGGCGGGACAACACAGCAGTGCTGTTGCAGAGCTTTGTGATGGCCCTGGTCGATGCTGTGGTACGGAGAAAGTTCTGCCTATGCCTCCGGCGCTCGCTTTGTTGTCCTGCTCGGATGGCACGGGTGAGCTCCTGGAGGTTCTGACTAAAGTCCCTATTGCCCTCTGCCACAACTGTGGTCATGTGCCGTACAGCGTCAGTTAGAGTGCACATATGTTTGGCGATTCTTGAAATATT
This sequence comes from Triturus cristatus, assembly GCF_964204655.1. Classification (NCBI taxonomy): domain Eukaryota; kingdom Metazoa; phylum Chordata; class Amphibia; order Caudata; family Salamandridae; genus Triturus; species Triturus cristatus. Next base: position 133,402,858 of record NC_140593.1, on the reverse strand, counting down.
GAGGTTCATTGTCCCCATGTGTCTCCCCTGCAGGCGCTGAACACGCAGCATCTGGGCCTCGACTTCACCATAAATGTTCCTTGGCTGGTCGGCTCCCTCGGCAGTACTGCACATGGACCTGCGCGGCTGCGTGACTCTGCCACGTGCTGGTGGTGGTGCTGGCGGTGTGACACCTGTATGACTTTGCCCATTTGTGGGTGCAGGACTCGGGCCTGCATCCATCACCTGCAGGGAGGGGACATGTGCCCTGCGTCTTGGTGGTATTGTCGCTGGTGGTGGTGGTATTGTCGCTGGTGGTGGTGGTGGTGGTATTGTCGCTGGTGGTGTGGGGATTGACCTTCCTGCGGAGTGTCGCCATCGGTATCTGCCGGTGTTTCGGAGATTATGAGGCGCTCACTATCATCTGAATCCCCAGGAGATGCATCCGTGTATGAAACAGTGCATTGTTAGTTTATTTTGTGACTACATCTGTTTGTCATTCTGCATTTATTTCCTTCAATGAATTACATGATTTGACTCTCTGTTGGCCCTGTACTGCTGATCTCATTTATTGTGCATTTGTGACTATACATGCACACTTTGCTGACATGACTACGACTTCCATGATGCAATACTAATGTGAGGGCATATGTGTTATGCACTTCTGCCTGCACACTGTGATTGACCTGGGGGGATGGGTATACGATACGCAGCGTATGGGCGCAGGCATGCATCTTACCTTGTTCTGTGGTGGCTGCGCCGAAGGTGTCCATCTGCGTTACTCCAACGACCGCCTCTGGCTCAATGGTCCCCTCGACGAGCTCCTCCAGGGCAGTGTTTGCAGGTACTGTGGATGGCCCCCCTCCTGTGCCAGCTGCCTCCTCGACCCTTTCGGCAATTCTTTCCTTTGCCCTCTTCCTGAGGTCATACCACCTCTTCTTTAGGTCGTCGATCCTGCGGTGCGTCACTCCCACAGCATTCACCCTCTCCCTGATGCGAAGCCAAATTTTCCTCTTCTCAGCTTCGGGCACCTTGAGTGACAGCTTGCCAAACAGCTTGTCATGCTTGCTGCTCACCCCCTCGATCAAGTGCTCAAGTTCCCTGTCAGAGAACTTTCTCTTCCTCTTCCTGGGCGTGTCTGCAGTGGCAGGTGCATCCTTGTCCATCCTGGATGAAGGTAGGGTGGATGGTTTCAGTGGGTGAATTATCTTGCCTCAGCCTGTGTGCTCTGCCTCCTCCTGTGAGCTCCTCAGGGCAGTGAATGAGGGTGGGGCTGGTTAACTTCCTGGTAGTGATGTTATCAGCCTGCTTCTAGAGCGACCCGTTTTTAACGAATTCGCTAATTCCGAACTCGCTAATACCGATTTCGGTAATACCGAATTCGGTAATTGCTAATCGTTATTTTCTGAAATCGCTATTGAGTATTCGGTAAATATTAGCGATTTTTAAGGAATCGCTGAGATTTACCGAATCTGTTCATGCATTCCGAAATGCGATCCCTTATTAGCGATTCTTTATTTTTCGCTATTAAGGAATCGCTTTTCGGGATGTTGATGCATGTGCACCATTGTTACTAATGCACATTCTTAATTGACACACAAAAGATTCCTCAATAATATCTGCATATATTAAAAACATTAAGTTGGGTTCATGTAGCAGGGAAACCAACCAGAGGTGTCAGGTTCAGATTAAGAACTACAGGGGAAAGGAAAGACCCTTGTGACACACCAAGTCTCAGAGGCATAGGCTTGGAAGAGTAATTTGAAAATTGTACAGACTGTTTTATACCTTAGAAATAGGATGTGGACCAGCATAGGATTTTTACTCTAATTTAAAAGAAAATGTTTGCTCTGTATGGTTCTCAAAAAGAGCCATTAGCCAGATCCTCCAGGATTTTGCTATTGGCGAAATAATCGCAAAATTGGGTCTTTTGTAAAGATCCAACACTTTTTCGAAAGCCCCTTCAAAAACTTCAAAAACTAGCTTCAAACCTCCTTTATTGCACTGCTGCTGGGCCATAAAAGGCGGATATGCAGGAGAGAGGTGTTTTCCTCCACTCTCTCCTTTGTTATGTGGCCTACAATGGCACTCAGAGCACCCTGGAGGTGGAACCTGCCTCCAAGAAGCTTAAAACATGCCACCAACACAGCCAGGAGCTATGCCGTTACTTATTTTCTGCCCCTTACATGTTTTCCACCCCTGTGTTAGCCGGCTTCCTTCCCGCGGTCCCTTAGCAGCACCCACAGCCCTGACAAGTTTCCCAGCTCCACGCATGATGTGCTGCTCCAGACCAGGGAGTTTCTTTGAATTCTGGAACGTGTAGTCTTGTTTATTGCATTATAAAACAGGAGTGCAAGTCCTATAATTCAAAAACCTGAACTGGAGCAGCACCTCACTCATGAACCTGGTTAACTTGGCAGCTATGGACCTATTTACCTGCCCCGATCTTCTGTGCCCGCCCCCATGCCCCCTGTCGCACAACTACTATGCAATTTTGCTTTTCCGAGCTGCAAGCTTTTTGCTTTCAGGTGGCAAAATTTGGCAAACAAAAAAACAGACCATAAAATCTGTGAGGGCTTAGGGGAGTCTGATAAGTGTCAATTCTGAATTCTTAAATGAAGTTATTCACTACTGTGATGTTGTAATAGTGGGAAGCACAAATTATTTCCCACTGTTCCTACATCATCGAGGAAAGCGCTTGCTTTTATCTTCTATTCTCCCTACTCGCCAGGTGCTCTCTTCGATTCCCTGGTCTTTTTCTGAGCCTGTCAGTGTGGTGCTGATGTTTGGGCTGCAGTGGGCAATGGGTATTTCTAGGTCTCGCCTGGCAAAAGCAGCGCATGCGCTGCTTCGCCAGGCGAGGGCCTTTTGCGATCAATTCAGCCAAAGCTGAATGCACGCGCGTACAGATGGACAGAAATGGCTGCTCTCGCCATTCACCAAGCTAAACATGCACGCGTAGGGACAAAAAAATGCACGCGCATGTGGACAGCCCAACGCCATCTTTGCGCGCGCATGGCGGCGTACTTTCGCTTTACCCCCCCGAAAGGCCCGCCCTCCCGTCCAGCCAGATCTCTGCAGGCCCATGGTGTGAAACCAAGAGGCCTGCGTTCATCAGTAGCCTTCCCGAAAGTAAACTTTCGCAATGAAAGCATTATCGCCATAAATCATACTAATCAGTTGAGAGCCTCCAAAGATGCGAGTCTGCGCAAAAGATACTGACTCAGAACATTAAAAAAAACATGAGGAAAGCTGCCATTAGCTCATTTGCCTCACTTAGAATAGGAAGGAATTGCTAGCTCTCTAACCCGGGACTGCGCAAACAGTAAAGTACAAGCAGGCAGGATGCATTTTTATTGACCAAACAGACCCGCTCTCTCTGCTCCGGGACGGTGCTCCCCCTCCCCACAGTGCGTGCGTGCCATTGCTGAGCAAGTGAGACAGAGTCGGAGGCTCGGAGCACTCGAACTCCGCCTGACCTCGTTGCCCAACTTGCCGTGCCCTGGCCTGGGAGTGGGAGTCCTCAAGGAGGATGCCGGTGGAAAAAGGAGACCCGGCCTGGAGCAGCAGTAAATCGCGGGACGGTAAGTTTTTTTTATTGTACTTAAACCTGCCCCGCTCTCCCCCCACAAACCTGCTCAACCCCTATCCCCCCGCGAAACTGTGCGACCCCTCCCCTTCCCCCATCATGCCAGCCGCAACTGTTTGTACTGCCGAGCAGGTGTTATGTGGAGGGGCAGATACTACAATGGCGTAGGGAGAGGATACGCTCAACAGCGTCCTTCATAAGACTGGCATGACCAATATAATAACAAGCATTTGCAATGCACTAGGTCTCGCAATACTAAAAGTTTGAGCTATTAGCTCAAACCTTCAGTAATGCGAGTCCTATTGCATTGCAAATGCTTTTTTTTTTATGTTGCCATGATTCTGGCCTCCATTACCTTTACTAAATGTTCGTTTGATGACTCTGGGGTTGAAACATCGGCGATAATTACCTATTGGACTCTCACCCTACCACCTGTTAAAAAGGGGACCCTCCGGAATTCAATGTCAAATCTTTGTGATCTCTAGATATTAAAATATTGGCTTTCATTAGTTCTATTTTCCGCTTTCTTCATATTTTTATTCTCACACCAGCACGTTCGATGCACTTGCCCACTGCACTGCCATTGTTGTTTTGCAGCACTTGGTTCTATCCTGTTCTTCTTAAACCATGTATGTATAAAAGACATGCTTTCTATGGGTCCTTCTTGGACTTTATTGACTGTTTGCTCTGATGTGCATGTGTTTTTTTCTCTCATTGCGCTCAGGTCTAATTTATTTGACCTCCATTGTATAAATTCTTTTGTACATGACCCCAAAGCATCACATGTCCTTCTTTTTATGGCATTTCTTCGGATTATCTTATTGCGTTTTTACCTTTATGGTATGACATTAACAGTGTTGGATTTCTGCCGGTGGTTCCTACTGGTGGGTGCTGCACTAATGATGGCGCATTGGGACATTCCATTCATCTCCATACATGGGCCCATATTAAGCAACAGAAATACAGAAAAGGAGGAGAAAGAGAAGAAAATATCAAGTAAGAAAGAAAGCATGTGTAAAAAAAGAACCCACAAGAGTGAGATAGAGACAGGAAGAAAGTGGAGCCAAGACGTGGCCGTCTTGGTATTGGCCAACACCCGCACTAGGCAATGCTATTGGCGAGCTCCTAAGAAAGACTTTGGCCCCCAGCACATATATTTTTTTAGGATGCCAGGCAAAGACTGCTAAGTGGTTACAAACACAAAACACAAGGATGACCTTGTCTTAAAGAAACACACTGAACATGAATAAGTACCTTAGCTGATAGTTGCCACATGTAAGCTTTCTGTGGCATCAACGTGATGTTTTGAGATATTTGTTTAAAAAAAAAACTCCAATAAATGACTTTGAAACAACGTAAATAATTGGCTTAAACCCTCAGTTAATTCATTGGTAAAGTAAATGAGAAAAAAATCATTTTTGGCGTAAATCAAATTTAAAATGCTGGTGAGGCTCCTAAGTGCATTTATTATTGGATATGGCGCGCTCAGAACAGAGAACCAGACCCGACGAAATGTCTCCCCTGTTAGTATTTTTTTAAATTAAAAGAGTGTGTGTCCCCTAGGCACAAGCAGCTCTAATAATGCACCCTATTCCATAAATAAGGCTTTTTTTTTGTTCTGTTAGCAAGCCTTACATCCACTCTGTCAGTGCACGTCAAACCTAATGTGGCATGTTTGCGGCGTGTTGCTTGTTAAAAAGTCTGTGTTCATTATTAGAGACTGATAGTTTAGAGTGCTTTTGAGTTCCCACTGCTTGTTTTGCGTTCTAGTGATCGATGCGCGTGCCTTGTTCTGTTTTCATTCGTTCTGTTGGCCTGACCTGTGCAGCGCTTCAGCAAGAGATTGTGTTATTGCCATGCTGTGGCCAACATTACCATTCGCACTGATGCAGACTAAACAAAATGGTTTCAAAATTGTATGTATTAAGGTGTAAGGATGGCAGGCCAATGTGGACTCTGCGTGGCTATGTAGCATTTTTTTTAAACATCTAAATAAATATCAAAATATTGCAGTAACTCCCCCTGCTGAAGATCTTTAATGTAAGCTTGCTACTCACTTTCTACTACTCTATACTACTCACTCTCTACTACTCTATACTACTCTACTACTCACTCTCTACTACTCTCTACTACTCTCTATTCTCTACTACTCACTCTCTACTACTCTCTCTACTACTCTCTACTACTCACTCTCTACTCACTCTCTACTACTCTCTACTACTCTACTACTCACTCTCTACTACTCACTCTCTACTCACTCTCTACTACTCTCTACTACTCTACTACTCACTCTCTACTACTCTCTATTCTCTACTACTCACTCTCTATTACTCTCTCTACTAATCTCTACTACTCACTCTCTATTACTCACTCTCTACTCACTCTCTACTACTCTCTACTACTCTCTATTCCAGGGGTACTCACAAACTTTCTGTCGCGGGCCAAAATTACAGTGTGGTTAGTGGCCGATGGCCGCACTGGTAGGGGTGGAGTCAGTGGGGGCGGGATCAGTGGGGGGCGGAGCTAGAGTAAAAAACCTTTCAAAACATCTGTCTCCCTCTCTCTCTGTCTCCCTGTCTCCCTCCCTCCCTGTCTCCCTCCCTCTCTCTCCCCCTCTCCCCCTCTCTCCCTCCTCCGTCTCCCTCCCTCCTCTGTCTCCCTCCCTCCTCCGTCTCCTTCCCTCCTCCGTCTCCCTCCCTCCTCCGTCTCTCTCCCTCCCTCCTCTGTCTCCCTCCCTCCCTCTCTCTCCCTCCCTCTCCTTCCCTCTCCGTTCTCCTCCGTCTCCCTCCCTCCCTCCTCCGTCTCCCTCCCTCCCTCTCTCTCTCCCTCTCCCTCCCTCTCCTTCCCTCTCCGTCTCTCTCCGTCTCCCTCCGTCCTCCGTCTCCCTCCGTCCTCCGTCTCCCTCCGTCCTCCGTCTCCCTCCCTCTTCCGTCTCCCTCCCTCCTCCGTCTCCCTCCCTCCCTCTCTCTCTCCCTCCCTTCCTCTCTCCCTCCCTCCCTCCCTCTCTCCCTCTCCTTCCCTCTCCGTCTCTCTCCGTCTCCCTCCGTCCTCCGTCTCCCTCTGTCCTCCGTCTCCCTCTGTCCTCCGTCTCCCTCCCTCCTCCGTCCCCCTCCCTCCTCCGTCTCCCTCCCTCCCTGAAAAAAAATCGGGAGAATGGGGCCTTGAATCGGGTAACTGTCATGTATGGGCATTGGAGGTGTGCTGCTGCAGAATCCGACATTTGAAACGCAAAATGCACGTTTTTTTTCCTTACCTTTCAGAAGCATTGAGCGCAGTGGCAGGCAGAGAGAGGGTGATGTAAGTGTTCTGCACTGGCCTGGCAGGTTGCTGGCAGTGCATACAACCCCCCCCGAGTGTGGCAGCCCGGCGGGCTGAAACAGCTTCCAGGTACACACACAGCCGCCCCCGAGTACTTCACAGGTCTTTAAAAGACCATTCGCTTGTTGATGAGGCTTTGTTTTGCTTTTTCACCCTTTCTAGAGCCCCTGCATCGCCACTCTGATTATTGCTGGAAGAATTAGCACTCTACACAATACAAGCCCTGTCAGCTGAAACCCCCCGAGGAATCGGGTTTTTGCTTGCAGGAATCGGGAGGCGGGAGACTAGCCTTGAAAATGGTAGTCTCCTGCCTGAATGGGGAAGGTTGGCATGTCTGGGTACGATGTCTGCAAGGTCCGCTGGCCGCCAAGAAAGGCTTGCCGGGCCGCTGGCGGCCCGCGGGCCATACTATGAGTACCCCTGCTCTATTCTACTACTCTCACTCTCTACTACTCTCTCTACTACTCTCTACTACTCACTCTCTATTCACTCTCTACTACTCTCTACTACTCTACTACTCTCTATTCTCTACTACTCACTCTCTACTACTCTCTCTACTACTCTCTACTACTCACTCTCTACTCTCTACTCACTCTCTACTACTCACTCTCTATTACTCAGTCTCTATTACTCAGTCTCTACTACTCTCTACTACCCACTCTCTACTACTCTATATTACTCACTTTCCACTACTCTATACTACTCTCTGCTACTCACTCTCTACTACTCACTCTCTACAATCTACTACTTTCTCTCTCTACTATCTACTACTCACTCTCTACTACTCACTCTCTACTACTCTCTACTCTCTCTCTACTACTCCCTAATACTCACTCTCTACTACTCTCTACTACTCACTCTCTACTACTCTCTACTACTCACTCTACTCCTCACTCTACTCCTCACTCTCTACCATGCTCTACTACTCTCTACTACTCACTCTTTACGACTCTCTACTACTCACTCTCTACTACTCACTCTCTACTACTCACTCTCTACTACTCTCTCTCTGTCTCTCTGACTCTCTGAATGTAACAACTTTATTGTATGATTATTTAAAATCTTTTACTTAAAAGGCAGAAAGTGCAAGTTTAGAAAAGGTAATAAAATATATCAAATCTAATTAAGACAACATGTTTAAAATGCAAAGATATTATAAAATAACTAAACACACATGACTTAGTACCAAAGAGAAAAAGGGAAGAAAAAAAGTGGTCCATTTAGAGACAACGCATGCAGAATTTGACATTCGGGGGATGTGCAAAACTGTTGGGGGCATCCTGTTCCTACCAAAAATTAGTATAGACATGTATATTATTAAATATGCGGTGATAAGTAATTACAAGTGTCAGTCTTCTCTGGCTGATCGTATGAGCATTCCAGCAGCCGCATAAAACTTCCCAATTAGTGCCAACTCCATCGGGACTGTGGTGGTGTAGATATGCCTTAAGGCATCCTTACATGATCTAACACCGTGATGTATAAGCATGGTTCTTGAATACAAGCGTCTTGGGGAAAGCAAGGCTGGGCAGCAGCAAATAACATGCTCCGCAGATTCTGTGTGGTGTTGACACAGACAACAGCCGGAGCCACTTGATGTCCAGTTTTTCCAGTAGGCTCTATAGTCTTGTATAGGTTAAGAGCCTCATGACATTTTGCAGGGCTTGCCTTCCAAGACCGGCTTTTAAGTAGGGCTGGCATGTAGTACTTTCATGTGAGTTAACAAGGCCTTCTGCACCCAGGACTAATCTGTTCCGTTCAAGGTCTTGTTGCCTCGAGATGTTCTTGCCACACTTTTTTAGCAGGATCTTTAATCTACACTTTGTTAATGGTATGTCTGTAGAAGGTTCGATTGATGGTCCCAGTGTTTGTTTGGCAATCAAGAGATACCTCGCCCAGCGACTGTTGTTATCTGTAAAGACCACCTGTAGCGCTGCCCTGATTGTGCCTGGGCATGCATTGATCACGTTGTGTTGCAGTTTGACTATGTCTATTTTACATTCAATGTTCATTGTTGTGATGTTGAACTCTCATCGGATCAGTGAACGCCTGGTCATGTAGGGGAGCTTGAAGACTTTTCTATACGCCATTGTGTATAGACCCTCCAATTTTTTGGTCAGCAGACCAGGGAAGACAAGGTGGCCATAGCTGAGTGTTGGCATTAGCTTGGCTTGCATAACTCATTGGATCCCCTCCGTTGAGTGGCTTACAAGCTTGTGGTGTAATTTGCACAAGCCATATGTTAGCTCAGCTGCTTTTGCCTCCAGTACTTTAACCTGCAGGGCTGTTCTGCAGGTGTCTGTAAATTGTACTCCTAGGTAGGTGTACTTGTTGGTCGTGCTTATCCTTAGAGGGCCCAGCTGCCATGCCAGTATTTGTTTTTTTGGCTTGTGACCAAAGATCAGCACTTTAGTCTTAGATGCATTAGCTGCGAGCTTGTTTTCCATGTTGTAATTATGTAGCATCTCTAATGCCCTTTTCATGCCAATTCTTGTATGATCCAACAGGACGAGATCGTCCGCATACTGCATAATTGGCAGTCTGAGGTGGCCCAATTTTGGAGGAAATATGTTAGTTTTTAACAGTGCTTCTCCCAGGTCAGCAGTGTATAAATTAAACAGGGTGCGGGCGATCACGCAGCCTTGTTTTTGCCCCCATTTTTGTGAAGATCTTGGCAGTTGCGCATGTGCTAGTGAGCTTTACTCGCACCCACGTGCCGGTGTAGAGTGATAAGATGGCTGCAAGCAGTTTCCATGGTATGCCCCACTTAGCCAATTTTGCCCACAGAATGTTTCGATCAACTCAATCAAAGGCGGCACTGTAGTCCACAAAACATGCATATAATGGAGGGGAGGTGGCCCCAGTTACCTTCGTTGCCAGATATGAAAGTGCGATGGCATTGTCCATGGTCGACGAATTTGGCCGAAAGCCAGTCTGGTAATGCGGGATTACTTGATTTTTCATGATCCATGTCTCTAACTCTTTCAAGAGCCTTTTTGCGAATGCCTATCCTTCCACGTCCAGTAGTGCAATCAATCTATAATTCCCTGGATCAGATGCATCCCCTTTTTATAAATGAGATGTAGGATGGAGCCTTTTCATGAATCCGGAACAGCAGAGAAGTTATAGCAATGATTGAATAAGGTTTGAATATGGGGTGCCCAGTATTCACGATCTTCCTTAAAGATATACCCAGGCAGCCCATTGGGCCCTGGCGCCACATCCTTCCTGATGCCATGGAGGATGGTTAGTGTTTCCCTTTCTGTTTGGTATGGATCCACCGCATTGCTCTCCTCATGTTGGTGATCTTCTACCTTGACAATGCTTTCCGTGGATGTTTTTTGGTCGACGTATAGGTTGGTGGTGTGAACAGCCCATTTGTTAGCAGGTACAGCATTGTGGGTGTGATGGCCACCATTTTGGCCATTGACATATCTCCAAAATTCCTTGCTTTTGTTGGGTGCTAGTAATGTGTAAATGTTTCTCCATTTTTCCTCTATGCTGGTTTGTTTCAGTTGCCAAGCAATTTATTTGTGCGTTTTTCTTGCTATCTTCAATTGTCTTTCCGTTTGAATGGACTTTTCCTTCCTATGCTTTGATTCTGCCAAGCGGCATCTCTTTTTACTCTGAATGAAGATTTGGTTGTCCATGTAGTTAAGTTGCCCCAGTTGCGTGTGTTTATTATTATAAGTAGATTGCTTTCCTGGAGTCAAAGCATTGAATAGCGAGGTCATAATTTCTGCCCAACTGCTCTGTGGGCCATTTATGCATGTGTTCTGCTTCCATTTGATATACTTTGTCCGGCTTATGGGCCCCCATTTGACGCGTTTAATTATCTAGACTGAGCATGTTACCTGCAGTTAGATATTCCTCATGCATCATGCTGCCAGTGTTGACCAGAACAGAGATTGGTTGATGATCAAATTCTAACTCAGGAATATATAGTCAAGCGTGGAGATGTTTTTAAATGTAGGTTGTGGAGTCGTTGTCAGCTGGCATGTGTTGTTCGCAGACCCCAGGTTGAATTCGTTAATGCAGGCTTTCATAAGATTACGACTGCGGGCCTCGTGATTTTGTTCCGGGCCACATAGGCCTCTTATGTTAAAGTCCCCAGTAATGATGCATTCATGTCCAGGGTTCTCATGGAGATATGCTCTAATTAGCCTAATGATCCTTCTGATGTTTATATTTTTATCCTTTTTTTTTGGGTTGACATATAGGTTAATTACTCCAAGTTTAAACGGAATGCCCTCTACTCTGAACCCATTTATTGTTATAATCTGGACATCTGGTGAATACGTGGGCCAGTCCTCAAATTGTAGTTGCAGATTTAATTTTGCAAATATCGAGATCCCTCCACTTGGTCTTCCGAAGATGTTTTTTTTACTTGTCATTGTGTGGATAGCCTGGTAGCCTTTGATGTAATTGCCTGTTTCCAACCAAGTTTCCTGCAAGCATAAAATGTCTCCAGTCATCAGTGATTTCATGGCTTTATTATTGGTCATGATCGACTTAAACCCTGCCACGTTCCAGCTGATTAGCCTAAACTTAGTGTTTGATATCTCTGTTTTAGTGCCTCTATGATTGTATGTTTTAAACCTCCCTGCCGGGCCACATTTTTGTAAACCATACGAATTTGGTGTTTTCCTTGTACTAGGAATTTCCCCAATCCTTGGAATGCAATGCAGAGGTAAGCCATGCCCAATCTTCCTGTATGCTTACCTCCTTGCAAAGTCTGGTAGTGGTGCCTTTATGTAGCTCAATTTTGATGTCATTGTTGAATGACTGGCTTAAATTTGTCTTGGTGCCCCTTAATGTACTACACTGTGGGCGAGGCACTTCTTGGTTTTGTGACCTCTGAAGTAGCACTTGTGGGTACTTTTCAGTTGGACAACTGTCTATTCGGATGCCCCAATCCTTAAGTGTATCTGTTTCTGCCATTATGTTTTGGATGTCTAGTTTATTGAGCCACTTTGTTAGGGTTGATTCCTTGTTCCCTGTCAAAGTGTATTTTTTAAAGTGAATCGCTTCGAGGTGGGCAGATGTTAGATTGGCCAATGAGAGTATGCTTGTCAGAAGATACAGGATGTTTGAACGATTTAGGATGTCGCCTTGGCCCCTTGTCTCATATTCAGGGGTAAAAATCAACATGAGCTCCACGTCTGCCCGAGGATCTAGAGCTACGACATTTTTCATACCCTCGTAGCTCGGCCCGTGATATGTTTGTACTGTTTAGCTTTATTTGGCCGTTATTCCCACCGGGCACAGCATTTGCGTCATTTTCTAAGTTAATGTTAGGATAGCATGCATTTGACTCCTTTGACCAGGTGAAGAAGTCTTCCTTACTTGTGTTATCTTTGTTGTTTGTGTGGGGAGAGCACTTGCTGTATTTTGAGCTTTGCAATGACATTCCGTATGAAGTTGGTGGATTTTCACTACACCGGGTTCCTTCTCAGTTGCTAATGATATTAGCTCGATTTTATCTCCTAGTAGCTTTTCGCTGAGCATCTGACCTTTTGGGTGGGAAGACGTATAGTTGCTGGTGTCTGGCCTAAACCTTGGTTCCTGATTTTCTATCCCTCTCAATGGCTCTACTCTAAGATCGCCGGTTTCTGGTCCATTGGCTGGGTTGCCAAAGTTAGTAATCACCGTCTCAGCATATGTTTTTTGCTTGTGGATTTAAGGGGATTTGTATGTTGCGGGGTGATACATTTTCCTTGTGTGGGCCTTTCGTATGCTGCATTGGTGGGCATGTTTTCCCAGAAATTTCCTGACAGTTGTTCTCATTGGATACTTTGGATGAGGAGCTGTTTCTCATTTGAAAAATAGGATAAATCGTAGGACCCTCTTTATTGCTGGCATTACCAATGTCAGCCTGATTGCCGGGTTGGGTTAAAAAGTGTGTTATTTCATGCTTTTTGTTGCATAGTTATCATCCCACCTTTCCGTTTGTTTGTTTTTAGAACTTTCCGAAGTTTTTTCTTTTGCCGTCTGGATAACTGCCCGTCGGTTGCCTTTTGGCCTGTGTTCTTGGTTTGGTTAACCACCTCTATACTGGGTGCGGAGCTGACCCTTTTAACCGGGGTCTTGCAGATATTTGTAGCTACATTATCGTTTATGGCCTCTGAGTCCATAGCTGTAGAAATATTTATGGCTCCGGGGCTGCAGCCATGGTCCCGTTTTTCAGAGTATTTCCTATTTGATGTGGGATTTATCTGTGCCTCACTGCATTGTTTTATTAGCATTGCCAGCAGATCTGGGAGTGTGGTTACTTTCTCCACTATTGCTTCACTGAAGTTTTTTGCAGGGCTCCCAAAGGCCTTTTCGCTAACAACCAGCTGATCGACATTGTGGCTGCTCGTGTCCACTTTTTTTTTTTTTTTTTTTTTTTTGGAAAACCTTTATTGAGACATAGGGAATATACATAGCAGACTGCCGTAGGCTCCCACTGCAATGGGTTGTTTCTGTGGGCTTGTTTGTTCCTGTCTCGCATCTCTCACACAGCCATTTAGCCGACATCCCGGAGGACCGGCGGCGTTGCAGTTCTACATCAAACAGTCCGGGGAGAATCACTTCTGATGCGGGAAATACGTGCTCGCCCCCAGACTGCACCATAGGGTAACCATCCCACCTAGCCAACCCACCGGCAGTTCGCTCAAGCCCCTAGAGTGTCGTAAACCGTAACTCAACCCCCACCCCCCCTCCCCGTTCGCCACCCTGTAACTATCTCCTTCTTTATTGTGTCCACTTGTGCACACTGTCGCAAACCAAGGCGCCGAGTTCCGACCAGTCGCCACACCGCATACTTCCAGGCCCATCCAGCCCCGCAGTTCAAGTTTCCGTCTCGCAAGCATACTGCTAAAAGGCACACACCGCAGACAGGGGAACCCCCGACCCCCCACCCATATATCAACCGCCATCCCAAACCTGTCACTGACATCATAGCCCATCCTGCCACGATTAAGACCTATTGTTGTGGCACGCCCTCCACGACCTCATTGCACACCCCAGGGGCGTCAGGTTGCGTCTCCCCCTGCCCAACCTCCTCAGGGTCCTCGACTGTCATGTACGTTCTATACAGCGCCCAGAAGTTCTTGGGGCGACTCCTGGGGGGCAACAGTTCGCTATACGTTTCCGCCTGCGTGCTGCAATACAGCATATCTCTAACCCATCGTTTCTTAGTCGGGAGAGGCCCTCTCATCCAGCAGGCCGCCACGACACGTCTCGCGATCAGCAACGCCATGTCCGTCAGACGCCTCAGCGCCCGCGGAAGGGGCCTGGAGTAGCCCAACAACGCCAAGGCCGGATCAGGGGGGATCTCTTTTTCCAAGATCTGGCTCAACTCACGGAACACCGCAGTCCAAAACCGGGCAACACCGGGGCAAAGCCAGGCCATGTGTAGGAAGTCGGCCACGAGTGTATGACAACGCTCGCACTCCGCCGTGGGGCGCAACCCGTATCTATGTAGTCTTTCAGGGGTGTAGTAGACCCGCTGTAGAAATTTGAAGTGTATTAGTCGGTGTCGACCATTCAAGGAGACCTTTTTAGTGCTAGAACAGCAGTACCTCCACATCTCATCCGAAATGTCCATTTCAAGATCCGTCTGCCAGGCTCGCCGCGCCGCAGAACCCTGGGGCTCCCTGTGTTGGTCTCCAATCTTTTTAAGGGTCAAAACTAGTCTGGACGGAGCAGTAGTTTGAATGACGTAGGATAGCTCTGGGATCTCGGGGGGCTCCGCCCCAGACGGCCCCAAAAGTGACAGCAACGCGCCCCGAACCCTGTGAAATTGAAAGCGCTGGAGTAGCGTGATCCCCGGCCGAGTCGAGACAACGCTCTCCAGCGTCCTGGCCACTCCGTCCTGGAACAGGTCCGCCATCCTAACTATGCCCAAATCTCCCAACGCTCGTTGCACCCCTGCTTCCCGCAGAGGGGGGAGCCAAACTGCCCACTCCACCCGCATCAGCGGAGAGTATAAGAGGTCGCAGTCTTGCCGTCTCATAAGCGCGTGCCACGCGTGGTTAGTAGTACTGAGGGAGTCCAGTAGGCCCACCCTCCGATCCACGGGTAGGAAGACCGTCGCCGGGAGCGGAAGTGGAGCCGCAAACAAACGCTCCAGCAGCACATGCGGGACGTCTGGTTCGGAGTGTATCCACGCATGCAAATGGGAGGCCTGCGCCACTCTGTAGTAGCTCTCTAGGTCTGGAGCTCCAAGCCCCCCCATCTCATATGGCAGCGTCAGTACTTTCCACTGGACTCTAGGTTGTCTACCACCCCATGCCAGTCGGATCAGGGTCTGAGTCAGCTGTGCAAAGAAAGACTTGGGAAGAACTATAGGGATGTTATTAAATAGGAACAGAAATCGCGGCAGGATGATCATTTTCATGATGGCTATCCTGCCCATCAGTGACAAAGGGAGCCTGTTCCACTCTTCCACCTCGTCTACAAGTTTGGAATAAGCTACCCCATAGTTCTCCCTCAGCAAGACCTCCGGGTCTCTATGTAGCCGAATTCCCAGGTATCGAATAGTGTCCGTTGTCCACTGCAAAGGATATTCCATGGGGAACGGCAATGTAGCCGGGGTCAGCGGAAACGCCAGCGATTTGCTCCAGTTAACCCTGAGACCCGACAGCGCCCCAAATCTGACCACCTCCCGCAAGATGGAAGCGAGATTCTCCTCCGGATCTCTAATGTACAGCAGCGTATCATCCGCGTAGGTGGAGATACCAATCTTATAGGAGGGAAAATTAATTCCCTCGAATCTGTGGTATTCTCTGATTGCGCACGCCAAAGGTTCGGCTACCAGCGCGTAAAGAAGTGGGGAGAGAGGGCAACCCTGCCTGGTCCCCCTTGTGATTGCAAACGGCTCCGTGACCCGCTCTCCGAGGCGCAGCCGGGCAGTGGGCCTAAAATACAGTGCACCAATCATCTGCAAAAAAGGCTCTCCCAGCCCGAGCTTCCTCAGCACCCGCACCATAAACGGCCACTCCACTGAGTCAAACGCTTTCTCCATATCCAGAAAGAGCGCCATGGCCTTACTCTCTGGGCGCACATGCTGCATGACTCCGAGGACCGTGCGGATGTTGTACGTGAGGTTCCTAGATGGTACAAAACCTGCCTGTTCCGGCGCCACAAGGTCCGGCACCAGCAACGCCAAACGCGTGGCCAGCACCTTAGCATATATCTTGGCATCGACATTAATCAGCGAGAGTGGCCTATAGGAACTGCACAGGTTGGGAGGCTTCCCAGGTTTTAAAATTGTAACAAGCAGGGCCTCTCGCATCGTGTCAGGCATACAGCCCTCTAGACATATATCGTCATAAAGAGTCATAAGGTGCGGGATGAGCTGGTCCTGAAAGGCCTTATAAAAGGCCACCGTCAGCCCGTCCGCTCCCGGGGCAGTGCCCGTCCGCATACCTCCCAGGGCCTCCAAGATCTCGTCCTTTTGTATGGGCAGCGCCAGGAATTCCCGCCGCGAGTTAGACAAAAACGGCATTTTAAGGTAACTGAGATAGTCATCTATCTCCTCTTCCATGTGAGAGGACTGAGACTTATACAGTCCAGCGTAGTAGGTCTGGAATTCATCTGAGATCCCCGCCTCATCGGTAATCACCTCGCCCGAAGTAGTGACGAGCTCGTCGATGACCAGGGGTCGCCTAGAGTTGCGCAGTATCCCCGCTAACACGGATCCCGGGCGCTCACCCTCCCCGTATGTGCGAGCCGTGGCGTACTTCCCCATGTGTTGCACCTCTCGGTCCGCTTCACTGTTGAACTCAGTGACCAGGTGCTGCAGCCTCGTGGCCACCTCGGGGTCCGCCGAGGCTCCCTGAGCCTCCTCAAGTTGAGCTATCTGCTTCTCCAGAGCCCCGAGCCGCCGCCGTATGGATTTCAGCACGCCCGAATGCTTAGTCATTGCTACCCCGCGAATATAAGCCTTGAACGAGTCCCACACCGTTTGGAAACTCTGGACTGAGCCTACGTTTACCTCAAAGAATGAGTCTATTTCCTCCGCCAGTTCCCCCCGGAACACGTCATCCAGCAGTGAGTACGGCGGCAGGCGCCACGTAAACGGCGGTACTCGCCGGTGCGGGGTTGTCAGGACCAGTAGGAGAGGGGAGTGGTCCGACAATGTGCGCGGCAAAACCTCGCAATCCTTAACGCACGTAAGCAGTGACCGAGACGCCAACCAATAGTCTATTCTGGTATGCACGTCATGGAATGCCGAGTAATGCGTGTAGCCCCCTTTACCCGGGTGGCAGTGCCGCCAGATGTCGAGCATGTCGAGCCTGATCAATTCTGCCTGCATGTGTAGGGCGGCGGTCGCCGGGCGGCGGGCTGGCCCCGAGGAGCGATCTAAATCCGGATTGAATGTAAAGTTGAGGTCACCACCCCATATCATGCCTGTGGGCGCGTGTAGCCTGCATTGTGCCGCCAGAGTGTCAAAGAACTCGGGGGAGTCATAATTGGGGCCGTATACATTGACCACTATCAAGTCATGTCCCTTACCCTCGCACCTCGTTATTAGGTAGCGCCCGTCCAGGTCGGAGGTCAGCACCGTCAACCGCAGTTTCGATCGTGGGTTCACCCAAGTAACCACCCCTCTGGAGTGCGATGTAAAGCCTGCAGCAACGCTGGTGCCCACTAGCCCCTTCGCCATTAACAGTTTACTTGTCAGCGGGAGGTGGGTCTCCTGAAGCAGCGCCAGATCAATGCGATGCCGGTTGAGGTAATTTAACACCTTCCTAAGTTTGCGATAGTCGTTCAGCCCCCGGACGTTCCACGTTAGAGCTCTCATTGCCTCCCCACCCATGTCACTCATCTGCTCACTCGTTCCAGTCATCTCAGCAGAAGCATACCGCTATCACCACTGCGCACAGGCCAGATGGGAATCCCCGCGTACCATTCAATTCCAGACAGCCTGAAACAGTCATACAATAGTAAGTCAAAAAGTTCACCACTCATAAGACAGTGTGGATCACAGAGATCCATGGCAGAACGTCTCCCTAACTCCCCAACCCGCCACCCACAGCCGACCGCCCCCAACCTGGCCAGACTGATCCCCCGACCCACCCCCCTCCCTACCCCACAACAAACATACAACACCATCCCCGAACAGTCCCCTGAGGGGCCCTGAGTGCTATCAGCGCTGGGGCAGAGCCTCCGACGAGCAGCTACTCTAAGCTCTCAACAGACCACCATATGGCCATGCTCCCGCTCCTAAACCCCCAGTTTAAGTGCAGCTCGAGCTAATATCTCCTCCCCTCCATTAGGCACGGGGGGCACCCCCACAATCCCTTCAGCGGCCCGCCCACCCGCCCATCCAAACTTGCACAGCGCTCTCCAAACTCCCCCAGTGAGTCAACTTGGCCGTAGCCCTTGTATCTCATGAATCGGCCCTCACGGTGAGCTCCAAGCACTACACAAACCAGAGTCTCGCAGTTAAGGCCGCAGGGCTATACCGCCGTCAACCATACCATGATAAAGGATCAACCTCCGCCCCCCCTCCAAATCTAGGGCTGCAACACCCAGGCATCCCCCAACCCAACGGTCAGGTCTCACCCAGCCTCTGCCTCCGAGTCCTCCAGGGCGGTCTCCGTCTCGTGCACAAGAAGAATGTTCCAGCCGCAGCAGCACTGCCAGGGCAGCAGGAGCCTCTACGACAGGGCGACGACCCCCCGTCAGAAGACAGAGCCTTTCAAGCGGCCACTGCCGGCGATCTAGTCCTGCTCCCCCAAGCCGGAAGCCTCCGCCTGGGCATCCGCGACGTCCTGCCGTCCACGCCGCTGTTCCCTCGACCACTCCTTCAGAGATCGCTGTAGTTCCCTCGGGTCCGTAAAGAAGTGCGATTGCCCCTGCCTGTTGATTCGGAGCCGCGCCGGGTATAGCATGGCATAGTCCAGGCCCAGATCGCGGAGTTGTTTCTTGTAGGGTGCGAACTGCCTGCGCTCCTCCTGAACCTTCGCCGTGAAGTCGGGATAGATGGAGATGTCCATCCCTTCGTATTGCAGCTTCCCCTTTTCCCTCGCCACCCGCAGAGCCGTATCTCTGTCTCTATAATTCAGTAGTTTAGCTATTATGGGTCTTGCAGGCGCCCCAGGCTTGGGGCGGCTCGTGTCCACTTTTTCGTTCATTATCAAGACAGTTTGCGCCAGCAGGTGTATTAAATCCACCTGGATCTCTAGTTTGTGTGATTGCCAGGAGAGTACCTTTACTGCTTCCAGTAAGGACACATTTATTGTGTTCAAGATGTATTCGGGCCATACTTTTCATTTGTCTCTTGTTCGTCACTCTGGGCTCTGCAGTGTCTGTCAGTTGTGGCACCTACAGAGCCCGCTCCCAGTAGCTGCAGTTTAGGGTCTGCTATAGGCGTAATTTTTGTTAATTCTGGGGATGCCAAATCTAAGATGCTAGCGGCACCTAATTGTTGTGAAGGCATCCGAATTGTCCTATAGCTGGTTGTTTAAGTGGTGGTGGACCAGAGCCTCTATGACAAAAGCGTTCTTGTTGCGAGTAAGCTCGCTAGGTTGAAGGCCCTGAGGTTTGTTCAATGCCTCGACATCATTTAAAGTCGATGATATCTCAATAATTTGCTCTAGCCCATGTTCCTCCAATTCATGGTTTTTTAGCAGTGATATCTTTGATGACATTGTTAACCGTATCTGCCTGCTCTACCGTTTCTGCGAGTCTCGCCATCTCTGAAATTAATGTCTCCTCCAGACTGTCCTGGACTGTGCTAATTAAGTTGAGGGGGTTGTCCTCGCCCAGTGTTGCCAGCTCCTGGCTGTATGAATTGAGATTGGGGCTGTTTTCTGTTGTACCCCCTTCTTTCGTCTCGTGGGCCTTATGAGTGCTATGAGCTTCTATTTTTTGTCTTGTAAAATATTGGTGGATCTGGGGAACCCCTGTTATTGGTTTGCAGGCCTCTCGGTTTTTGTTGGTGCTACTCATTTTCCTGGCAACGATGCTGTGTCTTGGAGCCACAAATACTTTATGCGAATACTTCCATTTAGAGTGAAAGGCCGAGAGCTGTTGCCTTACCCCGCGTTCCCACGCTCTTGCCCGCTCTCTAGCCTTCTGCTGCCTCAGAAGGCTGTGTCGAGACACTATTTGAGAATGCGCTTGCTGAGCTTGTACTGGCTAGTACATTAACTCAGTAGCGCAAATTGAATCTAATAAGCAGGTGCTGGATCCTGTTTCTAGAAGTTGAAACGTTGACCGTGGTTTAAGCCAGTCTGTGGACCTTAGTTTAAGCAGATGCAGGTGCTAGTTCCTGTCGTAGATGTTGAGAATGTAGTTGTAGCCGTCCGTCTATAATGATGACCTTTTTAGTGAGCTCACTACAGGGCTCGTCAGTAAGTCTGCAAGTCTCTAGCACTACGTATTGCCCCCCCAGGCAACGTGTAACTGTGAGTTGAGGGAACAAGTGTATAAGAAATGGGAGAAAATGGACAAAGCGGAAGCAGACCGGAGCTAATCTGACCCGTTCCAGGCAAGATTGGTCTAGCTCCTTATGAGGCAAGAGGCTATTTGAAATGGCTGGCCCTCATCTCATCTCATGCTGCTATAGCTGTTCTCTTCCAGCCGGCTCCTCTCCTCTGCTGCACCCCTTTGATACTTCACTTCACTTCACTAATGCCCCCCCACTCACTGGGGTAGTACAAATGATGAATGGTGAATGGTGAATGATGGTGAAGGTGGGGCTGGCTTAGCAGCTGCAGTTACGGCAGCGGCGGCCACTGTGCTGAAGTTGCGCCCTTGCTGCGGAGATGTCGCTTGCTGCGGAGATGTCGCTGGTAGCGGTAGAGACAATGGAGGCGAAGCAGTGGCGGCTGTGCTTTGATCTGCACGCCTCACGCTGCCCTCAGCTCTCCCACTCTCCCCACTGCGTCCTCGTTCCTCGCTCCTGCGGCGGCCCACAACACAGGCGGCGACCCACAACACAGGCAGCGGCAGAGGCAGCCCCAGCCGCTGACCGCCGACCGCACAGGCGGTGGGGGCGGCTCACCACACTCACAATGCCGGCGTCGCTCTGTGAGGCTCTTCGCGGCTCATAGCACCAGTGGCGGCAGAGGCAGGCTCCCAGCGGGGCCCAGAGGGGCTCCCAGCAACAGAGGCACCCCTGGCGAGGCCCAACAGCCGACAGCACAGTGCAGCTGACAGCACAGGCGGCGGCGGCGGGGACGGCTCTCGGCGACGGCGGCTCTCTGTGGGGCTCTTTGCTGCTCCTCGCTCTTCGCTGCTCTACTGACTCTCTACTCACTCCCTACTACTCTCTGCTACTCACTCTCTACTACTCTCTACTTCTACTACTCACAATTTACTACTCACTCTCTACTACTCTCTACTCTCTACTACTCACTCTCTTCTACTCTCTACTACTCACTCTCTACTACTCTCGCTACTACTCACTACTACTCTCTACTACTCACAATCTACTACTCACTCTCTTCTACTCACTCTCTACTACTCTCTACTACTCACTCTCTACTACTCTCTATCTCCTACTCACTCTCTACTACTCTCTACTACTCACTCTCTACTACTCTCTCTCTATCTCCTACTCACTCTCTACTACTCTCTACTACTCACTCTCTACTACTCTCTACTACTCATTCTCTACTACTCACTACTACTCACTACTCACTACTACTCACTCTCTACTACTCTCTCTACTATGCTCTACTACTCACTCTCTACTCTCTACTACTCACTCTCTACTCTCTACTCTCTTCTACTCACTCTCTATTCTCTACCTCTCTCTGCCTCTCTCTCTCTACTACTCTCTACCACTCTCTACCACTCTCTACCCCGCTTCCTCTCTACCTCTCTACCTCTACCTCTCTCTACGCGCACACATATGCACATATACATATATGTGTGTGTGTATATATTTACATATATATGCATATGCATTTATATATGTATGTGTATATGTTTACAAACATACATAAACATATATATACATCTGCATATCTATATAAATACAAATATAAATGCATGCATACATATACATATATGCATGTTATGTACATGAAAGTTTGAAAAACACTAATAAAAGCAAAGCTAAAAAGCCACCTAATTACAAACAGAATTGCTTTAACTTAAACGAGGGCGAGACCTATTGCATTTTCAATGCTTGTTAAATATTGGGTTGGAAAACGCCATGTATATTTTGTGTACTTGTATGGGGCAGTGGTCTAGCAAGGGGAGGCTGGGTTGGAGGGGGCCGTCCGCCCTGGGAGGCACGAGTTTTGGAGGTGGCAGCCCCCCTTCCCCCGCTCTTACCTGCAGCATCGCCAGCACCCCCCCCTGCTCTTGGCTGCCACACGGACCACTACTGGCAGCAACTAGTCTAGCTACGCAACTGGTAGGGGGTACTAATGAGTGGGTATGGGTGTGGGTGGAAGGATACAGCGGAAGGAAGCGAGGCCTTGTTGTGCAGCTCATAGGATTGTTGCGCAGTGGAAGGCTGGGGGGCATACATACCATAACATTGGAGATGGGTAGCACTCAAGTACATAATGTTCCCCACCCAAGATTCCATGTGACATCACAGACAGCTTGAGCTTCGTTCTTTGTGTCTATTTGTCACGTGGCACCCCTTGGTGGAGAACCTAGCTAAAGTCTAGAGCAGGACAGATCCCAAACTCCCCGGCTGTCATGTTCTCTTACGGCTAAATGCACATCATCCCATGTCCTCTGGAATAAAAAGATTTTTTCCTGGATGATATGTTTCGTGTACTTGGCCTTTGCTTCTGCCACCCTTACGCTGGATCTTTTATTTGCACCAGAAGCTCTGAAGTAACCACTCAGCACTCTTAATCAAAAGCCTGATTGATAACATTTGATGAAAAGTGGCCTGTCCTGTTCTGGTCAGAAAGCACCACAGCTGGATTTAATTTGCTGTTTGGATGATGGTGTTTAGAGGAACACATGTTGCAGGGGTACACACAAATATTTACTAAAGGGCCATAGGTAAAGTTTTAGGGTTTGACCGGAGGCTGCATTAGTGGGGGGAGGAGAGTTGGGGGAGCAATCATAGATGCAAAGTAAGATTGAAAACAACAAATGTGTGCTTTCTTCTGAAATCTATTCACAGCATACATTTCTGTATATGTTATTTCCTCTTCTATTTCGTGTATTTTACAAACCAGAGAAAATAAGTTCAGAAAGGTGTAAGACCTGGGGTCTCCAGGCCCTAAGGGGGTAACGTGACACGAGCGGCTGGGCACCCAAAGGCTTGTGTGTAAAGCGACCATACAACACGCACATCCACTGAAGCAAGGAACGCACACAATAAGGGACGCCACACTGTAGAGATTTATGCAAATAACTCAAGTTTATCCAAGCAGTTCGAGATAAATGCAGATCATGGGATAACAAGGCAAGTCATAACATATATATGCACTTCATGAGATATAAATGCAGTTAAGGAGATGATAATGGCAATTCACTTATGTCAGCGTTTGATCCGCCAGCACCATATTCACCAGTATGATATTCACCAGTATGAGATTCACCAGTATGATATTCACCAGTATGATATTCACCAGTATGATATTCACCAGTACCTTGTATATTTTACTCCCCGTGGTAGGGTTTGGGGATTGTAGCGCCACTCCTGGGGGTGTGCAGGGACAAATCTGACGAACACCTTCAGAGCAGAGCATTAGAACATAGAGCCACTCGTAACCAGGAAGCGGCGAATACTTCAGCACTGAGCATTAGAACATAACGCTACTCGTAATCAGTAAGCAGTGAATACGTCAGCACTGAACATTAGAACACCACGCTACTTGTAATCAGTAACCAATAGCAATGTATACTTCAGAACGGAGCATTTAGAACATAGCGCTACTCTTAATCAATAGCCATGTATACTTCAGAACGGAGCATTTAGAACATAGCGCTTCTCGTAACCAATAGCAATGTATACTTCAGAACGGAGCATTTAGAACATCACGCTACTCGTAATCAGTAGCAATGAGTACTTCAGAACGGAGCAGTTCACGGAGCACAACGAGTCGCACGGAGCGAGCCTCTCGTACTCCGGTGCAGTTCGGGAGACACAAAGTTCCGGGATAGTCAGTGGGGAACAAGGGTGAATCCCTCGGAGGGGTCTCTCTGTCGTGGTGACCAGGGGACTCCCACGGAGAGGGAACCCGGGCTCAGGGTGCGGTGTGGCTCCCAGCCTGTAGGGGGTGCACCGGGGTCAGTCCCAAGCCTCCGGGCTTACCTTGCTCGACGTCGGGAAGGGGTCCACACCGGCTCCGAAGTCCGCAGGTGATCCTGTTGCGACGGGGGCCGACCACGGCCTCACGCACCTTCACCACAGCTGCGACGGCAGCGTCGGGGCCCCGGGCTTCTCCTCGGGCCTTGCGATGATGAGGGGCACTCTTCTGGCCTCCGGGCCGCAGCGGTGAGCGCGCTTCGGCCTCCACACCACAGGGGGGGGCTCAAATTAAGCTGGGGGGCTCCGCGCTTGACGGAGCACGCTGCCGGGGATCCCAGGCTAGGTCAGGGAGCGCAGGGTTCACAGCGCTAAGACCTGGTTGATCCTCAGCGATACCACAATGGGTTAGGTAGGTAGTTTCAAGGTTCAATCTGGACACGCAGTCTCAGCATTTAGTTCCGGCAAGTAGTTTGCTCTGGAAAGTCTTGATGGCGCAGATGTATCTGGCGCCCTTAAGGGGTTCTGTTAAAGGGGGGTAGGGAGTGAGTTGGCGACTAGGTCCTTCCTAGTCAGGCTGGGCAGAGGTTCCCTGGGTCCTCCTACTGCTGGGCAAGATCAGTGGGTTTCACAGGATCCCTCACTCACTTAAGAGGCAGCACCTAAATCCTGTCACTCTCAGAGGCATAAGTCCCTGGCTAGGCCCTACCGCCTACACTCCTGCGTGGATTCTCCAGCTCTGCTTTACCCCACTGGCCAACTGACTAGAAAAAGTTCCCTCCCTCACTTATGTATCCCTAGGTCAGGTGACCTCTAGCCAAGGCGGCAAAAGTAAAAACCACACCTCCCTTCTAGAAGGTTCCAGCACATTCCAGGAGCTTCCCCATTCTACCTATGGGACAAAAAAGGCGGGCTGGTGTCGCAACATTGTTGTGGGGTTCCAGCCAGCTCCTGGCAGCTAGGGTGCTACTAATAAAGACCACTCTGCAGTAGCAGGGGCCTGTGGCAGCCATCTTGGGAGAAGGGAGCACCTGCACCTTAACACTGGTTGGCAATGAAAAGGCGCCCGGAGACCTAAGTCCAACATCAAAATGAGGGTGGAAAAAATGAGGCACGATCAAAAATAAATGGGGAGACCACCCTATGGCTGACAGGTCCAACAAAAGGATTCACCTAGAATAGCAATCCCGAAAAAAAGAAAATGATTTACGTTTTAAAACACTAATATAATATGCTAAAGTCCCTTAGAAATGTGTTAATTTCCTCTTCTGTTTTTTTCTGCAGTGCTCCTTGTGTGTAATCAATTGTATGTGTACATTTCAATAATAAAACAGGGAAGCACTCTGGCATGAAAGTGGCTGCTTTGACTGGTTAAGGCTTCAAATAGCAATAGAAAGCTCACATGGAGGGCCTCAAGAAAGGGCCTGGTGGGCCGCATGTGGCCCCCGGGCCGTACAATGAGTATCAGTGACTTGTTGATATAAAATAAAACTGAATCTGCTACAGCTACAACAATTGAGCCTCTCTTACTAGCCCTCTGGTTTCATGAGTGGGTATAGGAACTGCATCTGAAGGGTAAACCTGTCCTGAGTAGAAAAAGAGTTTGTTTCCTCAGAGGGAACATTGTCACTCTCAAGTCTTAGAAGGACTTAAAACCTGTTAAGATTAGATCAATGTTCATTGCTAGAAGCAATATAGTCCATACGGCTTTTCTTGGCAGATATCATAGAAGGAGCATTCAGTGGAGTTGAAAGGAAAGCCCCCATTCAGGCTCTTCCTATTGGTGAAGCAGGGTAGTAATTCTTCTATGTCCTTGTGCTTGGGGATACACATCACATGAGCAACCCTTGCTTGGCCACAATAGAAGACATTACAGGATTCAAACTCAGGTGATCCGTCACTTTAACGGAGAATAAAGTACCCAACATCTGTGGTCATAGCTTTAGGTTAAGAACTAGAATTCTCTTTAGGATGAAAGTAGCAAATGTACAATGAAATGGATTATAGAGACATATTTCAGTACTAGCTATGCTTAGCTTTAAACCAAGATGAATTTAGGATAAAGTCAGAAGATTTAATACTTAGTTTTTATAGTCTAGTGACAGTCAAATAAGCAGCCCCCCGATGGACAACCACTTTAATGTTTAGTAGCAATAAAGGGTTGACACAACCAGACTTCATGGAGGCAAATTATTACAAAGTCACCTATAAACTGTTGAAAACCAAGAGCTCCAATTTTACAGGTCAGGATAGCCATGTTCCAATTAATGAATGATCTCAAATGTTTGCTTAATACTGGCAGTTCATAATTGTTATGTCTCTCAGTTGGGATGTTAGGCTACAGGAGGCATCAGTCTCTTTCACCGGTAGTTTTGTACATGTCCTTTTTGTTGTTGTTCTGATTGCAATCAACTGGAAATAGAAGAGAGCTAAAGGAATGGTCATCTATACCCCGCTCAGGAGCGGGGCATCTTAGGTGGATAAAGTTGTGCAGGCTGTTCAGAAACAGCAAGAGGGACTGGAAACTCTGCCTTGGAAACATTGCCATAGTCTGGATACTGGACGATGTGGGCGCAGAGCTTCTGAATTCTAAATTATTAGACTACATTCATTGCTGGTCTGATTAATAAGTAAGGAATCCTTAGAGGTTAGCATCTGGACCAAAATTAGGTCTTCTATGATTATGCATACACATCTTCTAGTGTATTCTCTCCAGTTGATGGCATGGGTCCAAAGTGAGTATTGGGATTTATGTTTCTCAAGGTGCAAAGGTGAGACTGGATAAATAAAGACTAGCCGCCCTATAAGATCTGATAAGAGTGTGGACTTCATTACCAGCAAACACTTGGCTGTGCAGAAGATCCACATAATCTGGATGTGGAACTGAGGGTCCTGAGGATTTGTAAAGGAGCAACTTTCAATTACTTTCAGATTGACCCTCTGTGACTGGGTCTATCTGAGGCTTTATGCCTAGTGCCAATAAATAAAACCTCCACGAGACAAGTATTCAAAATTAAGATCAAAACAGAAGGCAAACAATTGTTAGGTGAATCATAGGGAATCATCGAAGCACGTAACAGTAGGAATCAAAATATAGTTAAACAAGAGGACTGACATAGAGTGAGCCACCAAAGGAAACCGAAGAAGTCTAAGTATAAATTAAATGACAGACTGACATAGAGTCTGCACAGTAAGTAAAGGAAGAAACGTCTACTTATAAAGAAATAACAAGCCTATCGGCTGCTTCCTAAGAAATAGGGCAAAAGAGTAAGCATAATTCAAATGATAGACTAGCAGAGAGCCTGACACAGGTAGGAAGGCAAACAAAGTCTGGCAATTATTCCAAATACATCATTTTTTAGGGTTTTAGACATAAAAGTCACACACTCATGAGTTAATAGGGCCGGATTAACAGATATTTAAACCTTGTCAAATACACAAGATACATCAAATAAGCTACCTCTGGGAAACACCTACTTTGCTGTGTTTTAATAAAGAGGTGTGAATAGAAAATAAAAGAGATGACAGTGAATTCATGTAACTTAACAAAACAATAACATGTTTAGTGAATGAAAGGCCCTTTTGTTCAAGTCTAGGAAAAGGCCTTGAAAAGTACGACATATAGGAAAATTCTGGACATGGCTTCCACAGGAGAACACAGAGTAATACATTTCATTAATACAGAGACCACAGTCTCAGTCCCTGTTTCACTGACTTTCTGAAATGGAAAAGCACACATAACACATGAACGTAAAGGCGCGTTCACTTAAAATAAAAGTACAAATGTATTTCTGAAAACAGGAACAGATGCTAATGCAAGCTGTTTGAGGTCTAGTCAGGCTAAGTAAACACATCTAATTTAGGTTCTATTTCTAATTATTAAAAATGCTCTCACACTACCTAATCCACAGGGGTGCAACCGCATTGCTCAACAGCTGTCCTCAAGTTCTATTGCAATCGCACATTACACAAATGTGTACAACATGGATCACAGGAATCACCTCGCCAAGTGTCTGGTAGAAATAGAGGGAGATGTTTGTTTAATGGTGATTCAGTATCATGAGAATCAAGCCCCATACCCACCTACACCTTCCCCACGCAACCTCTGCATTGAAAGAGCCTCTTCACACCCTCAAAGAGGAGCTCAGACTGCACATTTTACCATTATTTCATTTAGCTGCAGTCCTCACTGATTCTGAAGGTAACATACTTTTTAAAATAAATATTTTATTTCTACACAAGTATTAACAGGTGACATACTTCGTCAACGTATTGTATCTGAAGTCGGGTCCTGTACTGTGCTACCACATATTAGATGGGAGGGGGCTCGCGGAAGTGAGGGGTGGTCAGAGGGATGTTAGCTGAGATTACAGCAAAGCTAATGTGGAGATAGTCATCTGCTACCTGGTGCAGCACCACAATGGCCCTCTGAACTCAGGAGGCAGCAGGTGTATGGGACCTCCGCTACCCAGGACCAGGAAGCTGGAGCATCACCAGCACCATGGCCGGCCCAGGCAGAGGACAAGCCTCAGGCTTGCGAGCAGTCGCTTGCGGCAGGAGCTAGGACCTACTTTCGATCAATACAAATGTGTCTACATGTTTTAGTTCAAGATGTGCTGAGTCCTCCCATTTATGAATGAAAAACAGTTGTCCCTGCGCTTTTCATTATACATGTTTTCATAATCACATTATGGGATTAGGAAAATGGTAAAAAGAACAATTGATGAACATTGTCAAACATTCACCCCAGTACAGAGATTGGACCTAAATCCATTGTTTTTGCTCCACACGCCATTCCAGTTTAAACCCAGCTATATGCAAATCAGTCTTGACCCTGATTCCCACAAGAACAATACAGCCTGAAATGCCAGGCTAGGTCATCCCTGGACCAGAAACAAGCATCCTGGGACCGGTTTCGAGGTTTCACCCCTCATCAGCCAGGATAGCTTGACAGTGGAATGGAGAGCACAGGACTCACGTCTGGGCATACCCGTCCCACTCGGGGTGACAAACGCAAAAAGAACAATTGATGAACAGAATGTTGAACAATGTCAAATATTCACCCCAGTATGGAGATCTGAGTCTAAATTCATTGTTTTCTTGCTCCCCATGCCATTCCAGTATAGACTCTGATCCCGATAGGAACTGGTGCCACACTTTTTTCAGTCATTAATTGGGCATTTCGGACAGCTCAAACTAACAAAAAGAAAAAATAAAGGAGACTGGAACAGGTTCTGCATTTGAAAGTCCTGATGGCAACAACAGTTAAGCATCAATTAAATTGCTGTGGTTACTGCTACAGTCTGCATTGCAGCATTCCTTGAGTTGGAGAAAGTTAGCGTGACAGTCAAAAGTAAAAGTTTCCTGACCCAGCCTTCCAGAACTCCTTTAATGGAGGTCGATCATGCATTGCCATGGCAGACACCCATTTGTTCATAGCCCTAATACTACTTCTGCACTCATTCATTCAGTGATACACTACCCATGCACTCAGCCAATGACCCAGGCATTTCTGTTGCAGTCATGCTTTTACTCAGGCACTACCCATGTCCTCATCTAAGTAACCAGACATTAGCCATGCACTAATAAAGTCACTCAGGGACTACCTATGCACTCATCCAATCACTCAGACAGTACCCCTGCACTTATGCAATCACCCAGGTACTGTTCATGTACTTATGCAATCACTCAGGCATTATTCTTCCACTCAACCATTCACTGAGGCGCTAACCGTGCACTCATCCAATGACCAATGCATTAACCATGCACCCATTCTTCCAGTCAGGCATTACCCATACACTCATCCAATCACTGAGGTACTACCCATGCACTCGTTGAATCAGACAGACACTACTCTTACATTCTAGCATTCACTTAGGCAGTACCCATGTACTCATCCATTCACTCAGGCACTATCCATGCCCTCATCCAATGACCCAGGCATTACTCTTGCACTCATACTTGCACTCATCAAATGACCCAGACATTACCCTTCCACCAAAGCTTCCACTCAGGCACTACTCATGCACTCATGCATTCACTCAGGCAGTACTCATACACTCATGCTGTGCAGTTAACACTGAGGGGAGCACAAATTGAGCACTACATGTACCATGATGCAAAGGAGAAAACTTTTCTGGGTTATCATGTAGTGTCTGGTCGTACCCTTTTCCCTGCCCAAACTGTTTTTCATGAGCTCCTCTACCATATATCGCACATTCCTAATGTTCTTTTTTGTAAAAATTGCAATCTGGCCCATTGATTACACTTTATCCGGCCCCAGCCAGAGATGACTGCTCGAGCCGGAGAGTACGGCCCTAGCCGGAGAGTACGGTCTGGGTGTGGGGAGTACGGTCCGGCGGTGGAGAGTACGCTCCTGGTGTGGAGAGTATGGTCCGGATGCGGAAATTCTGGCCCGAGTGCGGACGTAAAGTTAGGAGTCGTAAGTGCATTCTGTGAATACCAAAGATCATAAGTGCCTTCTGTGAATACCAAAAGTAGTACGTTTAGGATTTTGTCTCAGATTAGTTCTGTGAATCGGCCCTTTAGTCTCAATCATTCTCACTCGTTCATACTGAGTCCTACTCATTTAGACTCACTCTGACTGTGACTCACTCAGTAACCCTCACTGTCATTCTCCCTCACATTTACACTCACTGTCATTCTCCCTCACAATAACACTCACTGTCATTCTCCCTCACAAAAACACTCACTGTCATTCTCTCTCACTCAATATCATTCATCACATACATACTCATCTATGAACTCATGGGGGCAGATTTATGTTGCCTGGCGCATCCCTGCAAATCAGCAAGGATGCGCCAGGAATGATGCGTCACGCAAGTTTACCCTTGCGCCACACATGATGCGCCGCATTTATAATGCGGCGCATCATGGCGCAGGAATAAACAGATGCGTGACGCATCCAATGGCGTAAGGTTGGCGCAGTGCTTCAGTTGCGTCGCAAGCGCGACGCAACTCCAGCACTGTTCCAACCAACCCTATTCCTAACATGGTGCGTCAAGCCTTACGCCTGCTTCAAGCAGGCGCAGGGTTTTGGCGCATCAGCGTTGGGAAAGTGACTCAGTCAAATCTTATAGATTTGACTGAGTCACTTTTCAGGGGTGTTCCTGCGACGGAACGCCCCCCCCTATGTCGACACGCCCACGTGAAACCTGACGCAGGTTTTACGTGGCGCAGGGCTTTACATCGTGACGCATCTCCATAGATGCGTCACGATGTAAATATGGCGCAACGTGGCGCAGGGTTTACACCGCCGCTGCGTCACAAAAGTGACGCAACGGCGGCGTAAAAGTGGCGCATCTTCGATATAGATCTGCCCCATGGTTACTTACTGATTCTCTCACTTTGACTCACACACACACACACCACATGCATGTGCTGTCTCTCACTGACACACATTTACCCACAAACACACATACTTACCCATATACACAGCACACAAAATGTAACAGCTTTAAGGCTTTTTTGTTACTTACCTTGCTGCAGGTCCCTTTTGGACTCTTGTCAATTCAGATTCTGGCACTGGGCATGAAACTGAAACCTCATATTTGCACAGTTGCAGATTTCAGGTTTTAAGTCTCTGATCTTTCACCTCACCATTTCCCACCACTGTGACAAGTTGGGAAAGGGTGGGGTGACAGGCTGATTGGTACGTAGCCATGGCCTTGCAGGGCTTAAGCCTGCAGCACCCATGTCTACCTCTAGCTGTGATACCCAGTCAAGGGAGTAGCTAGAAAATTAAAATAGTCCCCAATTGTAACTAAAGCACTTATGCCACCAACTATACAAAGCAAGTGAGCTGAACACTCGCTAGAACAGCTTCCTCGTCTTTTCCGTCCATTCATATATCCATTCATTCTTTCACCGTTCCATCTACCTTCTGATATCCACTATTTCATCATTGCATTCTGTCATACATTCATTCTTTCCCCCAGCATTTATTCTTTCCCCATTCCGACCACTCATCCATCCATCCAATCTGTCATCCATCATCCATCCATCCACCCATCCATCTATCCATCAGTTCTGCCATCATCCATCCACTGTGTCATCCATCCACTCTGCCATCCATCATCCAATTTCCATCCATCTATCCACTCTGCCGTCCATCCATTCTTCTACTCTGCCATCCATCTATCCTCTATCATCCATCCATTCATCGATCCATCCATCTATCCACTCTGCCATCCATTCACCCACGCAGTCTGCCATCCATCCATTCATCCACTCTGCCATCCACTCTGCCATCCATCCATTCACTCTACAATCCACCCATCCACTGTGCCATTCATCCATCCACTCTACCATCCACTCGCCCTTCCATCCATTCTTCATCCATTAACTCTGCCCTCCGTTCATCCATCCATCCATCCATCCATTCATTAACTCTGCCATATATCCATCCATTCTGCCATCCAACCATCCACCCACATTGCATTCATCAACCCTGCCATCTACCCATCCATCCACTCTGCCATCTATTCGACCACTCTGTCACCCATCTATCCTCCATCATCCATCCATTTATTGATCCATTCATCGATCCATTCATCTATCCACTCTGCCATTCTATCCTTCCACCCTCCCACTCTGCCATCCATCCATTCACCCACTCTGCCATCCATCAATCCATTCTGCCATCCACTCTGCCATCCATCCACCCGCTCTGCCATCCACTCGCCCTTCCAGTCATCCTTCATCCATTCACTCTACCATCCAGCCATCCATCCATCCATCATCCATCCATTTGGCAAGTTTGCCATATATCCATCCACTCTGCCATCCAGCCATCCATCCACTTTGCCATCCACCCACCCTGCCATCCATCCATCCACTCTGCCATCCATTCACTCATCTTTTCACCCACTCATCCATCCCTTTACTCTGCAGTCCTCTCACCTGTCCATCTACCTAACCATTCACCATTTACTCTGCCATACTTTCACCTGTTCAGCTCATATCCATTCACTCATACATGCATCCATCATTCACTCATCCATCCCTTTACTCTACCATCCTTTCACCTGTCCATCCAGCTATCCATTTACTCACTCATCCATCCTTTTACTTTGCCATCCTTCCACCTGCCCATCCACCAGTCACTTATTCTTTCACTCACTCATTCAATTTCTCATTCATCTGCCCATTTCCCCATACATCCTTCTTTTCACCCTTCCTTCCAATAGTCCTTCTTTCTTTCCCTGTTCTATTTACCCAGCTGACCAGTTTCCTTGCTGCTGCTTGCTGTTCTATTGATGCTGCATTTATATGATGAGCTATTGTCTACTGAGCTCATGACAGAAGACGCCCAGGAAGAACTCAACCCCCACTGTAGCTGCTAAAGTGGGGGGTTCACAACGCCCCTGCGGTCAGTACATCACAAATGGGAGCAGCACAGAGGCGTGCCAGGGGCACAAAGCCAGGGATGGAATTCCTCCAGCCCTGGTGATCTTTCTTTGAAGGCTGGTGCAGGCACCTTTGTGAACCTGGGCCAGCCTTCAGACAGAGATCTTTGCTGCACAGAAGGAGGTCAGCATTTTCATTACACCAAGAGCGAATAACGTTATTCATTCTTGGTATAATACAAACAAATGAGCCAGAAAACAAGGGGGCCCATTAATAGGAGGCGCAACTGGATCTACATGGTCTGATTCTTTGTGTGCTCACTCAGCAGCAGCACATGACACAAGCAACTCATAAAAGGTTAACAAAGCGCTTGTTTGCATACCACCTATAACTTACTCTTTAATGGCCTAATGTATGAAATTTCTATTGGCAAAAAGTGGTCGCAAATTGCACACTGATTTTTCGCAAAATGGAAAAGAATTTTGCGCACCAATGTATGTACTAATAGGTCTGTTCACAACATTCCAAATTGTTGAGGGTCGAAGTCTGACCTATCTCATCAATATTCATGAGGTATGTTGTGAATTGAGACTCACTACGATTGGATGCCTTCACAAGGATGGATGCCTGCTGAGGTCAATGTCTATGATGTATTCCCCAATGTATGTTACAAAACAATAAAAACTTAGTGTTAGAAATTGGGTTTCTATTTCATAGAGGTATGCACTCTGTCCAAGTAGTGACCACAATCCTAGTTAGGGTAAGCTAGATGCACACGTTTTGAATTAACCTGTGCTCATCATTTGGTAGCTTGGCACAGAGCAGGCAGGCTTAACTTAATAGGAAAGTATAAAGTATTTGTTTAACACACACACAGTAACAATGAAAACACCACAAAAAGACTCCAGGTTCAGAAAAATAGAAAACAATTATCTGCGTAAAATGAGGCCAAAATGACAAACATCCAATCAATAGAAGTCGAGATGTTAATTTTTCAAGAAGAAATGCAAAAACAGTGCTTAACTCATTAACCGCGGTGCAAATTCCGCCCCTGTGCGGGAGTTTTATTGAGTGGGCGGGGCCGCGTCGGCCAATAGACGTGCACAGCACTATCGAGGTAGTGCTCGACACGGCCGTTGGCCGATGCACGCACGCAACGGGTTAAAAGTCAGTAGTGCTTAAAGGTTACTTGAGGTCGCAAGGGACTAGGGTAAATACAAAGTTCAGACGATGTGTTGGTTCCGATCGGTGCACAATTGACAATTCATCGGTTTTGTATAAAATCCACTGAAGAACCCATTTCTGAGGCCAAGGACTGTGTGGTAAATAATTTAATTACCGGAACTTAATTTGATGCGGAAAATCTATAATAATAGCTCAGTAAAATAAGAGGCAGAATCCGTGGTATTAGAGGTTCGGAACGGGCTTTATTCCAGAATCAATTCGAATTGAGGACTTCATGTTCCATCACCACGAAGGTTCAGGAAGTGAAGGGCCAACTTTATTGACAAGTAATCATTTTTATACAATAGGCATTACAATGAAACAGATGGAGGAGGCGTAACAATTGATAGCAAAGATAAAACATACATGCGTAGCTAGAGTGGGTGTAACTGGGCGTAACTAAAGAACGTCATCAGGTATGATGTCATAATAGGGTGGTTCCATGAAAGAATTTCGCAATGTCAGCAGAAATACTTGGCAGAAATGCGCGCGCAGCAGCATGACGTGTGATTGACGTGCAACTAGGGGGTGAAGGGGACTTGACATTTAGCTCTACATGTGGAGACAGAAGTCTGGGGGGTCAAGTCAACCTAATCCCAAATCATATCTAACATCCTATGTTTAAAGAACTGTGTTATCCAAAAAGAAAGGTCTTTCGAACAAAATCTATTCTATACTGACTGTGAGTGCGTGTACAAGCGTCTAAGTGTCTACACTAGATGCGAGGGCAGAAATCTTCCATAGTAACAGGGCTATGAATTACTTGCATAAAGACAGAGAAGCCGGGCCCTTTGCTCGGTAGCTGGAAGAATGTTTACTTAAACTACTAGACAGGAATGCATTGGATAGGGAGCGGAGCAGATAATTTCGAAGGTGAAATACAGTTTCTTGGCAGGCAACAGGCTGGAGTCAGGCACCGTTAGCCGCGCAGGGAGTAGGACAAAGTTCATGGATACAGATGCGAGCTCAGACTGGAGCTTTCAGAGGCAGAAGGCAGGAAAAGGCTTGATGGCAGAATCAGGGCCTACTCGCCTGGACTGTAAAATGGGATAAATGAACCATATAAAGCCGGTGGCCTTTCATACTTAGGAATGGAATATCCGGCCCATTCATGGCGGATCTGAAAGAGGACATGTTGACGGTGGACGCACATGTGTTTGCGTCTTCATAACTGGAACTGGAGGGATCATACATGTACTTGTGATTTGTACATGAAACCGTTGGGGTCCAAGATAGGGGACATAACTGATCATAAAAATCCATATTTCCACATTCCCTCCTTGTCCCCTACTTGCCCGTTAAGAGATATCAATCTTCATCAATCCGTTGATCTGTTCATATAGCATCATTTGTTCTTCTTTTTTCTTCTGGGATGAATGAAATTTTGGTGGTGGAATACACGATGTGGCACACAGGCCGCAAATCGCTGGTCCACATTGTAGGCATAAGCAGCAACTGAATAGTATGAGAAAGCCAATACCTAGGAAGGATAGGACCCTCCATCCAAAGGTAGATAATACACTCCAAAACCAACCGGACCAAGTCCAGGTGCCTGGATTCTGGTGTATCTGGCTTACAATCTTATGAAGGCGAGTTATGGCTTTATATACAGATGGCGAATTTTCTGGTATGAAAATGCAACAGCTTGATCCGATGACCCTACAAGCTCCGCCCCTATCAGCCAGGATGACGTCAAGGACAAGACGATTTTGAAGCACAACAATCCGCATAGCAGACTGTTCTTCTGTTAAATTGCCTAAGGCGGAAATAGTTTCGTTTACTACTGCTTCAAGGGTTCTGGTTAATCTACGTATCAGCTTACTATTAGTAACTGTACCTATATAAGGAAAGAGACCTTTATTGAAATCTGTGTATTTTTCCCATGCTGTCTCAGTGTAATCGACTATTGGGAGATCTCTCCGTTCTCTATTGTGTACTAAATGAGTATTTCTGTGATAATCAGGAGGAGCTAGGAAAACAGGTGGCAAAAGGAATCCGATGTAGCAGGTACCATCCCAATCTAGAGGCAAACGTATATATGCCGTCTGACCACATATGAAGTAGGAATGGCGGGAAGCTCTAAATGTAGACTTGCCTTGATCACTAAATTCTATTACAGTGGTGCATCTACTATGGCCCATATGTATGGAACCATTCTTTCTTACACATAATTCACCTTTAACTGGAAATACTGACATGGCGGGCAAAATTGGTGTAGCTTCGGATTCGACATTCAGGATCATGAGATTAAGCGTAAAATTACCTAATCCATATACTTCATTTTCTAGATCAGTTCCTGTTCTTTTGGGAAGTCCCTCCTTGTTAGGGTAACAGACTTTGAGCAAAACTAAGTTCAGATTTCCCCATACCCAGTTGTCTTGATAAACTGCAGAATTCGAATCTAGGGAATTAATTAAACTAAACCATGCTCCACAGGAGCCATTGTGTGTGAATGGGTATGGAAAGAGAGGCAGAATTCCTTTATAGTTCTGATAGGGAGGGAGTCGGCCACATATCCAACAATTTGTAGCATTGCTAACCTGATGGGAATGATGTAACATACTAATAAAAGTGTTATTGCGCAGCGCAAATCTATAGGACAACTCATGCGGGGGTAATTCACTAAAAGAATGTTCAGCAGTAACATTGTAAACATGTTTAGAAATAGGATAATATATGTGCAACAATATACTTGCAGCGATTATTAAAAGACTTAAGAAAAACAAAATTAATAACGTCACTGTGCAATGACTACGCAGTGATTTACAGTACGCATGTTGTTTCAACTTCATCCCTCTGTTTCTTTCTCTATACAGGTCTAAGGGATACATGTCAGAGACAAATTCGACCGATTCACCTTGGAGAGGACTTAAACAATCAAATTGCCTGACTTGTTAGACCGAAGTTTTAGTTTATATTGTTCATTGTCATTCAGTTCAACCAAAGGAAGTTTTGAGTCAATCGGTGAAGACACGCGAGGTGTGTCATTTACGTCGGACGGTAGTCCATGAAATTTCTTGATATGACTTGAATGTATCCAGCCTTTTCGACCTTCGATTTTCACGGCTGTCCTCGTTGTTAACAGTACGAGTTGAGGCGATTTCCACCTAGGATCCAGCTGAGACTTCCGGTCAAAGTTCCTCACTAATACCAAGTCCCCTGGAATTACGTCATGGGGTTTCACCTCGGTGTTGTCGGGAAAGGCTGCAGCTACCTGTGAACGACAAGATTGTAGTGCAGACATCAAGGAAGCCAAGTAATCTGTCAGCATATTACAGTCAATATCAGTTATTTTGCGTGGTATAGGCGTCCCCCACATATTTGGTGGTCTACCGAAGATCACTTCATAAGGACATAGTCCTGTTCGAGAGTGTGCTACCATTCTCATGTAAAAGAGTGCAACTGGTAAGGCTACTACCCAGTCGACACCTTTCTCTCTACATATTTTGGACAGTCTAATTTTCAGGGTCTGATTATGTCGTTCCACGAGACCTGCTGCCTCGGGGTGTCGGACACAGTGAAATTTCCACTGATAGCCTAACAAAAGTGAAACGTGTTTCATTAGTTCGGATGAGAACGGCTGGCCGTTATCTGAGTAGACAACACGTGGTAAACCGTACCGTGGGAAGAATTCTCGAACCAACTGTTTGGCAGTAGTCGGGGCAGTGTAATCTGAAACCGGGTATGCCTCTGTCCAACGGGAAAGAGCACAGACAACTACGAGAACATATTTGAATCCTCGACATCGTTCCATCTGGATATAATCCATCTGGAGGACTTCAAAAGGGTGATCAGGAGGCTGAAATCCACCCTGTTCTACGGGAATGCTTTTACCTGGGTTAAACTGACAACAGATCATACAGGTACGAACTTTTTGTTTAGCTGCTGCTCGTAAATGTTTGTTGAACCAAATGTGTTGAATGCTGTCTAGCATAGCTTTTTCTCCTAGATGTGCTGGACTATGTACAGTATTAATTATAACTTGGACCATTGAATCAGGAAGGAACCACACAGATTTTTCCTTCGTCATCCATCCTTGATCCGTTTGGATCCCTCCTAATTCAGTCCATTTCTTTATTTCGTCTGGTGTAGCATGTGTCTGTATGTCAATTACGTCAAGAGCGGGATCCTTAACCGTCATGCAATGTGTTGGTGTCGGGACTATTGTCTTTGTCATGTCGGATGTTTGAATTTGTGCAGTCTGTTTAGCTGTTCTGTCAGCTAGATCATTGCCTTGAGAAATGATATCAGTAACTTTCGTATGAGCTTTACATTTCATAATTGATATTGCAGTGGGTAGATGTATTGCATCTAATAAGGCATGAATGAGGGGTCCGTGCTGAATGTGGGCACCGTGAGAAGTTAAATAACCTCTCTCTCGCCACAGCACGCCGAAGTCATGTACAACTCCGAATGCATAACGTGAATCAGTGTATATGTTGACTTTTTTATTTGTGGCTTGAATACAGGCTTGTGTCAGAGCGATGAGCTCTGCGGCTTGAGCTGACAAGGTATTTATGCTGTTTGTTTCAATGATTTCAGTGTCTGTTGTGACTGCGTAAGCGGCCACTAACTCTCCTGTACCTGTTCTCATACATGAACCATCTACATACAACGTCAGGTCTGGGTCTGACAATGGGACGTCTGTTAAATCTTGTCTGGGTTTCGTCGTGATAGTGATAACTTCAATACAATCATGTGCTAGTGGGTCTGTTCCGTTTATTGGTAACAGTGTGGCAGGATTCAATGTACTACAACGTCTGATTTCTATATGTGGCTGAAACAATGTTAATTCGTAACCAGTGAGTCGTGCTATAGTCAAGTGTTGTGTTTGTGTGCGGTTCAAGAGAACCTCTACTGCATGTGGTACTTGTAATGTCAATGGATGTCCTAGTACTATGGCATCGCTTTGTCTGATTGCTAAAGCTGTTGCTGCCACTGATTTCAGGCACGCAGGCAAAGCCTGAGCTACGGGATCTAATGTACTAGAAAAATAAGCACATGGTTTGTGTGATCCTGCTTGTTCCTGTGTGAGTACTGACAAGGCAGTACCTTCGCGTTCTGTAACAAAGAGTGTAAACTGTTTATTGTAACATGGTGTTGCTAAAACAGGTGCTTGGCATAAAGCTTTCTTTAGGCTTTCAAAAGCTTGTGTATGTTCCTGAGTCCAAGGGAGAACAGTCGATGTGGCTGCCTCCTGTGTTGTCAATTGAATGAGTGGTTTTGCTAGAAATGCATCCTGAGGGATCCACTGCCTACAATATGAAGTGAGGCCTATGAAAGCCCGCACCTCCTTTTGTGTCTTGGGTATTGGCATATTAGCAATTAACTGGATGCGATCTGGTGTAAGCTGCCTTCCCTCCTTGGACAGCGAGTGACCAAGGTAAACAACTCGCTGGACACAGAATTGCAGCTTAGAAGGGGACACCTTGTGCCCCTTTTCGGCCAAAAATTGTAAAACCGTCAGTGAGGCTTTTTCACATTCAGGTTCGCTTCTAGCGGTGATCAGCAGATCATCGACATATTGAAGCAGGGCAGTGTTGACTGGCATGTGGATACTGTCGAGTTCTCGTTTCAGTGCTTGGCTATAGATGCTGGGGCTTTCTGTGAATCCTTGAGGTGCGCGTGTGAATTTAAAGCTTCGTCCATTTAAACTAAATCCGAACAAGTATTGGCTTTCCGGATCTATTGGGACGCTGAAAAAGGCATTCTTGAGATCAATTACAGTAAAGAATGTTGCTTCGGAATCAATGGCTGTCAGTAATGAAGAAATGTCTGGGACTACGGGGTATTGTGGTACTATGCATTTATTTAATTCGCGCAGATCAATAACCAATCGATATACTGGCGGGGCTGTTGGATCGGTTCGTTTAAGAATCGGAATTATCGGTGAATTACATACATTGGAGTCAGTTTCCACAACCACTCCTTGGGTAATAAGCTCGTCAATGATTTGCAGTAAAGCCACTACAGCATCTGGGGGTAACTTGTATTGTCGCATTCGTGGTAGTACCACTCCTGCCTTTAGTGTGACTCGATATGGTGTAATGTTCATGCAACCAACATCTGTAGGGCCTTGCGCCCATAAATGTGTGGGTAAAGTCTGCAGTCGGTGATCCATGTCTCGGGACACGTAGTGCCCTTTGAAATCACGTAAAAACAATCTTACTCCTTCCGGAGAACAACATATTATAGCTCCTAGAGCTTTCAAAGTTTTTATGCCTAACAGGTTTTCTGGACATGATTTAGTAAGTAATAAATCTGTAGTTCGTGTCAAGGGACCAATCGTAAGTGGAAGAGGCTGTGATACTTCGTTAATGATAGGTTTTCCTGAAAAACCAAGGGAAATATTCTGTGAGCCTGAGAGGGGTGCCCCTGGAACTTCACTACGTTTTATTGTTGTTCGGCTTGCCCCTGTATCAAGTAAAAACTTTCTATCTTGGCCTAATAGTTCACTGTGTACATAAGGTCCTTCTTGATCTACAGGGACCTCAATAAGGGGTAAGCCAACTTCCCTCTCTAGGCTGTTTCATGAGTATCGTTGATAATCAGGGTAGTCATACTGTGCGGTCTGATACATCTGTCGGGTCGTTGTTTGTGTGGCAGCAATAGGCTGCGGTGGTGGAGCTGGCATAGACTGTTGCGGAGCTGGCATGGACTGTGCATGCTGCGGGGCTCCTTGTTCGTTCTGATCCTGTCTAAGTGGTCGTGGTCTTTCTTTTGTGTTACCTATGGCGATATTATGTTTTAAAACGGGACAATCGTGTACATAATGACCTGGCTGTTTACAATAGTTGCATGTCCCTTTTACAGGACCTGTTGAAACACTGGACTGTGTTATACCCTTCTTATGACCGTCAGCTGGCACTGTCTGGGAAACTAGCATTTTCATTTTCGTGTCTTTCATGCGTCTATGTTCATGTTCTTGTTCTTCTCTAATTCTATTGTGATGGTACTGTAGCATTTGTAACATTTGTGACGGAGTGTTACCTTGCCAGGTACTCTCGAATTTCAATACTCTATTCTTAACTTGGGGCAAGGCATTTTCAACCAATTTTGTCACAAACAGATGTGGATACGACTCGCTACTTGCTTTTATTCCACTATTTATACCAAAACATTTTTCAAATCGGGAATAGAAATCACTAGTGTCTTCATCTGATTTTTGTTTACAGGCTGAGATTGCACCCCAGTCTTCCTTTTTCGTAGTTAATAAACGTGGCAGTACCTGTACTAGTAGACCTGGTAGTGCTTTGGTCTTGTCCCCGAGTCCTGAACCTGGACCTCGAGCTTTTTCTTCGTTTTCTAATGCTGTCCAATCTATCTTCTGGTCTCCCACCTCCCAATCCTTTTCCTTGAGTTTTTCGTAAATGCCCGCAGGCATTAATACCTTCAATATTGTCATAATGTCGGGGTAGGTATATTCTCCCATGAGTAACATATCTTTAATTTCACGGTGGAAACCCGCTGGGTCTTTGTCATGACTGGGTACCACTTTCTTCATTTCTAATAGTTCTATTTTGGATATGGGTGTGTATACAAACACACGTTTAAACTCATTGTCATCACCTTTTATCGGGTGCACTTCGCGTAAGGGATTCTGTCTATCCATGTAATACGTCGTTCTTTCCTTGATGGGCAGTGAGACATGTTCAGGACATACAAAAAGAATGTACTGCTTTCTGGATTCTAGTATTTCTCTAATTAACTTAGTACCGGAACCTCTCCATTTATTCGTGAGTAATTCAGTCAATATATCAGGTAAGGGGCCAGGATCGGAGTGTTGGCTTTTATATAATATAAGGAGTTGTTGAATCATATAGATACCAGCTAAACGCTGTTCATCTGGGGCGAGGTTCAAAAACGTATGTGCTAGTGTATCATCCCCATATTTTCCGGGACTATCAACCCAGTGAACGGCTGACCTGGCTAATTCTTGTTCGTCCATAGAATCGAGTATATGATAACCCCTTCGTTCTCGGAGTAATTTGTCAGCGGCTTGGAATGAATGTTCGGGGGACCTTATATTTATTATAGGAGTTTGGAATTTTCTGCTATTATCTGGACGTATCGGACGTATCGGATCAGTAAAGCATCTAGTATTATTGCAAGATCTTCCTCTACCTACATAGGCCATGGTTTCTAACTGTCCTGTGGGCAGTTCTAATTCTTCCTCGTCCTCGGTTTGTTCAGGTTCATCTACTGCTAATCTTTCTTCGTGTATTCGTTCTATTTCTCTGCGGATCTTTCGGCACATAGCTACTATACATGATCGTTTATCATGTTTCCCCTCTGATATATTCTTACCCCATGTGGTAAGAATTTGCATTTCTTCCGGATT
The DNA here is from genome assembly GCF_964204655.1 of Triturus cristatus. Classification (NCBI taxonomy): domain Eukaryota; kingdom Metazoa; phylum Chordata; class Amphibia; order Caudata; family Salamandridae; genus Triturus; species Triturus cristatus. The sequence goes on along the minus strand of NC_140593.1, from coordinate 133,359,871 downwards.
TACCCCTGGTTGATCTTGATTTCTGCTCACACAGTTTATGAGGAAACGTAACAGTTCCCCCTGTATTTCCACTTTTTGGTACTCCATGGCTCTGTTAATACTCTCAGGGTCTCGCCCTGACTGAACAAAGTGATATATATTTTCTAAATGTGCAGTCATTCCTGGTAGCTTCCCTAAATATATTGCAGCTCGTCGGATACGTAATGATGCCAGCATCATTTCGTCCCCTTTTCCGGGCACAGGGTCATATCTACAATCTATTAGAAGTTCCTTGAGCGTGTTGGGAGTTACTAGTTTGGGCGTACGTTGGTGGGCTAATTCTTGAAAGGAAAGTTTATTTGTTCTGGGTGGCGTGGAAAAATTGTTCGATGTACCTCCGGTAGCACCACCTGGGGTGCTGGATGTGAAAGGATTCGTTGAACGGGATATAGCAACCATAGGTGTGGGTGCAGATGTAGAAACAGATGTGCTTGCCGGAACTTGTGTCGGGGTTTGCTGTTGCAGAGGTACAGACGGAGGAGGGTCTTGGCGTTGAACCCCCTCGGCAGGCGGTCTATGTGGCGCAGCATTAGCATACTCGGGAGCTGCGTCGTCTAAATAAGAGGAAAGAAAAACATCTTCTGCGGTTCTGGGATGCCCTTTGGGATGTACTTTTATCGGGAACAATGGGGGTGGCAAGTCTTTTGGTATCTCCGGAGTAGCCTTAGGTAATCCTTCGGCCAGAAGAGGATACATACCATTCACAAGGGCATTTCTTTGTCTGTCTGTTTGTTCTGACTTTACTCGAGTACCTTCTTTAATTAATAAATTTTCTCGAACTTTATTTGAATTCTCCTTACTTTTCTCTTCCTGTCTGAGCGCTTTTTCTGTACGTCTATATGATTCTTTACGCCATAATTCAATGGCATCTTTCTGTGACTGTCTAGCTTTCTTTTTCCATAATTCTTCTTCTACTTTCATGATGCAGTCTGCATCCCAGGTCCCAGCTGCGGGCCACCTCTGACTTTCTGGTAATTCCTTGGTGTAGTCTACCCATAGATCAAGAAATAATATGGCGTCTAGGCCATGTTTATGATACATGAAGTACCCTGGAGTGTCCCTAGGAGGAATGGGAACAGCTTCTTCGAGTACCCCTTTTCTAGTTTTGATCTGTCTTAATTTCGAAAAGAGCGGCATATTGAGAACTGATCTGTTACCTAATTTTGAACACGTTTAATACCATAAAACACAATAATGAACAGTCATTCACACCACAATATACAGAACGTATTTAAAACATTTTAACATTTAACATTTAATGAAAGTAAACAATGATGGCCAATTAGGGAACTAGTCACTAAACATAATACTCGGTACTAACCAGATAATTCTGAATTATATACTAGACATACTTGATATACTGCTAAACAGTACAGATACACTGCTGAAACAGTGCAGACCGGATTTGTGTACCCAAACCCGTCTTGACCGGCACAAACTATGTGCACGTCAGAACGCCTCCCCGATAATGGTACTCACCGGGTAGCTCGGAACGGAAGGCCTCGGAACTGAACTGAACTTGAACCGGACTGGACTCGACTCGAAACTTCGGAAACTTCGGAAACTGGTGGGCCTCTGTATACCTCGGATCTTGCTCTCTCAGCTAGGCTCTGGTCGGGATACTTCGCACTTCTCACCGCCTCGTCTGGGTGTTGATCGCAGCCTCAGTTACCCCCGCTCGGCAGGAGGGAGATACAGGAAATCCTGTGGGTACGCGTTGTTGTCCGTCCAGCTGTGACAGGAGACCGGGCCTGCAACGCACCGCCGGCGCGTGAGATGAGAAAGTGTCCCTATTCGGGCGCCATATATGTGGTAAATAATTTAATTACCGGAACTTAATTTGATGCGGAAAATCTATAATAATAGCTCAGTAAAATAAGAGGCAGAATCCGTGGTATTAGAGGTTCGGAACGGGCTTTATTCCAGAATCAATTCGAATTGAGGACTTCATGTTCCATCACCACGAAGGTTCAGGAAGTGAAGGGCCAACTTTATTGACAAGTAATCATTTTTATACAATAGGCATTACAATGAAACAGATGGAGGAGGCGTAACAATTGATAGCAAAGATAAAACATACATGCGTAGCTAGAGTGGGTGTAACTGGGCGTAACTAAAGAACGTCATCAGGTATGATGTCATAATAGGGTGGTTCCATGAAAGAATTTCGCAATGTCAGCAGAAATACTTGGCAGAAATGCGCGCGCAGCAGCATGACGTGTGATTGACGTGCAACTAGGGGGTGAAGGGGACTTGACATTTAGCTCTACATGTGGAGACAGAAGTCTGGGGGGTCAAGTCAACCTAATCCCAAATCATATCTAACATCCTATGTTTAAAGAACTGTGTTATCCAAAAAGAAAGGTCTTTCGAACAAAATCTATTCTATACTGACTGTGAGTGCGTGTACAAGCGTCTAAGTGTCTACACTAGATGCGAGGGCAGAAATCTTCCATAGTAACAGGGCTATGAATTACTTGCATAAAGACAGAGAAGCCGGGCCCTTTGCTCGGTAGCTGGAAGAATGTTTACTTAAACTACTAGACAGGAATGCATTGGATAGGGAGCGGAGCAGATAATTTCGAAGGTGAAATACAGTTTCTTGGCAGGCAACAGGCTGGAGTCAGGCACCGTTAGCCGCGCAGGGAGTAGGACAAAGTTCATGGATACAGATGCGAGCTCAGACTGGAGCTTTCAGAGGCAGAAGGCAGGAAAAGGCTTGATGGCAGAATCAGGGCCTACTCGCCTGGACTGTAAAATGGGATAAATGAACCATATAAAGCCGGTGGCCTTTCATACTTAGGAATGGAATATCCGGCCCATTCATGGCGGATCTGAAAGAGGACATGTTGACGGTGGACGCACATGTGTTTGCGTCTTCATAACTGGAACTGGAGGGATCATACATGTACTTGTGATTTGTACATGAAACCGTTGGGGTCCAAGATAGGGGACATAACTGATCATAAAAATCCATATTTCCACAACTGGAGGGGCACCTGAGGCAAGGGTAGAACTCACAGATGGCAGAGTCCAGCAGCACCAGCAGAATTGCAACAAGTCTTTTGTGTCCCTGAGACTTCAGAAAATAGGAGGCAAGCCAGCAAGCCATTTGAGTCACTCTGAGTTCAAGTGAGATGGGTCCAGTCCTTGTCCTCAGCAGGGCAGAGATCAGCAGGGCAGCACAGCTAAGCAGAGAAGCAGTTTCTCATAACAGTCAGTCAAGGCAGAGAGGCAATGCTTGCAGCACAGCAGTTTTAACTCCAGCAGAGTTCTTCCCGGTACCTAGTGTACTGATTCGTTGGGTTCTGAGCCCTAGTCCTTGTACCCAAATGTGCCTTTGAAGTGGGCGGTGACTTAAAAGCAGCTCCTTGAAGTGAAAAGGTCCCCTTTCATCTATGCCCTGTCTGCCAGGCTATCTGTGAAGGCTAATCAGTCCTATGTGGGAGGACAGGACAGTGCCTATTCAGATGTAAGTGTGAGCTTCCTCTCCCCCTTGCTGTCCAAAAAATATCAGAATGCAGATGAGTCCTTGATCACGCCCACCCTTCCTGTGTTTATGGCTGTCTAGAGGGATTGCACAGATTGTAGCTGTCACCCAGCCCAGATGTGTAATGGAGATAGGCTGCAGGCACACAGACAGGGCCGGACTGAGAAACGAAACTGGCCCATGCAAACTGTTCGGCCGGCCCCCCCTGGAGGAAGGGGAGGTGCCGTTTACGAGGGCCGATTTCGGCTGATTTTGTTACAGGGGGACAATATTGCCGAACCCCGGTAACAAATATGGCCTCCAGGGGCCCAAAACCGGCCCCCAACCTGGCGGCCCACCGGGGAAACGCCTGGTGTGCGCTACGGCCAGTCCAGCCCTACATACAGAGCAGAGTTAAGAACAGAGAAATGTCCACTTTCTAAAAGTGACATTTCTAAAATAGTAATGTCAAGTCCAACTTTACTACTACAGAGGAATTATCATTACTATTCCAAAGAGATGAAACATGATTTTGCTACTCCTTTCCAATCAGGAATTACAGCTTAAAATTATGTAAGGAATTCCCACTGCTAGCCCATGAGAGGAGTAGGCCTCACAGAAGGGAACAATGAATTAAGCTGTTTGTCACTACCAGGACATGTAAAAATTAAAAGTTCATGTCCTACCTTCTACTTACACATCACCCTGCTCTTAGGGCTACCTAGGGCTTACCTTAGGGGTGACCTATGTGTAACAAAAAGGGAGTTTAAAGCTTGGCAAGGGGTTTTTAATGCTGAGTTGAAGTGTCAGTAAACTACGCACACAAGCCCTCCAATGGCAGGCCTGAGACAGGTTTGAAAGGCTACTTGTGTGGGTGGCACAATCTGTGCTGCAGGGCTACTAGTAGCATTTACATATAAGGGTATATGGTATACCACTTTACAAGGAACTTATAGGTAAATTAAATATGCCAATCAGCTATACACCAATGTTACCATGTTGAGAGGAAAAGCTCATACACTTTAGCACTGGTAAAGTGCTCAGAGTCCTAAGGCCAACAAAAAGATACAGAAAAGTAGAGTTAAGGAGGCAAAACGTTGGGGGAAAATCACCCTAGGGATGACAGGTCTAACACTTGGTAATTCAATAACAGTGCAATTGTGCCTTGCTTCATACGCGCTTGAGAGCCTGAGAGCTTGACACAATCCCTACCTTTTCATCCGCCGTGAGGGGAACGGCTTCGCCAGTGGGGGAATCCCGGTTATTTCCTCATTCCTGACGCCGTGAGGGGAATGGCTTGAAGGCGACTACGCTACCCGGCATCCCACACCATCGGCGCTGCAGGTGATGTCACCCAGGCATGCCGGAACAGCACTTAAGCCGCCGGGTGCCACCGCAGCGCGGGACGCGCTTGAGAGCCTGAGAGCTTGACACAATCCCTACCTTTTCATCCGCCGTGAGGGGAACGGCTTCGCCAGTGGGGTAATCCCGGTTATTTCCTCATTCCTGATGCCGTGAGGGGAACGGCTTGAAGGCGACTACGCTACCCGGCATCCCACACCATCGGCGCTGCAGGTGACGTCACCCAGGCGTGCCGGAACAGCACTTAAGCCGCCGGGTGCCACCGCAGCGCGGGACGCACTTGAGAGCCTGAGAGCTTGACACAATCCCTACCTTTTCATCCGCCGTGAGGGGAACGGCTTCGCCAGTGGGGGAATCCCGGTTATTTCCTCATTCCTGATGCCGTGAGGGGAACGGCTTGAAGGCGACTACGCTACCCGGCATCCCACACCATCGGCGCTGCAGGTGACGTCACCCAGGCGTGCCGGAACAGCACTTAAGCCGCCGGGTGCCACCGCAGTGCGGGACGCGCGCGGGCAGCGCCCGGGCGAAGCCTGGGCCAAGGGCGAGCCCGTCCTTGCCCGTCAGAGCCCGGAGGAGTCTGGTCTGGGCCATACCCCTGACATTTGAAGATAGCCAGAGGTTACTTGTCAGGTGAGCGCCACCCACTTCCTTTATCTTACCGTAACTGACATTGTTACCCCCTTCCATTACTGCCGTACTGTTATTGCAACTTTGAGAACTATGGGGAAGCGCACTAATGCTCCTGTCATGAAATCTACCACCACATGCATAGTAAATATGCTGGAGAGGGCGGTCAGTATCGTAAGTAACGAAATCGAGCTGACGGAGAGGCGGTTATCTCTTGGTTTGGGCCAATCTGTTCCATTCACTGTACCACCCAGCGGACTCACTGGTGAAACTAGCGACCTGTCCGCTAACAACTCTGAACCCCCTGTAGTGGCCTGTGAAGCGGCTCATGACACCATATTATCTGATCTACCTGCATCAAACCCAGATGCAAGGAACACACCGACATCCACTTCTGGGGCCAAACGCAAAAGGAAAGCTGAAAAGACAGCTAGCGTGAAGAGGAAGCAACCTAGCTGCCCTTGTTCCACACGCTCGACCTTAACTTCATGGCTTCATCCATCTACCAATCAAATAACTGAGGAGGCTTCTCTGGTTGATATGATCTCTCATACGGTTGGAACTCAAACAGATAATAACTATTCTCTTTCCTCTATTGACAATGACTCTGCAAATAGAACAATTGATACGAGTTACTTAGCCACTGTTATTACCGATCATATTAAGCCAGTTCTTGACAATTTCCTCTCTTCATTGCAAGACCGCATTAGTAATTTTTTGTCTGTTCAAGTTCCTAATTTAGCATCACAATCTGTGAATGGGGTATCTCTAGCTCCTGCTAAGATATGCGACCGTGCTAATACTGGTGGGCGAACCGCTAATACTCCCTCTAGTAGTATACCCATTCCCCAACAAAACATCGATGCGACGCCCAACCCAATCCAGGGACTCAGCAACTGTGTGACTTGCAATAAGATTCGTACTTGCTTTGATGCGAGAAACATTAGGGATGTCAACAGACCTCCAGACCATATTATCGACATTTTTGATAGTAATACGTCAAATAATAAGATACCCACCAGGAATGTATCTGTGAACCCAACAAACAAGACCACACAAGAGGCCGATACTAATTCTAAGCCAATAAACCACACCGCAGGCAATAAGGAGGTGTTAAATCTGCCCCCTGAGGCATGCCCATATGTCTTAATCTTAGCAGGCGTCCCCCCTCTAAGAGAAGATCAGACTGAGTCCTGGGAGCAATTACGCTGTAAGTGTGTGGATTGGCTTACCAAACATAAGAGATTCAGGCCCTCATTGATTGGGAACATAATTATGGTACGACGAGTGGGCTGGTTGGGGACCTCACCTAAAGTTATTAATGGTGATTGCATTATTATTAATTTTCGGAGACAATCGGTGGTTAAAACTATTTTGACATCCCAGATGGAACAGAATGGTCATGACACTAATATATGGTCCTTACCCCTTGGCTATTTTTATAAACCTGTATTCGAAACATCAGCCCGTAACATATATAATTTTACTCCAACCCATAATAGATTCACTTTGCTGTCGGGTTTGGACAGTCAAGATTGACTGCCCTCCCAGGCAGCAAATGAATCAAGAACTGAGGCTACAATCTCAACATCAACCCAAGTAAGTCTCCACGCCCCTATACTGGACACATCACTTACTAGGGAAGAGGTTACAATGCCAATGCCAACCCAAGTAAGCCTCCACGCCCCTATATTGGATACATCACTAACTAGGGAAGATAACAAGACACTCAAAATATTGAGCTGGAACATAGCTGGTCTGACACCTAAGCTAAATTTAGTGGATTGGCAAGATCTAATTAATCAGCAGGATGTTCTCATGTTCCAGGAGACTTGGGCAACCCAGGAGCTGTATTTGGAGGGGTTTGAATGTTTTAATATCTTGTCCCCCATCCCCACCATAGGTAGACCTGCTGGGGGTCTTTCAATTTGGATTAACATTAAGGCAGACGGCCGCTTCAGAATCATACCCACGAACAGTGATAAATTTCAAGCAGTCCGTTACACTAGGGGAGTCTCAATTTATTTGATTAATTTTTATAATGACGATTTTAAAACTGTGCCCAATATGAACTTCTCATCTCTGTTTAATTTTGTTTTAAAATTACAATCCAATAATCGCGGTGACCAAATTACGGGTATATGTTTGGGCGGCGATTTCAACGTAAGGATCCAAAAAGACACTCTTTCAGTTATCCGACTTGACACTCAAGCACCTCTGAGCCAAAGAGGGGAACAGTTAGTGAATCTTTTAAATTCCCACAATTTTTTTAATGTTATGCAGATTGCAGACGTTTCCCCCCTTGGAAGCAGCCCAATTCCAACCTATAGAAGTAGAGGATCCACCTCTATTATTGATTATATATTTATAACTGCTCCCTTAAGAAGCTATGTATTAAAGGCAGAGGTGATCCAAACTATGCAAAGTGACCATAACCCTATTAGTACTACTCTAAGCTTCACACGCCGCCCAGCGCACGATTGTGCGCTTGGTGCACGCGACCTGGTGGCATCAAATGACAAACTAAGAGTCGTTTGGCGTAACATCGACAATAATATATTATTTGAAAAAATGATAAAACAACATTTAAATCTGGTCGATATTTGTTTATCGCCATGTTCTCACAATATAAAGGTAGTTAATGCCTTCTCAGGGTTATGCTCTGGCATTAAAAATATACTGTCTAAACCGACAAGGGAGCCAAATCCTGAGTCTGGTTGGTTTAACGCGGAATGCTCTGCGGCTAATAGAGCGCTAAGAAAGGCCCTAGTAAGTAAACCAAGAGTGGCATCTTCTATATTATTGCTCAGGGCTAATTATAAAAAAGCCATTAAATGTAGAAAGGAAGAGCTTACCAACAATTATGCAGGCAAACGTGCTAAAAGACAGCAAGAATTTTTGGAAGGCAGTTAAGGATATGAAATCTATGGGCAATACCCCCTCACCAATTGCCTGTAATATTCTGAGTGAATCTTGGGAGGCCCATTTTAGTAAGATATACGCTGCCCCTATCTTTAATAGTCCCAAAAAAGAATATATATACACCGGTGGGATACAGATTAATTTACATGAGGTCGAAGAGGCAATAGCCCAAAGCCTGGGGGGTAAAGCCCCCGGACCAGACGGTCTTCCTATCGACCTTATTAAAAGTAAACCTGATTTTTGGGCACCACTTCTCACAAACGTTTTTTTTTTCGTTTAAAGTTTATTGGAAATAAACATAAGATAGAGCAATATTACAATACAGTATGTGTCAATAGTACAAAGTAGAAAAAATATTGCGTACAATAAGGAAAGAAAAAGTAAGAAGAGGAGAGAAGAAAAAGGAGATAGGGAGAAAGAAGGGTGGGGGGAGGAAAAGTAAACAGATAGAAATATCATATACTTATATCACTGAAAATGTTGGTCTAATATATAACACATATATCCTGTTGATCTCACTACTACAAACTTAATTATATATTGAGAATAAAGCACAAAATACAACCATATTTAACTAATTATAATCTAAGGAGGTTTGGAAACTTCTTCTATGACTGGAGTATGTGATGGCAACGATTGAGCAGACACATTTAGGAAGTTAGTCACAGGTAGCCATAGTAAGTCACGTTTAATGGCTAATGTAATCGGGTGAACATAGGCTCTATCCAATCGATGGTTATAACAAACTCCATACCACCAGGCCTGAAAAGAAACATTTGAGGCATTTTTCCATGATTTAGTAATTTGTTGGAAAGCAACAGCAATAAGTAAATCAATAATGAGGATATTAAGGGAGGTGGAGGAGGACCAAACCTCCGCAACACTACCCAGAAAAATATGGGCAAAAGAAAATGGGATTTGCGTATGAAATAGTTTGTTAATTTGTTGCCAAACCCTAGACCAAAATTGATGAATAACTGGGCAAGTAAATAGCATGTGCATAAGGTCTGCAACCGGGGCTGGACATGACCAACAGGTAGAGGGACATAGATGATTAATTTGATGTAGTTTAGCAGGAGTGAGTAAAAGTCTGTTATATATAAAGAACAGAGTTTGTGTGGTATTTGCTGCCCTAGAAGATTTCCGAAGTTTAATCCAAATTTTATCCCAGGTTGAAGTGGAAAAGGAAGTAGATAAATCAGATTCCCAGCTAGATTCAACTGCAGATTTATTACGGGGCTGACCAATGAATCTTAATTTGTTATAAATTTGAGAAGCTGAAATGTTCCCTGTTAAGAATGAGATTGGAACTGGAGAGGGAGTGGTCTGCACGGAAGAAGTCATAAGCTTATCGTAAGAACTTTGAGCGGCTAGGGTCAGTAATATATATTTAGGGTGATACGAAAGGGGGAGGGAATAACACGATTGTAATGTAGAGAAGGATATACAGGTATCGCCTAGAAAAAGCTGATGTGTCCACTTAAGACCAAGCTTGAACCAATCCTTCCAAAAAATAGTCCGATTTTTTTTTTTTTTTTTTAAATTTTTATTGAACAATAATTCGATTACAAGCACGGGCCTACAACCACCAGGGCCGGCCGCTAAGTACAGAATGAAATATACATTTATCAAGGCTGCAGTCGGTTCCCGGGGCTCGGCCCCGTAGTGGCTCCGGATAGTTCTAAAGGAACAGGAGACTTAAGTCCAACAGACACAAAAACTAAAAGAAAAACAAAAGGCGAGGCATCAAGACAAACAGCGCAGGTCAGGCTTCCTCCGGGGAACTCCAGTTCAGACCATTAAGCAGCCTGCAAAAGGATGGAGTACCGGGAGGCTGGGGACGGGGGGGGTGGGCCAAGGGAAATGAACGTCCATATGTAGTTATTCCAAAAGATGCCAGGAACCGTCAAGGGTCAGGGGGACATGGCGATATCGGTGTCCACCAAATAGTCCGATTTTTAATCTTAATATGATTGTTATACCAAATCGGAGAACGCAAGAACCTATTTCGGTCATCTAAACCATCTAACATAATAGGATGAAATAGTTTACGAGTATGCATAAGAATGGGGAGAGAAAATTTTTGGGGGGTGTTAGATAAAGACAGAAATTCATCAAATGAGAAAGGGGAAATGAAATGAGATTCAATTTCTACCCACAAAGGCAAAGATAGTAAATCTGTTGCATTCTGAGATAGTAATGCCGAGGAATTCTTCAGGAAGAAGGAAGTATGATAAGATGCAAAGTCGGGAAAATTAACACCACCCAAGTGTTTAGGTTGTTTGAGTTTGGAAAAAGACATCCTAGACTTTTTCTTTTGCCACAGAAATTGCGAGAGAATAGTATATATTTTTTTGTACCAGGATTTAGGAATGTTAACAGGAAGATTGGACAAGAAGAATAAAATTATAGGGACCACCATAATTTTTACAGAATCCAGTCTACCCCACCAGGATAAAAACAAGGGGTGCCACCGCACTGTAGAGTCGGATAATGTTGACAGAAGATTTTTAAGATTGAGCGCTACAGTATCTTTAATAGAGGGAGTGAACCATAGGCCTAAATATTTAATCTTCGTAGGACTCCAATGAAAGGAAGAAGATACAAAGTCAGCATGGAAACAATACTTATTTAATGGAAGAATTTCGCATTTATCTACATTGAGCTTGTACCCTGAAACCGAGGAGAAAGTAGAGACTTCTGAAAGAAAGGCCGGTAGAGAAGATTGGGGATTAGATATAAATAAAAGAATATCATCGGCATAAGCCGAGATTTTTAATTGTTGATCACCATAAGGAAAACCAGTAATGTTCTTGTTCATCCGGATTTTAGATAAGAAGGGTTCTAGGGTCAGGATCAATAAAAGCGGAGAAAGAGGACAACCCTGTCTGACACCTCTGAGTAGTGGGAAAGAAGAAGAAACCAATCCATTAGCCAGAATAAATGATTTTGGAAAAGAATAAAGCAATGAAACATAGGATAGAAACTTAGGGCCGAAACCAAACCAGGTAAGGGTCGAAAAGATAAACTGCCAGTTAACCCTATCAAAAGCTTTCTCAGCATCCAAAGCCACGGCTGCTAGTGAGGAGTGATGGGAATGAGACTTACTAAGTACATTGAAAAAGAGACGAGTATTATCCGAGAGGTGGCGACCTTTAACGAAACCACATTGTTCTTTGCCTATTAAGTGAGGTAAAATATTATCCAGACGAAGCGCAAGAATCTTCGCGAAAATGTTATAGTCCAAATTAATTAAAGAAATAGGCCTATAATTTTTACATAAGGAATGATCTTTACCTTCTTTAGGGAGGAGACAAATTAGAGCCTCTTGAAATGAACCTTCAGAACTCCGGGAAGCAATAAAAAATAGGAATAAATTAAGTAATTTGGGAATAAGTAAATTAGAAAAGTGTGTGTAGAATTCTATCGTAAAGCCGTCCGGACCCGGAGCTTTCCCCTTTTTGAGTGACTGGATAGCCTTGAGAATATCTTTAGCGTGTATATCAGATTCTAGAGAAGAGAAATCTACGTTCAAAGAGGAAGGAGGAGGAGAAATGGAGGCTAAATACTGATCAATATCAGATAGAAGAGGTGGAGACTCTGGGGTGTATAATGATTTGTAGAAGTTGGAAAATTCCAAGAGAATGTCTTCGTCTTTATGAAGCACAGTATTAGATGAAGATGTGATAGATTCAATTTTGGTACGTTCTTTTTTAACCTTGAGATACTTAGCAAGAAGATTACCAGATTTGTTTTGTGCAGTGTAGTATTTAGCGCTAGATTTAAGCAAATACAGATTTGCAGAGTCAGTAGACACTTTATTAAAAGAAAGCTTAGCGCTAATGAGTTCTTTTAGAATAGATTGGCTATTTGACATGTAATAAAGATGCTCTAACTTTTTAATTTGTAAGTTGAGTGTTTGAGATGAGAGAAAGGCTGCACGACGTTTTTGTGCAACAAAGGATATGATGAAATCCCTAGAGGCAGCCTTAAAGGAGTCCCATATAACTTGAGGAGATAGTTGAGGAGATTCATTCTCCTCGAAAAATAAGGAGGCAAACTCGAGAAAGGCTGGTGTGAATTTAGGATCCAGTAAAAGGGAATTATTAAACCTCCAGCGTCTGGTCCCTTTAGTGGGAGGGAGTAGGTCCAAACTCAAGGAAACGGGGGCATGATCAGAAATTAATATAGAGCCTATGTCTGCCCGGGAAATATGTTGAAGTAGAGCCTTGGAAATAAAAAGGTAGTCTATTCGGGATTGTGAGGAATGAGCGGGTGAGTAATAAGTATACTCTTGAAGTGTGGGGTGGCAGAGTCTCCAAGAGTCTACAAGAGCTCTTTGAGAAATTGTGGAAGTGAATTGGGAATGTGCGGCGGAGGGGACAAATCTGGATTTAGAATGCCTGTCAATAAAGGGGTCTACAACCATATTACAATCCCCACCAAAAATCAAATATTCGTCAGTACATTGCATTAAAAGAGAAAGAATTTGGGGCCAGAACAGTTTATCGTGTGTAGTGGGAGTATAAACGTTAAAAATAGTGAGAGGAACCTTATTAATCAGCAAAGAGGTCATAACCCATCTACCATCCAAATCATTGTCCTGCTTTATGAGATGAACATCCAAGCGTTTATGGCAGAGAATGGCAACACCATTGTGTTTTCCTGAGCCCGGTGATGCAAAAACGTGGCCCACCCAATTTCGCCGTAATTTAGTTATCTCAGTATCCTGTATATGGATTTCCTGCAGAAGAGCAATATCTCCTTTTAAATTTGCAACATGTGACAAAACTCGCTGACGTTTGATAGGAGAACCCAAACCTTTAACATTCCAAGATATAACATTTAACGACATTTAAATCTTTATAAACTTAGCAAAAACAATTCGTAAAAGAAGTTGCCATGCATGTAAGCAAAAAACATGTGAAGAATGCAGTAAAATACAGAAAAAAGGCATTATTGTAGCGAGATAGCAATAAGACATATAGACGATCATAAGATAGTAAAGAAAGAAATGAATTACATAAGAAGCATAAAAGATAAGCCGAAAATATAAACGGAGCAGAAGAAAAAAGAGAAAAAGAGGGAGAGAGCGAAGATAGTGGGAAGGAAAGAAACAAAACGAGAATAAGAACAATAGAGATGACATACAGCTAATAGAAAAAACATACCACAAAAGAACAATCATGTTGGGGTAGGTGGAGCCACGCGAAGGAGGCCAGACGCCGGATGAGAAATCGCAGGACGAGGGGCACACGCAAGACATCGTCCAGGAAGAACGAAAAAACGAAGAAGGTAAGGGAACACAGAAACCGCAACCTGTTAAAGGGGAATATAAGAACAATAATTAACATGGGAAATAACATAACTCCAACATATACACATATGAGAAACATAAATAAGAATCAGAATTTAGGGCAAATAAGAAACAAACAATGAGCATTTGGAGCTAAAGCATTCAAGTCAGATCATGGCTTAGAAATGCCCATAGAGACTCCACTACACGAGTTCAGAAATTTTTGAAGCACCTCAGGGTCCTCATAGTTGGTTGTTTTGTTATTGTAAGTTACTTTGAACAGACAGGGATGGAATAAGCCATAACGAGCATTCATGCTGCGAAGTGCTGGTCTCATATCCAAAAATTTCTTGCGTCGATCAGCCGTAACCTTGGCATAATCTTGGGCAAAAAAGAGGTTAGAACCATTCCAAGTGATCTTTCCTTTCTGTTTGGCGGCGTGCAAAACCTTAAGGAGGTCAGTATATTCTAAGAAGTACAAAATAACTCCTCTGGGTTTTGCTGAGGAAGATGAAGAATGAGGACTCTGACCCAAACGGTGTGCACGTTGAATATTTAATGGCGGAGATGCTGAAAAACCAAGAAGAGTTGGAAGGAAAGACTTAAAATGAGATATCGGATCATAACCTTCAAGTCCCTCAGCCAGGCCATAAATGCGCAAATTATTGCGCCTATTGCGATTTTCTAACTGCTCGACCTGTTGTTTGAGGTGATCGACTTCTTTGTGAATATGAGGAACTTGAGCAGCGAAATCTTGAACAGAATCAACACGCTTCTCCAGAACGTCGACCCTTTGTATAGTATGTGACCAGTTATCTTCCAAACTCAACAGACGGGTGTTAGTTTCTTCCATATATGGTTTGAGGGCACGAATCTTCTCAAGGATAAGCTCCAACGAGAGAGGTGAAGAAGAATTGGTGGGGGAGGGTGGATTCGCTTTTCCTCTTTTCCTAGGCGTGAAGGAAGCCGTTGACGGTATTTTGGATCCTTGTTTGGCACCTAACCGAGTCATAGAGGAAGAAGAACCTTTCGTAGTAACAGGGTCACCAGGATTATAGTCCGCTCCCTCTTGCAGGATGTTAAAAGGGTTAAAGTCCTCCAGAGATGTATCACTGGTTTGCAGAGTATCCTTACGAGCAGTTCGGGATGTTGCCATGACTGAGTTGAGTAAAAGTACCCCACAACAAAAATTTTGTGAGAGAGGTACAGTAGTAGAGAGTCACTGAAAGCAGAGTAACACCCAATGCACGTATACGGTTTTAGGTATAAAGAAGCGCCAAAAATAATTTCAAGTTATTGTTCAGAAAGTATTCAAAAGGAGCGGACAACAGCAGAGAGTGGGGGATTCATATGACTGACCAATTCATACTGTATTCCTGAGGAGCCCAGTCCTTCTCCAGCAACAAGCATGAGAGAACAAAAAGTCAGTCAAGGCAGTAGAAAGGCAGAAGATGCGCTCCAATAAATGTCCCAATAAATTGCCCCAGACTCTTCATTATAGAGATTTTTCGTTGGGGGTCTGCATTATTTGCGGAGAAAGGGCGGCAAAAGTGAGGAGATTACTTCATGAAAAAACAAAATGGCGGCCGCGGGTGAATCGCAACCGTCATGAAGTCGAAAAAGTGTCTTCTCGCTCACCATATGCCAGGAATTTGAGCCTGACGACTGGAGCAGTACTTCCAATGAAGTCGGAAGCAATTTCCGCGCTCCGACAGCGGGAGAAAGTGTCCTGGAACAGCTGCGCCGCCTCACATCGCTGCGGAGCTCATCGTAGCGGCGGCCATCTTCTAAGGCGCCGAAACCACGCCCCCTCTCACAAACGTTTTTAATAATCTCACTAACTCATTTATCCCAGACACCTGGTCACTTAGCACAATTGTTCCAATTTTTAAGAAAGGGGACCGATCTAACCCGAGCTGTTATAGGCCAATTTCATTGATTGATAACACCTTAAAAATCTTGGGGCGGGTGATATTTAACAGAATCAATTTATGGGCTGAGGAAAATAAGGTCTTGCACCCGTCCCAACCGGGCTTCAGGAGTAAGGTTGGCACAGTGGAACAATGCCTGAACCTACATCTGATTGTCAGTAAATACACTATAGCCAAGAAAACACCAATGTATCTGGCATTCATGGACCTTACCTCAGCCTTCGATTTTGTTAATATATCACGACTGTGGCAAACCCTTTTAAATCTTGGCCTTGACGACTCGTTAGTCTCCTTCCTGGCATATATACACAGAGACCTGAGAGCCAGGGTTCGCATAGGAAGAAATGGTGAGATCTCTAAACCCATTGAAATTGGGAGGGGGTCAGACAGGGCTGTGTCTTGGCCCCTCTCCTATTTATATTATACATCAATGATCTATCCAAATCTCTATTGCCCCTAACTGAGGACGTCCCAAGCATCGGTGGTAACAAGATCCCCGCCCTGCTTTACGCAGATGATGCTGTGTTAATGGGGTGCACCCCTAATGCTTTGCGAGCTTTGGTACATGGGTTTGTGGAATTTATGGCAACATTAGATTTGTGCACTAATTTCAAGAAATCGTTTTTAATGTCTTGTGGGTCTAAGAAGCATTTTAATCTTTCTATTGTATCTAATTCTATCAGATTGTCTAGCACCTGCACTTTTCCATATCTTGGTCTGGCTTTCGCATCTAACGGGTTATGAAATGATCACATTGTCCACTCCAAAAGGAAATTTGTTAATTCCATTAACACAATTCTCAGGCTACCCAAACCCAAAAATATAGAGGAAGTGCCTGCTATCGTCAAAATCTACAGAGCACAATGTATTCCAACCGTTACATATGGTGCAGAGGTATGGGGGAACATTGTCAGCACACCCATTCAACGAGAAGAGAACAGGTTCTGCCGTAAAATACTGGGTGCCCCATTTTTCTCTTCCACATATGCTTGTCATAGCGAGCTCCATCTATTTTATGTGGAGGACTTCATTAAGGCTCGCCCGACATTGTTCTGGCTTAGAATCTGGAAGAATTCGGCTGCGCATCTGACTAGGGAAATTATTCTGGATTGCCTAAGATGTGACCGAGGGCTGGCTATACCATGGTTGGCTGGAGTCTACAAAAGTTTAAATAGCCTGAATTTGGAATACTTCTTTTTAAACCCTCTAGCCCACAACCTTCCAAGCATCAAAACTGTGGAAAAACTACTCTATGCATCCTATAAAGAAATAAGACTAGCAGCGGAATGTAAAAAAACTTCAGTTGCTAGATATATGCAAATCGAGCACGTAACCACAGTTATGCCTAAATACCTTTTAAAACCTGTTGGTCGTTGGGAAAGGGGCCTATTCTTCAGGCTAAGGACAGATACCATGAAATACTTACTGTCCTTTCCAGCTGGTTATTCTCCGAACCTTGATCATACCCTCTGTCCATGTAACCATAATCTGAAACAATCTATGTTACATTTTTTATTCTTATGTTCTTTTTATATACCTCTTACGAAAAAGTTTCTGATTCCATATTTTAAAACCCGATGCGTAACTGACTACAAAATAGCGTATGAGCTGGTGCTTGCAATTGATAATGACGAATTATGTTTTCGAGTAGGATCTTTTTTTAAAATGGCCGTACGCTTTCGTAACTCCATGAATTTGGATTAATTTCTTTTATGTGATATTTGTAAATACTGTATTTTTTAAACTGTACTTTTATGGATATGCTGTTTTTATCCGAATAAAGTTCATATTGATTGATTGATTGATTGATAATGTAAAATCCCATCAGTTTTTAATATGCCTTTAATAAAACAAGCATTGCCCAAGAAAATCGGTCTTGCCTTTTGGCTACCAATGAAGAACCACTGACTTTGTCAATACTTTTTGCTGATGCAGTGCAGAATTAGCAAAAATAAATCTGTGATGATTTAACTGTGCGAATACATCATCATGCATGCAGACGTATGTATCATGATGTGATGGCAATGCAGTGCTAGTACATGTGCCTGAATATACATCATGAAGCAGCAGCAATTTTGTATTGTGTTTTAATTTACTGTTCCAAGACAATGAACACCGATCTTGGATTGGTAAATAAAAAAAATATATAAAAAGTGCATCAATGCATACTTTTCTTTGAAAATGAGCAACCTAGCAGCAAATTGGAGTTGCTGGGCCCTCCAAACCAAGATAGAAAAAAACATTTTTTTTAAACAATTGAGATTGGAAGAGGTGTGGCGCCGCGGCCAGGGCGACTGACTCTGGAATCTGGGGATAACGGTTCCATCCCCGACGGCAGATTAGCCCAGCACCATGAGACTCTGAGCAATAGCTTGCTTTATCTTCCCGACTGCCCCCAGCGCATAGAGACCCTTACGGGTGATTGTTCGTGCTTTGCAAATGTGGATTATTACAAATGTGAGGTGGTAGCATTGGTGGAGCAGGTGGGTGTTGGCAGCTGTAAGCGATGACGAGTAGCAAAGGGGGGCAAGAAAAGAAGTAGGTCAAAGTGTGTAAAATTAAAAAAATGTATTACAATAATAACACGGGGTAGGACTCAGATGGGCAGGGGAGCAATGGATAACCTGGAGGGATCGGGAGCAAGATTGAGATAGGCGGTGAGGGAGGTTTTAGTGGGGAAACAGAGAGAACAAGAAAACCCACGAATTCACATGGAGTGCTCAAAGAAAAAGAACAAATGCAGTTCCCTCAATGTAAACAGTGGAATGATACAAGACATCCAATCAAAAGGATGGTGCAAAAGCTATGCTCTGGGCGAGGGAAAAACACAAGAAGAGAAAGGAAAGCCATTGAATGAGACAGAAGCAAATGAGAGTGTCAAGAAAGTCAAGGCAATAGTAAGCAATCGGTTGGCACAGCGCCCATTGTAAGTATTGGTGTTGTAGACGCACTATCTCTTACAAAATCTGCATGATAGTGGCGCCCAATTTGCAGGGACCAGTACGGTGTCGACCTTCAAAACTATGAGGTACTACGGAGCATATTAACAATGCGGCGATAAAAAATTATCGCTGCTTTTGCGGCCGTTTTCGGCCGAAAAGCGGCGATAATTTTATCGCCTCATCAGCAAAGACACGCTATTGCGTGTTTTGGTGATTTTGCTCCCGTTTCCAGCAAGCCTAACTTCGCATCGCTAATGAGATGCAAAGTAGGCGTGTCTGTGGAAACAACATGGGTAAATATCGCAAAGGCAGCTTTGCGATATTTACAATGCGGGGAAGCGATTATTTTAATCGCTCTAAGTATCCCTTAACGCAGGAATTTGACGTCTGTTAAATTCCTGACTAAGGCATACCTAACATGGGAGGTGGATTTATGTGATACTACCACAGGGACGTATCATCAAGCATATCGCCGTTTTACATGGAACATCGCTGGAAAACCAGCGATGTTCCATGGAAAAGGGCGCTATCGCTGGAATATACATCGCCATGGCGCTAAGCGTTGTTAATACTACGCTAGCCTGGCAAAATATTCCAGTGATAGGAAAAAATGCGGTATACAAGGTCAGTGATTGCCAAACGCTTCAGGATGTTCAGCCGGTGGTGCGCAGCCACACCGCAACTTTACAGGACCTGATCGATCGAGTTAATACTCTGGAGGACGCCAGAACATTCGTGTGGTGGGCCTGCTGGAATGCGAGGAGGGAAGGCACCCAGAGCAGTTTGTTGAAGGGTGGCTACGAAACATTCTCCCTACAGGGGTGCTCTCTCCACAGTTTGTAGTGGAACGGGCACACAGAGTTCCGGCGCGGAGGCCTATCCCTGGGGCTCAGCCGCGTCCCTTTCTATTCAGACTCCTCAATTACCGCGACAGGGACGTGGTGCTCCGTGAAACAAGGAAGCTTGGCGTCCTTGTGGTAGGGGGTGGCCTGGTGATGCTGTTCCCGGACTATACGGCGACGGTCCAGAAGCGGAGAAGCAACTATTTAGTGGTGAAGCGCCAGCTACGTGAACTACAGATTCCATATTCCCTGTTGTTCCCCTCACGCCTCCGGGTGGTCACGAAGGAGGTGACACGTTTCTTTGACACCCCGTCCGATGTCTGGGACTGGTTGGAGGAAACGGGACTGCACAGTGGTCAGAAGCCCAAGGACTCGGGCATTGGCAGGCAGCGAGAGAGACGGTGGCGGCGGCGGAGGGACAGCCGTGGAGGGATGGGGTCGTGCCCTGCCGTGGCGCCCAGCCCGGAGAAGATGCACCTGGAATGCCAGGAAGCCCTTGAGGCGGTGGCAACCTTGGGATCTGTGAGCAGTCAGGGGGACATGGCAGCTCGCGAACATAGCGATCCTGAGACTAGTAGATCTTCCTCTCCGACTGCCATGCTTTCAGATGACCAAATGCTGCCAGTGGTGACACCTCAAACAGCTGACATCATTGTGTGAATAATGACACACTGGGGCAATGATATGTACAGGTGATGGGGTGGAATGGGTGTGGCTGGGTGCCGGGGGGGGGGCTGTGGGCCCTGCTACTCCCCTGTTTGATGTGGTGCGGTCCCTCGCGCTGGCACGTGCAGACCGACTGGGGCGCCTTCGATGGGTGGAGCTGGGGGCGGTGGGGATTTCCCTTCCCGGGGAGTGGGAGGAGAGGAGCATGCATGTTATGGCCCATAGGCAGCGGGTGGCGGCAGTGGGCACAATAGCACCGTTAGTAAGTACTTGGCACCGCTAGCAGCTCAGAAGGCAAATACGGCAAGGGCGGGGGTAGCATAGGACCCTAGTAACCCGTGACCAGTACAATCGCCCTTAGCACCCGCTAGCTAACACCTGGCTTAGTATCCCATAGGCGCTTGAGTTGTAAGTTTGGACGAATGCCCATTCTGGGGTTTGCCCTTGCAGTTACACAGTTTTTGATTTTTGTTAGGTGCGCTCAGCGGCACACCGCAGTTCTCTTATTTGCTATGATGTTGCAGCAGGCCGACATGACATCCGCAACTGTAGTCCTTCCCCACGGCCGACCCGATCCTGGCCCTGAGTCCCACACAGCCCTTACTTGTCCTCGATGGCTAACACTGCGGTAGTTACATGGAATATAAGGGGTATGCACACGCCGGCGCGTCGTTATTCTGTCTTCGCCTACCTGCAGCGACATAAGGTAGCCATTGCCCTTCTTCAGGAGATTCATATGACGCAGCCAGAATTAGATAAGCTGCGTGCCCGTTGGAGGGGTCAGCTCTTTGGGACCACATACTCTGCACACGCCCGTGGCACATTGATCTGGGTAAGGGCGGGTATACCGTTTGCATACATAGACACGGTGGTTGACCCCGCTGGGAGGTACACATTGGTCAGTGGGAAGCTTAATGGACAGCATATGCTATTGGGCTCCCTCTATGCCCCGAAGGTCGACCAGTTGTCGTTCTTGGACCAACTATCTGTGGTACTAACACCGTATGCGGGCCTTCCCTGGCTACTGGGTGGGGACTTTAACGCAGTTCTCGACACACACCTAGACAGGTCCTACCCGCCCCTCCGTAGCACACAGGCACTCACGAATGCAAGGAGCCTCACTGATTGGTCATCGCGCTGGGCCTTACGAGATATGTGGCGCAACTTAAATCCTAGAGACCGCATTTATTCGTATTACTCGGCGGTACACGACCTTCACATCCGACTCGACAGGGTGGTGGGCTCTCACTCCTTGATTCCCCTGATAGTTCAGGCAGAATACTTGGGCCGGACCTACTCGGATCATAACCCTCTTAGGCTGAGTCTCTGTTGGGACCCCGGAAGGCCCCCCGTTCCAACGTGGCGACTGCAACTGGCAGCTCTGGAGGACGCTAAATTCCGTGCCTCTCTAGGCACGGCGGTTGAGCAGTTCTTTGACCTGAACGAGGGAACGACAGGAAGTGAGCTGACGGAATGGGACGTGCACAAATCCACCATACGGGGCCACTGTCTGGGGGTGGCGTGGAATATTCGTAAGCAACTTGCGCTGTCTTGCGCTGTCGCTCGGTACCGTGGAGTCACTCCTTCTGTCGTGTGAACGTCAACGTCATGTTGTGGAGCTGCCCCGCACTGGATTTGTACTGGCGGGCGGTTCATGGAGCACTAAGTACCTGCACGGGTAGTCGGGCCCCGTTTGAGTGGCCGGTCTGCTTGTTGCACCTTTTTCACAGAACTCCCTCCACGAAGGTCGCACCTAGGTTTTTCGACCTGGGTCTGGTGGTGGCGAAGCGATTGCTTACCAAGCGCTGGAAGGCAGTGGACCCCCCCCATGCACGAGCGTGGCGGAGTTCGCTGCTGGTGTGGGCAGGGGCGGAGAGCACAGCCCTTTTGTGGGAGGAAACACTAGGCCTAAGACGAACACCAATAGCGAGTCAGTGGGACACACTCTTACAGGTCCTGACGCACCTAGACGGTGACACCATGAGGCCCTGCGGGGTGCGTGATGGGGGTACCCTTACTGAGGGGGGGCAACAGTCAGACTAGGGGCTGGACATGAAGAGTGTTGCTAAGGGTTTAGATGCCTAGGTGAGGTACTGGGGAATGGTGATGATGTTGATAAAACGGCCTGTACAAGGGGGCACAGGGATGGCGGGGGGGGGGGTCGGAACAGGGGACAGAATATGGGGATGTCAAGGTGAAGGCCGGAATCTGCTGCTGTTGTTCTGTCGGGCACTTGTTGTTCTGCCCCTTTCTTATGCTTAGTGAACTGTTTATAGGAGCATAGCGGGGATGAGCGGGCGACATACGAGTGGCTCACTCAGGTGAAGTCCCCCAACGACGAGAAAGCGAAGGGGAGGTTATGATAATGGTTTCGGCTGAGAGGCCCGCAATGTTATTCTTTCGTAGAACGTGGGCGTAGAACCCGATCCCGTTCATTAATGTACTCATGACTAGAGAGGTACCAGTGGGCCTAATTCAATTGTTAGTCATCAGGATCCTAAATTGTACCATGTACCTTGTTTAAACTTAAAAATGCCAATAAACAGATTTCATAATAATACAAGGTCAGCGATAATTATCACTGCCTGTTGCAAATATGCCCCTATGTTCCCAGAGACAAGATCCAAAAACATATTTTGAATATACAGTGAATAAGAAATGACTGACTCAAAAAAGGAGTTTGAGAACAGAAATTAGGAGAAAACATGAAGGTTTATTTAATAGTTTAGTGTAATACAAAATGTAAAAATGAGGCAAAGTTAATCGAAATAATCAATTATAGGACATAAGAAATCAATTGCCATAAATGCTATCAGTGTTAGGAACAATTCAATAAAAACAAAAGCTGAAAAATAGATGAAGGGCCTGAGGTAGAGTTCTGTGGACATGTTACTCGGTCACAAATGAGACAGATATCCTGCCATGGAAAAAATACACTTGTAATACGGGGGACAGGATTTGTGACGGAGTAACCCATCCGCCGAACTCTAACATAGGTCTCAAATGGGCAGTAATAGAGAGAGAATTGGGAAGCATCTCTAGAGGCTCAGAAAAGAGTCTGACTCACCCCCAAATTCAGGGGTCTTGCATACTTATTTCTTGCATAGAATTTGATGGGAAAACCACAGTCAGCATCGGATGAGTAAATGTATCTTCATCAACAAATACGTAATCACAGTACAGTATTTTAAAACATTATGTAAGCCTATCATGTTAGCACTACCCCCTGATTTGAATATGTTAAACTCTTTCTGACCTAATATCATTGGAGGTGGCAGAACAAAGATGTTACAATAAACAACGGAAGGGCTCATGGTTAAACAGTCTTCAGCAAGTGGGCAGGAAGAGCCTTGAAAGTAATAAATAGGATTCCTCAGTCGTTTCATCGAGAACAGCATATAATGCGCATTTAGGCGCATGTGGCCGCAAGTGTCTTATATATACACAATATGTCTTCCACAACAGATGTCCGTGGGTGAGACCTAAAAAGGTAGAGAGCAAGATGCAAAGTTCTAATGTCAGTACTAGAATTTGACAATAATGCACTCCAGGATTTTGGTACTCCAGGTAAGAGACTGTATTATCATGGAAACAGGCTAAGCGATGGGCCAAGGTAGTTCTCCTGGGAGTCTGCATCGAAGAGCCACACTCCTTGTCATCTTTCTTGTTTTTGTGCACAGATTCCTGAAATCTTGTTCCTTTCGTGGGCTGTAGAGTAAGGCAGACTGGCAGACCCATGGCCATGACTGCCCCACAGTCCTTTGCACCACAGGGATTGATAAATCGGTCTGTCGGCCCAGCACTGGCTCATGAAGGAAGTCGTGGGCATCCAAATGGATGTGCATGTGTCTTGGTGGCAGCACTGACATTGCAAGGCAAGCATTTTAGAGACCGTGCTTTTGAGAGTGATCTACAGGGATTCCAAACCCCAGTGTATGCACTCATTAAGGAATGGCACTGCTCCAAGGCTAAACAGATATGGAACAAGATGCCAGGACACGGGCACTGAGAATGGATCAGGGGCGCGCTCCAGGATAAGACGCACCCAATCAAACCAAGTTACTGCTATGTCTGTACAGCGTCATGTTTGTTTTACCACATTGTACACACAGAAAGGGTGCTCCCTGTATTGCATCACAGTCAGCTCCTCTGCTGGATGTGGCAGAAGATTCCAGTTGCAGATGTAGTCTGGATCTCTGCAGTTATCTTCTGGAGTTCTAATTGCATAGTTGTGTTGGACTGGACCTTCCTTGGCCCCCACCCACATCATCTTGGGAGGTGAATTGGTGCTTCCGAAGTGTGCGATCTGGGGTCTTTAGGTTCTTTGGGATCACAATGACAGGAACTGGAAAGCAAGAGATGGAATAAGGATTGTGAACTCCGAAGGGTGCAGGACTGGGCGTTGACCCTGGTAGTCATTGATGAAGTTGTGTTTTCCTCTGCTCCTTGCTCCTCACCATTTTAAGCTCCTCTGGAAAAATGCAAAGGTCTTCCTGTGGTTTGCAATTGGCATGGGGGCATCTTTAAATTGATTACGTGGTTGTTTACTTTTTTACCTAGTGGCTCTGTAGTATAAACCCACCAATGTGTTGAGATTCTCTACCTATTTCTGTCATTAGGTCTGGTGATAGTGGGATCACTAGATAGAGGGTGATTGTAGTCTCCCCTTTGATATCTCAATGTGTACTGGTCTGGCTGTATCCCGGCATCTGTCAGTCTGCACAGACCACTGAAGAATGTCAACCATCTAGCCACCTCAAACACGTATTCCTTTGCTACTGTGAAAGAAATTAGCAGTCACGCGGATCCCTGGGGCAGAGTAATACAACGCTGTGATTTGCGCTGCCTTGCATTACTCTGCATTTTTCAAGTCACTCCGGGCGCCGTAAGGTTGCCTTGCGTGGTTTCATAAATCACAACTTAAGGGTTGTTGTGTGGTGCAAAAGCGACACAACCCGTTGATAAATATGGCCCTCAACCTTAAAACAGCTACAAAATGTAAACGTTCAGAGCGGAGCAAGCTATTGGAGAATGTCGCACCTTCAATGCCTTGCATGAGAATGGCTCTTAAACATCAGAAATGGGCACAAGTTGGTAGCATTGATTTAGCATTAAGCAGGAGCATGTCAGCTGCTACTACAGATACATTAAAGCAATGGCTCTAAATTCCACACAACTTTCTGGTGTTGTGTAGTTGTCAAGTGCCACTGGCTGATCTCTCTTTTTTTCATCCTTCTTCTCTAGCACAGTCCCTCTCTTTCTCTATTTGCCTTGTTCTTTTTAATAGGCATTGTGCCAGGCAGCCTCTCTCAGTGCCTAATTTGTAAAAAAAATAAGTGCCAGAGCTATCGTCAGGAGGCCTCTGGAGCTTGGACCACACATTCCCCGGCCAGCGCTAGCGGTGACAGTACAAACACACCTACGAAGATCAAACTCCTTCAAGTGTGGCACTTCTGACTATTCCAGACCCCCAAAGCTATAAGGATGTCTTGGGTGGCCAGTATTAATCATTTAATGTGCATCAAATTAATAACCAACTGTGGTTGTGCACATTTCTAAAAAACACAAACAGCACCACCATGTGTCAGACTGTCATAAGACCCGCTGTTGGCAATTAAGTGCCAGTGCCGAGCACCGGAAACCTCGGCTCAAATTGAGCACTGATCTCTCTATCCCTAATTTCTGATCTGAGCCAGCATTCAGCAGCAGGCACCGACACCACAAAAACTCACCCAGTTTCTAGGGCCTTTGAGTGCATTTTACACCCCTTATGGCTCATCGCCAGGTGACTGAGCCAAATTCAGGAAATAGGGTAAAGGTTCACCAGGAGGAAGTGAAGGGAAAAATGCCAAGAGCCTATTATTCAGCAATGAATGATGTGCCAAAGATAACAACCAGAAAAGTATGTGCAGTGGCACCTAGGGTACATCTTGTGGGTGACTGTCTTCCAGACCCAGTCAGCTGAGAGAGGCTGCTGGGACAAGGTTCCATAGGAAGTTGTTGCTATGAGTCATAATGCTAGCAAGAACAAGCATTGGCAAAGCAAATAGGTCTTGTCTATGCAAGATCTACTGGCTTTTCCAATGTTTTTCAGCGATGTGGCAAATGGCTGAAAGTACAGAAAAAAAGCTTAATGACACAGCTAGCTTTGACTGCGTTATAGTGTTTTTTTTTAATGCAGCTATGCTGCACTGAAGCCAACACTGTTGTATAATCTATATTATACGATCCCTGTAGATCTATGCAACAAAACCTGAGCACACCCATCAAATATACAACAATATGTTCGTAATCATATGAATCGATTTGTTAAGGTATGATATCCAATCTTCATTTATTGATTCTTGCTCCAGCCAACATGTGTTTCGTCGCCTGGGAGTACCCGCGACTTCCTCAGGGCTTGCGATAGGTAATTCTGTCCTGTTCGTTTAAATGAAAAATCGATTATGTATCCAGTATGTCGTTGTGTACGTGTATTGAGTGGCGGCCATATCAGGTAAGAAATTGTGTACATCTATCCACAGACGGCCAGAACAGATAAAACGTTCATAGAGTTTGGTAACATAATATCGTCATGACTCCCGGTCCAAAGTATTTCCCTGTAGATCTATAGTCTGAGGGCCACAAGCAAACTCCTGACGTATGCATGCAGCCCCCTGTTCAAAACAGGCAAGCATTTATTTGCAAGTTAATCTACGTGAAAGAAAATAAGTAACTAGGGCTCCTCCTCAGTTAACTTTTGGGCCACTTCCATATTTAAACACATTCTGCAACAAATGAGTAAAACATGAAAAAGTCACTGCAAAAATTCCAAAAATGTATTTCATTCACATGCAGAACTGTTTCATCGTAGTAGTAATAGTATATCAGACTAAATCAGTGCAAGTGTTTTTCGCTGTGAGTAATAGTTTTCAAACATCATTTTAGAAACATTCATGCTTCCACCCACCCTGACAAAGCCAATAGTGAATTTCAAGCCCCATGAATGAAAGGCAAATGTTTTGTGAAACTTAAGAACGAGATACCTTTTGAGATGGCTGTGTCTAAAATAAAATGTTAAAAAAAGGGCACAAGCAGGCTCCATGGAGAAAGTACACTGCATTTCTCTTTCCTGTAAATGCTCTCACTTTGAAGTCAGCCCAAAGCAAAATAAACACCAGGCTCCCTTCAAGACACAGCTTGACATTTGACCTCTGACTTTGAATGCCCAGCAAATGGACCGAGATAAGAACAAGATTTACAGGCTTGTTTGTTACAGAAAACGACTTGTGGAAGAATACTGTAAACACGGCTTTGGCATGGGGAGGTAAGAACTCGAGCTGAACAGCCTAAAGCAAATCAAGCCAGCAAATGTAAAGTCAGAAAACGTGAGTTACAAACCACAACGCCAATGGCAAGCAACGGGCAGAATGCATTCCTAGGTCAACTTTCTGAAACTCCCCAAGATGTCTTTCGCAATATAAAAATGGGATCAACAACATCAATTTTGAAATTGGGCCCCTCAAACCTCTGTGGTGTTAAAGCCGACCAATGGGGGAGACAGCTCCAACATTACTTTGTCAGGCTTCTGTTTTGACTCCTCCCAGTTGAACTCTCAGACCAGCAAGGATCGCAGTCCTTGGAAGCAAAGCGAATAAAGCTTATAAACAACACTTGACCCAAGTTTTATGATTTTACTTAAAAACGCACATTTCAGTCCTAACTGGGCACCTATCAGCTGGATTAAATGGCCGACGGCTAGCACCTGCCTAGACTACTTAATCACAAAGAAGCACAGCAGAGGTGGGGATTACTGGAGACGAGTAAAGCCTCTAGGCGCTAGGGTAAATACTAGGTAGAATAGGTGCATACATCATTTGGTTTTTTCTGCCGTCTCTTTCCCTTTCAATGTATTTCATCTCCTTTTGCTCGGGTGTATTTTAGGATGCTGAGTGTGGCCTGGTGTTGCAGCCTCCAGAGACACGTTGGATCCATAATTAAAACTGATTCCAGTGAGGAAGGGAGCAGGAAGCTGCCAGTGGATGAAACGTGCACAAAGAAAATGGCCATCTCGAGGTCAAGCAACAGCTCCTTCCCGGGGACTTGGTGGTTTTCGAGGCTCTGTTTTTGCACTGAGCGCACTGACCCCAATAACAAACATTATGCAGCTTTGCAGGCAATGTCGGGCCGAGGCGAGCGTGGCTTTCGTGCGGAATGAAATGTATGCCACTCCGGCATTCGTTAATGTCAAACCAACTTGATGGGTGAAAGGAAAAGCGGAGAGTCTGACAGCTGCTTCCTGGCAGCCGCATCCGCACCGAGGCAGCAGCCTGCCTAGCAGCTTGCTGGCATCTGGAGCACTGAGGGTGCAGATAGAACCCCCTTCACCCCCCCCCCCACCACGTCACCTGCTCGCAGAAAAACAGCCCAAAATATGTTGTTGCTCAAGTTTTTTCGGTAATTGCATTAGTTAAAAAATGCATTGAACTGTTCTGGTTTCCATATGCTGTTGATGCTCACTTGTTGCTGTTTCTCATTTCATGGTCTCATTTCACCTCTTCTCTTTGAGGTTTTATGCAGCCGCTTCAGGGGCGTGGCTACCAGTGGTGCAGCAGGTGCAGTGGCGCCGGTGCCCAGAGCCCTGAGGGGCCGTTGAACCCTGATAAATGCTGTACATAACTACTCCAGTTCGGCTGGTCTGTTCCCATCGGGCACAGGGTCAAGACTGATTTGCATATGGCTGGGTCCAAACTGGGGTGGCATAGTGGGCAAAAGAACAATGGATTTAACCCAGATCTTTTGACTGGGGGAGAACGTTTGCATTGTTAGCATTCCGTCCATCATTTGTTTGCTGTAACACTTTTCGCCCTAAGTGGTATGGGTATCCCCAGACGTGGGTCCCTTGCTCACTGTACCACTGGATTCAAGCTAGCCTGGCTGAAGAAGGGTGACATACCCTGAATCCTGGCCTGGCAGTTCGGTCTGGTCGGTTCCCATGGGGCACAGGGCCAAGACTGATTTGCATATGGCTGGGTCCAAACTGGGGTGGCATAGTGGGCAAAAGAACAATGGATTTAACCCAGATCTTTTGACTGGGAGAGAATGTTTGCATTGTTAGCATTCCGTCCATCATTTGTTTGCTGTAACACTTTTCGCCCTAAGTGGTATGGGTATCCCCAGACGTGGGTCCCTTGCTCACTGTGCCACTGGATTCAAGCTAGCCTGGCTGAAGAAGGGTGACATACCCTGAATCCTGGCCTGGCAGTTCGGTCTGGTCGGTTCCCATGGGGCACAGGGCCAAGACTGATTTGCATATGGCTGGGTCCAAACTGGGGTGGCGTAGTGGGCAAAAGAACAATGGATTTAACCCAGATCTGTTGACTAGGGGAGAATGTTTGCATTGTCAGCATTCCATCCATAATTTGTTTGCTGTAACACTTTTCGCCCTAAGTGGGATGGGTATGCCCAGATGTGGGTCCCTTGCTCACTGTGCCACTGGATTCAAGCTAGCCTGGCTGAAGAAGGGTGACATACCCTGAAACCGTTCCCAGGATGCTTGTTTCCGGTCCAGGGAGGACCTGGCATGGCAGTTCCATCTGGTTTGTTCCCATGGGGCACAGGGTCAAGACTGATTTGCATATGGCTGGGTCCAAACTGGGGTGACGTTGTGGGCAAAAGAACGATGGATTTAATCCAGATCTTTTGACCAGGGGAGAATGTTTGCATTGTCAGCATTCCGTCCACCATTTGTTTGCTGTAGTACATAACTACCCCAGCAGCAGCCGAAGGGGCCGTTTTCCTTGCTTGCAGCAGACCTCAGGGTATCCTCGCTAAGCTACTGTGTCGCTGAGGACAAGGCTACTAAAAAGTTTACTTTTATTTATCGCATAAGGCCTAAAGTAATACTTTACACAGTGTAATTTTTACTCTCTGGGATAACTTCGCCACAGCCCAATCCAACACAATTTTTAACGTCCTTATCAGCGCTGGCGGCCATGAACAAAGGGTGGTGGGGCAGGTGGGGTCACGTGGGAGGCGTTGCGCAGGGGGTGGAGGGGGAATACAATATTTGTTTTTCAAAAACTTTTGCCGCCTGCCGCCTCCAGCATTGCGTCTCGTTGCGCTGCATCTCCTCTTCTTCCATGGGTCCCAGTAGCCCCTGGGGCAGACTCCCTGTCCAATCCCCATGCTGATTGGTCTGAGAAGGCTGGAAAGACGCCCTGCTCAGACCAGGGAGTCTGTGGGGTTTCTCCAGCCCGGCTGCTCAATGCAACTGGGCTGGAGAAAACATAAGTGCGCATGCATGTATTGGTCAGCCTGAGACGGCCGGCCAAACACACATGAGCACTTAGGGAGTGGAGTGCACTAGCACTCCTCCTCCCTCCTCCCATGCCTCGGGCCCACCCCTTCCAACACCGCTGGCTAAGAGGCGGCAAATGTAAAATAAAACGATACAAGAACATCATTTTATTTGACATTTGCTGGCTCTGAGCCAGGCAGTGGGGCCAAGCTCCCCCGCCATTGCGGAGGAGCCACCACTGGTCTTTATTAACTACCTAACACTTTTCCACATCTGTTAGTGTGGACAGCTTTTCCTTCAAACTGGAGGTAGGCATTTAAAACTGGTTCCTGCAGATGCCCTTAAAACCTTTTCAACCACGCTTCAGGACAGCGTAAACACATACTTAAGCCAACATCATAATGTGTTTCAGTAGTGGCTGGCATGTACCGAGGGTGGGAGTTAGAGGGGGGTGGGCATAAAAATAAATAAATAAAATAGACTTACCTCCCTAGCTTGCAGCACGACGTCCTCCTCGCTCAGGTATCTTCTCGAAGCTCTGGACCCAGGAAAGTGCACTTTTCAATCCTGGTGCTGCTCTCAGCATGAGCGAAGGACCAGGATTGGAGGGAGTGGCCTCACTCAGTGCTCTCAAGAGCACTGGAGGCTGCGCATTCTCTAATCCAGCTGTCTAAGACAGCTGGATTAGAGAACTTTAAAATGCGCATGTCTGAACGGCCGTTGCAAGACGGCCGGCCAAAGAGACATGCGCATTTTAAACTTCAGCACACATCTTTCTGCTTCTGCCACTCGGCAGCAGTGGCCCCACCCCGTCCTGACTCTCAGTTCAGGACGGGTTGCTGAAAAATAAAATGGTAATAAATAAACTTTATTACCATTTTAATTTTCAGCTCTGGGCTGGTGGGGCGACGCTCCTCCGCTCAAATGGAGGAGCCACCCCTGATGTGTTTCCAGTCTTTGTTAGACTGTTAAAGGGAAGCTCTTGATTCACAATTACCACCTTATCCTTCTTTTTTGCCTTCACACTATGGCCAGGGCTGGCCTTTAACACGGGCAAGCTGGGCACAGGCCCAGGGCGCCAATATTCTGAGGGGCACATGGAGCTGTGTGCTTTAAGGTTATGCCAACAACAGCGCCCGTCTCATCGGGCTCTAGCCTTGCCCACGTCCCTGCCTGTTGGTTTCCGTTTGATTGTCCAGTTTAAAGTGGTTTTAGATCTTCATGATCATATGGTGGGCGATGTTTTTGACCCTCCTTTAACCCTTTACTTGCCCTCACTTCACCCACTGCTGGGTCACATGAATAAAACCATCATCTGCATGAGATGGCTAAACGATGGGTGCTTTAGGCGAGCTGGGGGAGGTCTGGGGACGTTTGTGTTCAGGGCCAGTCCCTGCTCATCCAGGTACTGACCAGTGAACACAAAAGGGACCCCCCGCAGCCTTATTTAATTCAATACCATCAGCAAGAGCGCCACATTTCTCTCCACCCACACCCGGGACACTATCTTAGCAAAGGCCGACTCTGACTATGGCCCCAACAATTTATTCAACTCAAACATTTTTAACCCATTGACAAACTCTGCAAGTCTAGTGTCCATCTCCTGTCTTTGTCTGCATCCAGTTGGTTCTACTTCGAAATGTTACACCCCTTCTGCCTCAATACTGTTCTGATGGAGATAGAGCAGCTGTGAAAGGACATTAATGGCTGCGCTTCAGCTGCTCGCAATGGGCCATGCTTACGTACAGTTTGCGCTGGGTTTATGTCACAAAAGTCAAATTTAAAGCCCAAAACATGAACATAGTCCCAAAATACTGCACAATGGTGCTTTGCACTACTTTGTGTCAAAGGGGCATACCATGGGTGCTACATGGGCATTCCTTTGCACCCACCCATGGTCTTTGACGCAAATCTCTATTGAATAACATTGGTAGACAGGGATTTGTGGCCAACAATGTACGCCTCCTCGAGGCAAGTGTAACATTAGTGAAACATTTTCTTTTCTCAATCTTTACTAACTCTGCATGTGTTACTGTAATATGCACCACACAGACAAAGGTTTCAGATTTTATAATATATAATTTCTGCTTGACATTATGGTCACACCCTTGCACTACAGTGCAAAGGTGTGTGTGTTGGCGCGTGGTAGCCTGAAGTACTCCAGTACCAGGGGAGAGAAAAACAGCTCAGCAGTAGATATAGCCCTGTTCTGCAGCTCAGCAATGCACTGCGTTGCCAGAATTCTTTGTCAAGTTGCCCAGACAGTCAGATGGAATGTCTGATGGCTGAAGAGGCGATCCTGTCTCAGCATCTTCCTCCCATCCACGAAGCACTTCAGGTAGAGAGGGCACTTTCCACCCTTAACCTCAGAACCCTACAGCGGGACGGAGTACGAGACGAGAATATTTCTGATCAATAGAAAGTTCATTTTATATGGTGGTATTACAGCATATATTACACAATATAGTTCTTCATGCTGGCCCTTCCAACTCTTTTGATATGCTCAAAGTATATATTTTCTGTATTCCCTGCCCAACAATGTTTTTTTTATCTTTAAGGAGGCACAGGTTTTCACTTGAACTAGAGAAATACCTTTCTGGTCTCCTACCAAGCACGCCTTCCACACCTCCTTCTAATGTATTGCATCTTCCTAGTTTTTTTTTAATAACCTACTTTACTTTAAATTGCAACTTTAAAACTAACTCTGCCAATGTTCCTGATATTTCGGAGAGGACCAGCCCTTTCCTAGTCATCGCCAAGGTGTACATCACCATGAGTTCTCTCCAGACCTCCCCTTCCCTCTTGACCCATCCCTCTTTTTCGCCACAAACAAGATAAAGACTCAGCTGTCAGGCTGCCCATTCCTCCGGTTTGACATCTGCTGATGTTCCCTCTGAGACACAGTTCACTGCCCCCATCCCCCCAGCAGTTATCTTGGCAATCACTGCTATTAGTGCCTTGTTGTCAACCACAAAAGTCAGCCCCTTTTTGGTCAACTCCCAGAAATGCACTAAAAAACCCAAAGGTTAAAGTCACGTTTTAGTTAGTTGCAGAAATTAGATGAGTACCTACGTTTAGAATATGAAAAACGCTGAAATTCACTAGTTATAGTTTAGTGAAGTAATGCTATTGACTTTGCCAAAGCCGGGTGCTTTTACAATGGAGTAGCACTGGCAAAGCCAATATTGGTGACAGAATATTCTGAAAGTATCGAAGTAGGTCTTCTGTGCTTTCAAGTTCGACACCATGCTGCATAAAGTGACACCACTACAGAACATGGTGGCTGTCTGAAAACTATAGAAAACCTTGCTTTCCATTCTTTCAAGATGGCCGCCATGTTGCATGATGTAACACGGCGACGCAACTCCATGTTGCATGAAGCAAAATGGTGGCCATCTTCAAAGTATACAAAGTAATAATTACTGTTGTTTTTGCTGGTGGCAACAAGCCTTGCCAAAGTAATTAACTTGGTCATTTAAAGCAGAGACCTTTTGACTTGCCCATGCTTGTAAACGTTTTTACTCCAGAAAAGGATAAAAACTTTTACAAAAAAGGAACCAGAAATTCAAATGTTTTCTTATGTTGCAATGTGTTGAGGAGTCTCAAAAGTATTCCTAAACTTGTAATGGATATTTTTTCCCCCCAAAGCCTCTCTGATTCTTTCCTCCCACTCTCAGCGGCCTAGAGGATCAGTGACAATCACACAGCCTAATGTGCCTTCTGTTTTGTTTTCAGAAGGTGGCCCCACATCCAATTTTTGCCATCTATGTATTTTTTTTAAAGGAAATCCCATTTGAACTTTTGGAGATTACATTTTATGACTTCCCTCCAAAAATGGTAAGATCTGCTGCTTAAGTGCGTAGAAATAGGTGAAGAATCTAGTATATAACAAGGATTGTCAAGGCCAAGAAATCTGCCCTTGGCAAGCAGGGGTGATGGTTTAATTTATTTATTGCTCCCTCAACGTGATGGTCACATGCTTTCAGTACAAAGTTTTAATTTAAGAAAAATGAAGAGCATGGGGGCTTTCTAGCAGGCAGGTGTACTCAAAACGTCTATAGAAATTCCTTTCAGTTGTAATGCACATCAAAGACTAATTGATTCTAATGGTAGATAGAAAATGTATTATTGGCATTGATGTGCTGTCCCCTGAAGCTATAGATGAAACACACAAGGACCTCATACTCTTCCTCTTGGACAAGACCCCCAACACAAGAAACAAGTTCAGCGCCTGCATGACCCAAGTTAAAAACTGGATGAAAACCAACTCTCTCAAGCTCAACACCAACACGACAGGGATAACCTTCGACAAGAACACCTCACCGTGGGACTCCAACTGATGGCCGGACGATCTTGGACCCCACACACAGCACCCACACCAGGAACCTCGGAATAATCATCAACAGCAAACTGGACAGGACAGCACAAGCCAATGCCATCCCTGCATCCTGCTTCCACACCCTGAAGACACTTCAGAAGATCTTCAAATGGCTCCCGGGCAACACTAGAAAAACTGTTACTCACACCCTAGCCACCAGAAACTTGGACTACGGAAACACACACTACTCTGGGACCACCAAGCAACTCACTAGAGGACTACACACCATCCAGAACTCAGCAGCCAAACTCATCCTCAAACTCCCACACAGAACTCACACCACACCACACCTCAGGGAGCGCCACTGGCTCCCGTTACAAAAAACGCGCTCATTTCGAACTCCTCACACACACATTCAGTGCTCTACACAACTTAGGCCCCACCTACCTAAAGAGAGTTGAATCTCCTTCCATGCGGCACCCAGGCACCTCTACTCCGCAGGACTCCTACTTGCATCCCACGCATAAGCAGAAACAGATCAGGAGGATGGGCCTTCTCCTACATTGCTCAAAGCATTGGTAAAGCCAATTGGTGTCTCCTTTTAATGGTGTTACCTACTCTTTTGGCTTTGCCAATGCGTTTTTGAGATCCTGTGCTGCATCGGGCTAAAGAAAAAAAGAATCTTGTTTGCCAATGTGAAAGAGCACTGCAAAAATGAAAAAAGAGTTAATACAGTTTAATGACAAATATGAATGCTTGTATCCCCACACATGGGTGAATACACATCGCAATGAAGCAGCCATTTTAAAAAAACTTTTATTTACTGTTCCAAGATGGTGGATGCCAATCTAGCAGCAGTAAATTGTTTAAAATGCTCAAAACGCATCAATGATAAAGGAGTGGCCCAGCAGTAAATTGCAGCTCAGTCTTCCCGCCCCCAATTATTATTTTTAAATAAACATAATGCAGAAGGGTGGACAGCACGCAATTGACGAGGGGGGGAGGAGTGCAAGTCAGTGCTCTGGCAGAAGCAACAAGGAGCAGGGTGGACGGGGGAGCAATGAAAAGGCTTGGAAGGGGTGCTGAAAAAACATATCCAGTGGAGATAGCAACAGATGAGATGGGGAGGGGCAGGAGAAACAACACTGAGAGCATGGGGGACATGGATGTATGAGAACATGGATGTATGGGAAAAGTGGCACACCATGGGAAGGGCAAGACAAGCATGTGCACTCCCTTTGAGTGTTGAAATCAAATGATGTGCAGCCTTGGGATAGAAGTCATCCAATGAAAAGGATGGTAAAGAAGCTCTGCTCCAGGGGAGAGAAATATGCAAAAAGAAGTTGGAAAGCCAATGAACAGGA
This sequence comes from Triturus cristatus, assembly GCF_964204655.1. Taxonomy (NCBI): domain Eukaryota; kingdom Metazoa; phylum Chordata; class Amphibia; order Caudata; family Salamandridae; genus Triturus; species Triturus cristatus. Next base: position 133,323,811 of record NC_140593.1, on the reverse strand, counting down.
TGCAACCAAATTAGACTGGTAAGAAAGCCTACCAATATTAAGCAATGGGTTGATCCAAAGCCTGCTGTAAGTATCGGCACCGCTCACAATTGGTCTTCAATACCAGACAGCTAAAAGCTGTCCGTAAGTGAGACCTAGAAAAGGAGACAGCTCAGGATTTCCCGAAGTGTCATGTATGGGATAGCCAAGCGGTCACTAAACCTCTACCCAGAGATTCCCCTCCTCATGATATCGGACGTACTTTTAGCATACTTTTAGCCAGTGGCGGCTGGTAATTTTAACAGGGAGGTGGTGAGGCCCGCAAACATGCATACAAAACTTACCTTCACTGTAGAAAGGGAAGCCTCGGATGTCCCAAGAGGGTTGCGGCTGCTGCCTTGCTTCATTGCTTGATCTAAGGTCAGCCAATGAGGGAAGGCAGCCGTCCCTCCCGCATCACACAGTGGGATGGTGTCAGTGAGGCTTCTGACCCCGCGCCACTCTGTGATGACATGTCACTGATTGACACTTGGCCCAGTGCACTTTAAGGCTTAAAATGGAAGCAACCAGGTCCGAGGCAATCAGTGATCCTCTCCCTCATCCCGAGGGGAGGGCCTCAAGGCACTTTTGCCAGGCTGAGTTGGTCATGCCTACAGGACTGTGCAGCCAGGAGCATCTGCATTTAGCGCATGTCTAGCTCCTTGCTCCCGGACCTGAACAAGAAGAATGTCTGTCAGGCTGATCTTGGCTTAGCCTGACAGACATTCTTCTTGCTGGGAGAAGGTGGGGGTGTGGTCCCTCAGCCCCTGTGGGCCGGCCGCTCCTGCATTTAGCTCATTCCATCCAAAAATGTTTTGTTTCTACCATTCACTTAAGAGTATATACATGGTATTTGAGGAGGGTGTGACTAGTGCATACCTTCAACTGTTACCCCTGATTGGTAAAGGCTTTGCGGCAATGCAAATCAATGCAAAGATGTGCACAGTATTTAGTATACATAGAAAAAGTCGTTTTTTTGCTGGAACTATGTCATTTTCTCAATACAAAACATACTTTGCGCTTTACTGTGGTTGGGGGAAGTTCCTGGGGTGGGTCAGCGCAAACAACCATACTTTTTGATGCAAAGACTGATCTAAGCTAGCCAGACCAGACTTGGCTTCAAAAATAAGGAACTTGTTGAAGAAGGCGTAAACAAGGGTAAATGTGTTAATTCCTCAAATAAAAATACACATTGCATGTATGCAGCAGTGCACAGCACACATACAATGCGTGAGATTCTTCTGAGTTCCTCTAAGCACACAAATTTGTCCTGAAAGAGTGTGCCTCCCATGCATGTCCTATGCTGACAACACCATGGTGTGAGGCTGTGTGCTGAGCAGGGCAGCTGTGTTTGAGCACCAGTGTAGGGGAAGACAGCAAAAGCAGCCAATCATAGTAGATATGGTATTGCAAGTGCTTAATTTGGGTTGGTGAAACCCCTTCCAGGCATGCGAGTTCCCCCCATCTATCTTGGCCATACCCTACATCGTCCCCTTCCCGCCAAGCATTGAGGGGACAACAGTTTGTGGTGCATAAAGGCCGCAGTTTATTACAAAAACATGGATCATACATCTTGCAACTTACTGTTAGGTCATTCGCGACCCATGTTTTGCTTATTATATATCACTCTGAATATTGTCCACTGGTTTTCCTTCTATCTCCGTCTGACAGCACTGCCCCTGCGTGATGGCCCCTTTTGCGGGTGTCTCAGGTTCCACAGGTTCTATGCATCCCTTGCTACTGACCTCGTGGGCGGCCGTCAGTCCCAGCCGGGGCTATAAGTGCCGTTCCACTTCCCTGGACCATTGCTGGCCACTCACCTGCTCCCAGCGCCCGTGCCGTGTGGCCTCCCAAGGACACTGTCTGAGCAGCTCTTCTTTTCTGGCTGTCATTGTGTGCTGTCACCTGCCCAATGCAGCACAGTAACTCTGGCTGTTGCGCTGTCTGGAAATGAGTAAATCTGGGCCCTGTAGGTTTCTTGATAGAGTTTTGACTTAGCCTGTTTTTACAGTAACCCAAAAAGACAGCACAACGCTATGTGTGCGTGTGTGTGTGTGCGTGTATTTTTTAAATAAAACTGCTCAGGTATCAAGAATGGAACGCTAGAAGACAAGGGTGAGTTGACCTGGTCTAATGTGCCCATCCCCCTATTTGCCCATCTACCTAATGCCAGCACACTGACCTTTGCTGTGCTGTCTGGTGCCTAGGGCACTAGATTGCAACAAATGTCCTCAAAAACAGGGCATTCTAGTTGGGTAAAGTAAGTGCCTGAACGGCAAACCGTAATTTTGCCTGGGGCTCGAAAATTCTGGACACAAGAGAGGCATATATCCCCACACCCCCTAGGGTGGAAGGGGAACCTCTCTGAACCCCTCCCACCCCCGCCTCTTCTTCATCAGCCTAAGGCCACGTTTATTTGTGCAATGCCGGATCACTCCCCACAGACCATATGAAGACAAGGGGGGGGGGGGGGCAGTCAGCTTTGAAAGTACATGGTGCAGGAATGTTAGGGGCACCTGTTGTATACAGGTTGGCATCAGTCCGAAGCAGATCTAAATGTGAGACTGGAGGTCCAGGGGGGCATGGGGTTTCATGGAATGAGGCAGCAGGACATTAAATCATGTTAAGAGCATCATATCTGAATGGAAAGGATATCACACACGAGAAAACAAGCCTTGGCAGAGTTCCACATTGTCGGTGACGAATGTTTTCCTAAATGATGCCCTGAATTTCATGACTAATTGCACCTCTAGTGATGCAGGAAATGGGTTGTTTATTGGTTGTTTGTTTCTGCTGAGCGCTCTGAGAGTGGTCATTAGTGCAGTAAAGCACCAAGCCTCATGTTGGGCAAGGAAGCGCCGCCCACTCAACTGGATGAAAGAACCTACAGCAGATGGACACGCGCCCTCCTGCAGGGCTACCCGATGACGCAGCATGGCCACCAAGTGGGACACCAGGTTTGAAGGGAGAGCATCCAGTAAATAAAGCCAAAGACTGGGGGAAGGATATCTGGAGCCCTTAGGCAAAATTACATTTTGTTGTTTCAGTGCTCCATTTCCTCCAGCAAGGAAGCTTTTATTGGGAGTATTTGTTATTTTCTGGCGCCCTCACGTGGCCATTTGTGGTGGCACCCTAAAATAGCATTCTTAAACGCCTTAATCTAAATCTGATCCTGGTATGATGGGTCAATAACGATGGTGATAGGGCTTAATGTGGCAAGAGGAGTCTAGACCTTTGTTAAGCCGCTCCTCATCTGCTGCTCTTCATTTTGTTCAAAGACTTGCGTTGACGGATCTCGATTTCAGCTGCCGTTATACATTGTTATCTCTTTTAAGGCTTAGGGCCTGATTATGAGTCTGGCAGTCTACAGACCGCCAGACTCACGGTGGTGTGGCGATGGTGGTCTGGCCACCGCTACACCACTGGTTCGACCGCTCTATTACAACTAGGGTGTTCGGACCGCCATTGCACCACCGCAACCGCCAGGGATCAGCGATCCTGTGCCGTGATGCGGCGGTCTCTGGGCCGCAATATGCTTGGTGGTGCCCTGAGAAACCGCCAAGTATATTACCTCTTTCCTCACCACCAGCAGTCTCATGGAGGTTCTTCCTCCATGAAAGTGCTGGCGGAGGAGAAAGGGCCCTTTGTGCACAGGGGTGCATGCAGGGGGCATATGTTGAGCCCCCCCCCTGTGTTTTTGCCCCTCCAGTTCCTGCATGGGAAGGAATGCACGACATGGTACATTCCTTCGGTGCAGGAACATGCACTGGCGGTCCCGCGATGGTGCAGTTTAAGGCTCACTATGAGCCTTTAAACTGCACCGTCGCGGGACCGCCATGCTGCCACCCACCAGACAACAAAAATACTTGTAATCTGGCAGGTGAGCGGCGGTGAGTATTGGCAGTGTGGGAGCATAGCAGTGGTGTGCCGTTAGCTACTGCACCGCCAGAACTCGTAATCAGGCCCTTAGTATTCTGGGATTGGTCACAGCCGCCACTGCACCAAAACAAAACATACCGGTAATTGCGTCAAGTCTTTATTTTTAGGTCGAAGCACAGCTGTCTGGTTGCAAAGACATATTGGGAAAATGCCCTAAGCTGACCTAGGAATGCATGAGGCCCATTGCTTACTGTTGGCTTTCTGTCTTGTCAGTCAGCTTGCTTTAGGTTCACTGGGCCTGTTTGTCTTAGCCCCTCCAGCATGCCTTTGTCCCTCACGTGGAGCATAGTCTTTTTACCACCTCCTTGACTGGCTTCTTCAGTTTTTCCACAAGTGCTTACATTAAGGGCACTCTTTTTTCTTTTTCTTCCAGCCCCCCATGAGAGGGCAGGCTTTATACTGTTATCTTGCATGCATGCTTCTCTAAGAGAACCCCCTCCCCACCCCAGGCCCTCCCATGTTGCTCTCAAGCACAGAGTGCTTCTGCCCAACCTCCCCTACTGTCTCGCCTGTATGCTTCAGATTTTTATGCATTGTGCAAACTCCGCCCAGGGGCATTGGAGCTCTTTGTGTGAGCACCAGCATCGTTACACGAGATCACATTCATTTATTAAGCACGGTGAGATTATGTGATGTGCCCAAGATCACAGGTTGTTGAGCCGATGCCGGGGCTGGAGCATGGTTCCCAGTTCCAAAGTCGGCAGTCATGACAGTAACACTGCGCCCTTTGCTAAGGCAGGTCATGTCATGCTTTTTTTGTTACATAAATTAATATGATTTGCCAGTGTCTCCTGGACAGTCAGAGACAAACAGCCAACCCTGTCTGTTCGTCCTTTTTTGTCAGTGCCTGAGCACGCTGCTCATCTCTCAGTGAAGCCCCCTCCCCTTCCCCCGGGGTTGGGGGGGAGGGGGAGGATCCCCAGGCTCTGACCAAGAGAATCATTGTGGCTGATAAAAGTGTTTTATTTTAAGAGGAAAACATATCAGTCAGTAAGCCACTATGTAATGGGCCATCATGAGCACCTTTTGTCCTTTATGTACTGGCTGGGATGAGGTGTCAAAGGGGCAGGGACTCCAAATATTCCTGAACCCTCTCTCCCCCACCATTACCGACAATCACACTGTGGATACTTTTACACTGTAGTGAAGCCTGAGTGACCAGAAGAGTGTGTTTAGCAAGCGTGTATGTGACTGCATTTGTAAAAGCGGTGACATAACTTAACTGCAATGTTTACATATGTTTAGACATATTTAAACATTGGCAATGTATTAGAATAATTGTGAAAGATGTGTTGGGGGCCCTGATGAATTTTTTTAAAACCTGGGTGTTGCAGTTTTCAAAAGCTTGAAGACCACTGCTCTCAGCCAGGGTTCTCCACAGTCAGTCCTGGGGGGCCGGATCCATACCAGAGTTTTAGCATACCCGCCTTTAGATAGGTCTTTAACTTCAAACTCATCCCCTCAAGGGAGCACGCTGGGCGACCGGCAGACTGCTGATGCAAATCAAGTTGATGACATCTACAGGCGCATCTGATGACGTGGCGATGACGCCAGCTCTTGCTAGGAGTGAGATCGCCGTGTTCGCAAGAGGGGCGGGGCTCCTTCTGTTACACCCCCCTGTGGTGCATGATCTGGGGAGGTCATGTATCAGTGCCCCTTGCTGTATTCAGATGGCATGATAATGGAATGATAAAGTGTCCGTGAGAAGAGAAGAACATTTGTTTGATTACATTTGTTTGGCGCGACTGAAGAATGTCGTGCCTGTGTTCTCCCTCTGTATCCACCTGCGCTCAGCCTGTTTTCATTTTCTTTCAATGCCTTTTTTATTCTTTTCAATTCAGCGCTCTGAAGTGATTTAGACGGCGTCTGGTGCAATAGAAATGTTCTAAAGAAATACATAAATAAATGTGTGTTTGCACAAAAAGGAAAGTGTGGTTAATGTATTGGATACATTGAATTATGCACATTTTTTGTGCACTCCAGGCAGAACGGGAGAGGATGTGGCATAACATCCAGCTGATGTTTTTAATGGAGAATTATGAAAATGATGAAGTGTTCCCCCTGTAAAAGTAATATTCATCTTCTCGCAATTACCCCTGGAGATTGCATCGTTCATCTCTCCCTGCTTATTACAAGCACAGTGAAGGGCACCCAGAGACGCTCCAATGCTGCTCGCGCATTAACGCAGGATTTTTACCCACAGCCCAAACCTACATAATCAGACTAGGATATTTTATTTCAAGCTTACTACCAATGAGAACAAAAAAAGGTGGTGGGAACAGTTCCAAGCATTTCTTCAGAAGCACTCAAAATTCCTCAAGGTAGCATTCCATTCCACTTATTTAGAGCTTGTCCTTGCCACTACCGAAGGAGATCTTCCATATGTAAACCATTCATGCCCCGTCGACGACTCCACTCACTTAATACAGCCTAGCCTTCTATTCCTCAGTAGGAGATCACAAGTAACTAATTCATGGGATGTTTTGGTCTCATTGGGCATTATCAGTGTGATACAGCTGGCTCAGCCCCTTTTTCTGGTCATGCCCTTCCCAGGAAAGGAGATTCACTGGGACATCAAAACATTGATGGATGGAAATAGGTCGATTTGTGCCCCCCCCCCCCCACTCCTCAGCCTGATGTAGGCTCCTCTGACCCCATCACCAGGAGCCTGGATAGCTTGTTACACAGAAGCTGCTGGATATTTTCTTACATGGCTTGAAATTCATGCATAGATCCCTGGGAACAGAACTTTGAACCCCAGAATAAGAACACCCCAAAATTCATCTCACCCAAAATTTACCTCGGGTGGTTCTTCTGTGGAGTTGATTTTGTGCTCAAGGCGCCCTCCCCAACATCAGAGCCAACATTCGTTTAGCAGAGTTGTAAATAAGTAATTTGGACCACTCAATAACTGAGTTCTAGATACGAGAAAAGTTAAAGGGTTTTATTACAAAATTCTAAGGACATAAGCAATGCGGAATAAATGCTAAGACGGCTCAAATGCAGAGTTATACTGAGTAGTCATAAATGGAAAGCTATTCGAAGTCCCAACTAAACAGCACGATCATGAATACATCGGACAGTATCTGCAGTAGCAAAAGAAAGTACTCTCTGAAATACATTGGACAGATTCTCTATTAGAACAGGAAAGTCTTCTTCTGGCTCATCCCCAAATCAAGGGATCCTTCATACTCGATTCTTGCATATCAAATGAGAGAACATGCAGTCTCATCATAGTATTAGCAGGGTTTAGACAAATCAGAGGTTAAATCATTAATGCAATATTTCTAACACTATCCCACTTTTAAGAAAACATCGAGCAGGTCCTGCTCTGTTGCTGCCCTGAGATGTCCAAAATAATATGGCACATTTAAAGAATAAACTACACAAAAATGATGAACGGTGCTAAGCCCTGCAGCAGAACTACAGTGGAAGGCACCCGAAACATGCTGTAGGTTAAGAACACTCGAAAGTTCATTCACAATACATGCACACTAGGACAATGTCTATTGCATCATCTAGACTTCGCTCTGTGGAGCCTGTGTTGAGAGAAGATTCTCAGGGAGACAGCATGTGAGAGAGGAGAGTAAGAGGAGTGGATGGGCAGCATCAGAACAGCATCCATGTTCAATAAAGATTTTGTGAAAATGTGACACAACTAAGATACATCACTAAAAGCACTTTTTTCTACAAGGCATATTAAACTGCAATATTATTAATAGTGCATTTACGTATTGGATCCATCATAAAAATCATTATTCATCATCAGTAGTTATTCATGAAGCTATAATCCCAGAAAAATGGTAGTGCAAAACTTTAACATGCTATATGATAGGCCAGGTAGTTTCCAATATGATGGATGTACATACCGCATTTGAGGTTTAACTCTATCAGGTCTTACACCTACAGATCCCGTCAAAAAGTGGGTGGACCCCGTTGACCATTTAAGACTGTCCTATCTCATTCTTGAGCAGCCTCCAAAGAACATTGACAAGGACTAGATCCTCTCCTGTGCACTATTGCAGGTCATCATTGTTACATCCTTAACATGGCAGCCGGTACCCAAGCAGAGTGTGAGCTTCTCTTCTATTACTCATAGATGGACCAATCAGAGCATTTATCCGGCTCCCTGAAACCAGATCATGCCAAATGCTGCTCCTATATCACTCCGAGGGAGAGGTGTACCGCAACGGCCAGAGCGGCTAGCTTCGGACCACTGGGCTCGCCGTTTGAACCTCGGCGGCAGCTCAGCATCATATGACTCTGGGCAATAGCTCAATCTCGCAGACGCCCCCCAGTGGCTGGATACCCTTAGGGGTGATAAGTCGCGCTTTACAAATCTGGAATTGTTATAATTATGTTTACTCCTTCATAGCTTTGTGGCTGCCAGTGGCCAAGTACACATCCGCGGATTGCTTGTCTTTTGCTCATGGGAGCCCCTGAAGAGCATTTACTTAGGCTGTGTTTCTGTGGTGCATACCTGGAGGTTTTTGTGTATTGGCTATAGGCAGGTCACAGTAGTGTGGTGGAATGTTGTTAATACAAGAGTTTACTCATAAAATCAGCCTTGGCTGCCCATGTCTGGTGCATGGCCTGGACTGCTACCCTGTTGCTCAAGGGGGTAATACACAGCATCTGCTGTCAATGTGTGCCCAGTGCCATGGACTGCCCCTCTGTCGCTCCTGGCTGTCCTCATGAGACGCACTCATTCAGAAGCAATAATTATTGAGAAGTGCATGAGTTTTATCGCTCGCTCCACTACCTCCCTTTACACAGTTAGGCATCCTTGCATTTCAGTGCCAATAAAACACCCCTCCCCCACCCTGGTGTAGGATTCTACCCATCCACTGAAGCTCTTTGGTACCTCATCAGGGGTAGGAAGCGCTATAGAAATGCAATTACAATTAGAATTATAAAAGGTTGATTTGTGGTAACAGTGACGGTGGTTGCATTAATCTTTGGATTACCACTTGTTCTTGTCCGCTTACTATTTCTTTTTCCAGTTTTTGCAGGACAACAGATCCGCCCACAAGCAGACTCTGCAAGCGGAGGAGTTGACTTGAGTTGAAGGTTTTAATTAATTTAATACAGCCCTGAATTTCTTTTCTCTGGAACCAGGGAGCCTGGTCCATTGCCGCATTCTCTATTATTTTAATTGCTTTCATTTTGTTCTGTTTGTTCTCCTCTTTTATTTGACAGTTTTACCTTTCCCAAGAAGCTGATTTCCATTTATTGCTGGTCCCCCCACCGACTGCGCGGTCTCTATTTATTTTGACTTGGGGTGGTGCGAGGACAATGCATCTGTCCACATTTGACACCCCAGCTCCAGTCTCTTTAAAACCATTGACAGAGCAGCCATGCAGCAGATGGGTGAGGCATACAACAGAGGCAAGCCCGACTGCGCCCATCCATGACTGAAACAGACCTGGGGTCTGTCTAAACAGTTCACAGCAGTGGCGGAACGCACAATGGTGGGGCCCAACGCAGAATTTGATGAGTTCCCCACCCCCCCATGTCTTCCATATCTCACAGATATTTATTGGCCTGGAGCTGAGTGCGGGGGCCCCCATAAGGGTTTGGAGCGGCAGGGGTCTGTGTTATCCATCCGGCACACAGTGGATCGCCAGATTGTGTACACCAGAGACCTTTTGATTCGGCGGTGACACTAGGGTTAGATCACCTTCTACTACTTCCACATGTGGGTGGTGGGGAGTCCCTAAACCGATCTTTTAATACTGAACTGCACTATATCGACTCCACAATATTGACTACTACTATATATATCGACTGCACAATAGTGACTACCGCTGTCTCCTCAAAGAAATTAGATGTGACGTTAGAATCATAAATCTATACATTCATATGCATCCATATCATGACGGTACAGCTGTAGTGGATACAGAGGCTTCGATATATGTGCAGGTCAATATGAGTGACCTTGATATTGTGACAAACAACTAATTTACCTCTTCAACTCTCATTAGGAATCCCATTTCTCCCTCTACACTCTGGGCCTGATTCAAAAGGTAAATTTACACGTTTGTTTATTTACTCTTTTTCAGTATTCACAATTCTGCAATTTAATGGTAACTTTACAACTGCGGAGCACAGGCCTAGCTTTTTATGTGCGGAATTCTCCAGCCGAACGTAAGTTTACCTTTGTGAATCAGTCCCCTAGTGATGATGATATAACTGACTTATCAATAAAATTCATGCACCTGAGTTCCTTCTCTCCTAACATAAAATTGCCATGAACCTTTGCTTTGACACCGAAATGCGCCTTGAAATCAGCTCAGGCCCCTCTAAATCTCACATTTCCCATGCTACATAGTCAGTCATCTTGACCCCTTCAACACAACTGGGGCAGACATTATCAATAGGTATAATTATTCCATAAGGGTAATGAGGATAATTGTTGTATCTGGTGTTTAAAGAGTCCGATGTGCAGTGAAAGGATGGATGTGACTGATTGGAAGGGTGAAAAGATTGATTGATAAAAGGATGGATGGATAAAAGGATGGATGAATGAACTGATGTGTGAACAGAATGGTCAATGGATTTAATGGTGAAAGGAAGTTTGGTGGGATGAAGAGATGGACATATGGAAGGGTGGAATGGTGAAAAGGTAAGACAATTGATGAATGGGCAGGTGAATAGACTGTTGGGAAGATACATGGATAAATAGGTGCACATAATACTGAAGGGAGCTATACTAGGAAGGGTGTGGCTTGGTTCACTTATTGGCTGTCATTAGGAGATTCATTAAAATTGGGAGGTAATTTAATTTTCTGATATACTCTAGTGCATAAAAAAGCAGAAATCCTTATGGTCAAAATTAGTATCGACCCTGTCTGCCGCGTATTCTGTTATTTGGAACAACAGGCCTGGGTCTTATAATTAACTGTGACAACTTATTTTTTCTTTATATAACCTGAAGATGCCTCTCACCTGGAAGCAGCTATTCTCCTAGACACGTGTACTCAATAGGTCTTTGGCCCTTCAGCCATGCCAAGCCATATCCAGGACCTTGTCTTGATGAGTTTCTAGGACATTCAAACCAAGTCTCGAGATGTCCTCCTATGGACGGATCACAAAGGAAAGGTGTTCTCGAAGCCCATCTGCACCTCCTTTGTGATTGCAGCCAGAACCCATGGCCAGTTTTCTATTCAATGTTGGACTTATTCCCACACGGAACTTCCTGCGCTCACCAAAGCGGTCTCCACAGTACCAAGTAAGGAACTTGTAGCAGTAGCTCGCCCCTCCGCCCATCTTGCTGCTGTAACAACACTCTGCAGAGCTTTGTCTATACCCACAGCCTTACTTAACACCAGGTGGCCCATTAAAAATCATCAGGAGATATTTCATTTAATCTGCAGTTATGCCCTGGATGTTCTGTTCTTAATGGAAACTTGGGCCAACAACCTATGCTTTCTCTCGCTGTTCCACTAGACTCTATGTTGGCAAGGATCCAGTATGGGAGGGCGTCTAGCCATTCTTCATTGGAAGATACTGGGAGAAGGTGGTCATTGGGGGCACCAACAAACATTGTTGCACAGTGCTCCACCAGCGCTAAAGCCGGCCCTGCCCTTGAGGACAGTCCGCCTCACCCACTGGTACCTCCATTGACCTTGTTTCAGCAGTAGTAGCTGCAACTCACCAGGGATTGGCAAAGCAGGATTTGCACGCACACAAAACTATGTTCTCAAACTTTACATTTCTCTGCTTCATGCTCAAGCACTTTTAAGACGTGCTGCCTGCTTTGGGGCCACTGGAATTATGCAGCAAAAGAAGACAAAATTACGCCGCATGGTTGACTAGATTATGCAGCAATAAAAGACTGCAACATAATGCAGTATATTTTCTGACACTTTATTATTTTGAAATTTTTACACATGCTAACAGTCTCTGGAAAGATTTTGCCTTATTAGTACCAGTGTAACATACAAATGCAGCAGCGAGAAAGGTGATCAGTCAACCTTTGCAAAGGGCCGTCCACTTTGCAGCAGCACAAGTCACATTTTTTAGTAACTTTTGATCCGTTTGATCTACAAACAATTTATTAGTTAAAATTGTCAGATTATGCAGCAGATGATGTATTATGTAGCAAATATGGCAGAGCCATAATTATATAGAAAACTTTTGCAGACTAGGATATTTTCCCATTCATGTTTGTACTGCTCTTGTGGAAAAAGGGAGATGAAGTGCTGATGACAGAAACTCCATGGATCAGAGACAAATGGCTTGTGCTTCCACGTTTAAGTGTATAATGGGACATTCTGTGATTGGAAACGTATCCCACTTTGTGATTGTATTTTAATGTCAATAACTCATATTAAACCTTAAATAATTATGTGTATCCATTCATTGAATTAAATAACATAATAAGCTGTAACTGGACAGTGAAATGTCAAACAAATACTAAAAATGGGGATGTTTTGCACATTCTGGCCACACCTCTGACGTCGCCCACTGATCCAGTTCTCGGGTTATTCCCCCCCTCTGATTCTCCACCCACAGTTCCCCTACTTTTTTTTACCCCACTTCGACCACTGATTCCTAGGTCAACTTTCTGAAACTCCCCAAGATGTCTTTCGCATTATAAAAATGGGATCAACAACATCCATCTTGGAATTGGAATTGGGCCCCTCAAACCTCTGTGGTGTTAAAGCCGGCCAATGGGGGAGACAGCTCCAACATTACTTTGTCACGCTTCTGTTTTGGCTCCTCCCAGTTGAACTCTCAGACCAGCAAGGATCGCGGTCCTTGGAAGCAAAGCCCATAAAGCTTATAAACAACACTTGAACCAAGTTTTATGATTTTACTGAAAAAACGCCCATTTCAGTCCTAACTGGGCACCTATCAGCTGGATTAAATGGCCAACGGCTAGCACCTGCCTAGACTGCTTAATCACAAAGAAGCACACGCAGAGGTGGGGATATTGGAGGCGAGTAAAGCCTCTAGGCGCTAGGGTAAATACTGGGTAGGTGCATACATCATTTGCTTTTTTTCTGCCGTCTCTTCACCTTTCAATGTATTTAATCTCCTTTTGCTCGGGTGTATTTTAGGATGCTGAGTGTGGCCTGTTGGTGCAGCCTCTAGAGACACGTTGGATCCATAATTAAAACTGATTCCAGTGAGGCAGAGAGCAGGAAGCTGCCAGTGGATGAAACGTGCACAAAGAAAATGGCCATCTCGAGGTCAAGCAACAGCTCCTTCCGGGGGACTTGGTGGTTTCCTCGGCTCTGTGCTTGCACTGAGCGCACTGACCCCAATAACAAACATTATGCAGCTTTGCAGGCAATGTCGGGCCGAGGCGAGCGTGGCTTTCGTGCGGAGTGAAATGTATGCCACTCCGGCATTCGTTAATGTCAAACCAACTTGATGGGTAAAGGAAAAGCGGAGAGTCTGACAGCTGCTTCCTGGCAGCCGCATCCGCACCGAGGCAGCAGCCCGCCTAGCAGCCTGCTGGCATCTGGAGCACTGAGGGTGCAGATAGAACCCCCTTCACCCCCACCACGTCACCTGCTCGCAGAAAAACAGCCCAAAATATGTTGTTGCTCATATTTTTTCGGTAATTGCATTAGTTAAAAAATGCATTGAACTGTTCTGGTTTCCATATGCTGTTGATGCTCACTTGTTGCTGTTTCTCATTTCATGGTCTCATTTCACCTCTTCTCTTTGAGGCTTCATGCAGTCGCTGCTGGGGCGTGGCTACCAGTGGTGCAGCAGGTGCAGTGGCGTCGGTGCCCAGAGCCCTGAGGGGCCGTAGAACTCTGATAAATGCTGTACATGACTACTCCAGTTCGGCTGGTCTGTTCCCATGGGGCACAGGGTCAAGACTGATTTGCATATGGCTGGGTCCAAACTCGGGTGGCGTAGTGGGCAAAAGAACAATGGATTTAACCCAGATCTTTTGACTGGGGGAGAATGTTTGCATTGTTAGCATTCCGCCCATCATATGTTTGCTGTAACACTTTTCGCCCTAAGTGGTATGGGTATCCCCAGACGTGGGTCCCTTGCTCACTGTGCCACTGGATTCAAGCTAGCCTGGCTGAAGAAGGGTGACATACCCTGAATCCTGGCCTGGCAGTTCGGTCTGGTCTGTTCCCATGAGGCACAGGGCCAAGACTGATTTGCATATGGCTGGGTCCAAACTGGGGTGGCGTAGTGGGCAAAAGAACGATGGATTTAACCCAGATCTGTTGACTAGGGGAGAATGTTTGCATTGTCAGCATTCCATCCATAATTTGTTTGCTGTAACACTTTTCGCCCTAAGTGGGATGGGTATGCCCAGATGTGGGTCCCTTGCTCACTGTGCCACTGGATTCAAGCTAGCCTGGCTGAAGAAGGGTGACATACCCTGAAACCGTTCCCAGGATGCTTGTTTCCGGTCCAGGGAGGACCTGGCATGGCAGTTCCATCTGGTTTGTTCCCATGGGGCACAGGGTCAAGACTGATTTGCATATGGCTGGGTCCAAACTGGGGTGACGTTGTGGGCAAAAGAACGATGGATTTAATCCAGATCTTTTGACCAGGGGAGAATGTTTGCATTGTCAGCATTCCGTCCACCATTTGTTTGCTGTAGTACATAACTACCCCAGCAGCAGCCGAAGGGGCCGTTTTCCTTGCTTGCAGCAGACCTCAGGGTATCCTCGCTAAGCTACTGTGTCGCTGAGGACAAGGCTACTAAAAAGTTTACTTTTATTTATCGCAGAAGGAGGCCTAAAGTAATACTTTACACAGTGTAATTTTTACTCTCTGGGTTAACTTCGCCACAGCCCAATCCAACACAATTTTTAACGTCTTTATCAGCGCTGGCGGCCATGAACAAAGGGTGGTGGGGCAGGTGGGGTCACGTGGGAGGCGTTGCGCAGGGGGTGGAGGGGGGAATACAATATTTTTTTTTCAAAAACTTTTGCCGCCTGCCGCCTCCAGCATTGCGTCTCGTTGCGCCGCATCTCCTCTTCTTCCATGGGTCCCAGTAGCCCCTGGGGCAGACTCCCTGTCCAATCCCCATGCTGATTGGTCTGAGAAGGCTGGAAAGACGCCCTGCTCAGACCAGGGAGTCTGTGGGGTTTCTCCAGCCCGGCTGCTCAATGCAACTGGGCTGGAGAAAACCTAAGTGCACATGCGTGTATTGGTCAGCCTGAGACGGCCGGCCAAACACACATGAGCACTTAAGGAATGGAGTGCACTAGCACTCCTCCTCCCTCCTCCCATGCCTCGGGCCCACCCCTTCCAACACCGCTGGCTAAGAGGCGGCAAATGTAAAATAAAACGATACAAGAACATCATTTTATTTGACATTTGCTGGCTCTGACCAGGCAGTGGGGCCAAGCTCCCCCGCCATTGCGGAGGAGCCGCCACTGGTCTTTATTAACTACCTAACACTTTTCCACATCTTTAAGTGTGGACAGCTTTTCCTTCAAACTGGAGGTAGGCATTTAAAACTGGTTCCTGCAGATGCCCTTGTAACCTTTTCAACCACGTTTCAGGACGGCGTAAACACATACTTACGCCAACATCATAATGTGTTTCAGTAGTGGCTGGCATGTACCGAGGGTGGGGGTTAGAGGGGGTGGGCATAAAAATAAATAAATAAAATAGACTTACCTCCCTAGCTTGCAGCACGACGTCCTCCTCGCTCAGGTATCTTCTCGAAGCTCTGGACCCAATCCTGGTGCTGCTCTCAGCATGAGCGAAGGGCCAGGATTGGAGGGAGTGTACTCACTCAGTGCTCTCAAGAGCACTGGAGGCTGCACTTCCTCTAATCCAGCTGTCTATAACAGCTGGATTAGGGAACTACAAAATGTGCATGTCTGAACAGCCGTTGCAAGACGGCCGGCCAAAGAGACTTGCGCATTTTAAACTTTAGCACACAGCTTTCTGCTTCTACCACTCGGCAGCAGTGGCCCCACCCCGTCCTTATTCTTAGTTCAGGACGGGTTGCTGAAAAATAAAATGGTAATAAATAAAGTTTATTACCATTTTAATTTTCAGCTCTGGCTTGGTGGGGCGACGCTCCTCCGCTCAAATGGAGGCGCCACCCCTGATATGTTTCCAGCTACGGCCATCTTTGTTAGACTGTTAAAGGGAATCTCTTGATTCACAATTACCACCTTATCCTTCTTTTTTGCCTTCACACTATGGCCAGGGCTGGCCTTTAACACGGGCAAGCTGGGCACCGGCCCAGGGCGCCAATATTCTGAGGGGCACATGGAGCTGTGTGCTTTAAGGTTATGCCAACAACAGCGCCCTTCTCATGTGGCTCTAGCCTTGCCCACGTCCCTGCCTGTTTGTTTCTGTTTGATTGTCCAGTTTGAAGTGGTGTTAGTTCTTCATGATCGTATGGTGGGCGATGTTTTTGACCCCCCTTTAACCCTTTACTTGCCCTCACTTCACCCCCTGCTGGGTCACATGAATAAAACCATCATCTGCATGAGATGGCTAAACGATGGGTGATTCAGGCGAGCTGGGGGAAGTCTGGGGATGTTTGTGTTCAGGGCCAGTCCCTGCTCATCCAGGTAGTGACCAGTGAACACAAAAGGGACCCCCCGCAGCCTCATTTAATTCAATACCATCAGCAAGAGCGCCACATTTCTCTCCACCCACACCCGGGACACTATCTTAGCAAAGGCCGACTCTGACTATGGCCCCAACAATTTATTCAACTCAAACATTTTTAACCCATTGACAAACTCTGCAAGTCTAGTGTCCATCTCCTGTCTTTGTCTGCATCCAGTTGGTTCTCCTTCGAAATGTTACACCCCTTCTGCCTCAACACTGTTCTGATGGAGATAGAGCAGCTGTGAAAGGACATTAATGGCTGCGCTTCAGCTGCTCGCAATGGGCCATGTACAGTTTGCGCTGGGTTTATGTCACAAAAGTCGCACAAACTGATGCAAAGTTTTAATTTGGGGATTTAATTTAAAGCACAAAACATGAACATAGTCCCAAAATACTGCACAATGGTGCTTTGCACTACTTTGTGTCAAAGGGGCATGCCATGGGTGCTACATGGGCATTCCTTTGCACCCACCCATGGTCTTTGACGCAAATCTCTATTGAATAACATTGGTAGACAGGGATTTGTGGCCACAAATGTACACCTCCTCGAAGCAAGTGTAACATTAGTGAAACATTTTCTTTTCTCAATCTTTACTAACTCTGCATGTGTTACTGTAATATGCACCACACAGACAAAGGTTTCAGATTTTATAATATATCATTTCTACTTGACATTATGGTCACACCCTTGCACTACAGTGCAAAGGTGTGTGTGTGTGTTGGCGCGTGGTAGCCTGAAGTACTCCAATACCAGGAGAGAGAAAAACAGCTCCATTGTAGATATAGCCCTGTTCTGCAGCGCAGCAATGCACCGCGTTGCCAGAATTCTTTGTCAAGTTGCCCAGACAGTCAGATGGAATGTCTGATGGCTGAAGAGGCGAGCCTGTCTCAGCATCTTCCTCCCATCCACGAAGCACTTCAGGTAGAGGGCACTTTCCACCCTTAACCTCAGAACCCTACAGCGGGACGGAGTACGAGACGACAATATTTCTGATCAATACAAAGTTCATTTTATATGGTGGTGTTACAGCATATATTACACAATATAGTTCTTCATGCTGGCCCTTCCAACCCTTCTGATATGCTCAAAGTATATATTTTCTGTATTCCCTGCCCAACAATGTTTTTTTATCTTTAAGGATGCACAGGTTTTCACTTGAACTAGAGAAATACCTTTCTGGTCTCCTACCAAGCACGCCTTCCACACCTCCTTCTAATTTATTGCATCTTCCTAGTTTTTTTTAATAACCTACTTTACTTTAAATTGCAACTTTAAAACTAACTCTGCCAATGTTCCTGATACTTTGGAGAGGACCAGCCCTTGCCAGCCATTGCCAAGGTGTACATGACCATGAGTTCTCTCCAGACCTCCCCTTCCCTCTTGACCCATCCCTCTTTTTCGCCACAAACAAGATACAGACTCAGCTGTCAGGCTGCCCATTCCTCCGGTATGACATCTGCTGATGTTCCCTCTGAGACACAGTCCACTGCCCCCCTCCCCCCAGCAGGTATCTTGGCAATCACTGCTATTAGTGCCTTGTTGTCAACCACAAAAGTCAGCCTCGTTTTGGTCAACTGCCAGAGATGCACTGAAAAACCCAAAGGTTAAAGTCATGTTATAGTTAGTTGCTGAAATTAGATGAGTACCTACGTTTAGAATATGAAAAACGCTGAAATTCACTAGTTATAGTTTAGTGAACTAATGCTATTGACTTTGCCAAAGCCGGGTGCTTTTACAATGGAGTAGCACTGGCAAAGCCAATATTGGTGACAGAATATTCTGAAAGTATCGAGGTAGGTCTTCTGTGCTTTCAAGTTCGACACCATGCTGCATAAAGTGACACCACTACAGAACATGGTGGCTGTCTGAAAACTATAGAAAACCTTGCTTTCCAAACTTTCAAGATGGCCGCCATGTTGCATGATGTAACACGGCGACGCAACTCCATGTTGCATGAAGCAAAATGGTGGCCATCTTCAAAGTATACAAAGTAATAATTACTGTTGTTTTTGCTGGTGGCAACAAGCCTTGCCAAAGTAATTAACTTGGTCATTTAAAGCAGAGACCTTTTGACTTGCCCATGCTTGTAAACGTTTTTACTCCAGAAAAGGATAAAAACTTTTACAAAAAAGGAACCAGAAATTCAAATGTTTTCTTATGTTGCAATGTATTGAGGAGTCTCAAAAGTATTCCTAAACTTGTAATGGATATTTTTTCCCCCCAAAGCCTCTCTGATTCTTTCCTCCCACTCTCAGCGGCCTAGAGGATCAGTGACAATCACACAGCCTAATGTGCCTTCTGTTTTGTTTTCAGAAGGTGGCCCCACATCCAATTTTTGCCATCTATGTATTTTTTTTAAAGGAAATCCCATTTGAACTTTTGGAGATTACATTTTATGACTTCCCTCCAAAAATGGTAAGATCTGCTGCTTAAGTGCGTAGAAATAGGTGAAGAATCTAGTATATAACAAGGATTGTCAAGGCCAAGAAATCTGCCCTTGGCAAGCAGGGGTGATGGTTTAATTTATTTATTGCTCCCTCAACGTGATGGTCACATGCTTTCAGTACAAAGTTTTAATTTAAGAAAAATGAAGAGCATGGGGGCTTTCTAGCAGGCAGGTGTACTCAAAACGTCTATTAAAATTCCTTTCAGTTGTAATGCACATCAAAGACTAATTGATTCTAATGGTAGATAGAAAAGGTATTATTGGCATTGATGTGCTGTCCCCTGAAGCTATAGATGAAACACACAAGGACCTCATACTCTTCCTCTTGGACAAGACCCCCAACACAAGAAACAAGTCCAGCGCCTGCATGACCCAAGTTAAAAACTGGATGAAAACCAACTCTCTCAAGCTCAACACCAACAAGACAGGGATAACCTTCGACAAGAACACCTTACCGTGGGACTCCAACTGATGGCCGGACGATCTTGGACCCCACACACAGCAGCCACACCAGGAACCTCGGAATAATCATCAACAGCAAACTGGACAGGACAGCACAAGTCAAGGCCATCCCTGCATCCTGCTTCCACACCCTGAAGACACTTCAGAAGATCTTCAAATGGCTCCCAGGCAACACTAGAAAAACTGTTACTCACACCCTAGTCACCAGAAACTTGGACTACGGAAACACACACTACTCTGGGACCACCAAGCAACTCACTAGAGGACTACACACCATCCAGAACTCAGCAGCCAAACTCATCCTCAAACTCCCACACAGAACTCACACCACACCACACCTCAGGGAGCGCCACTGGCTCCCGTTACAAAAAACGCGCTCATTTCGAACTCCTCACCCACACATTCAGTGCTCTACACAACTTAGGCCCCACCTACCTAAAGAGAGTTGAATCTCCTTCCATGCGGCACCCAGGCACCTCTACTCCGCAGGACTCCTACTTGCATCCCACGCATAAGCAGAAACAGATCAGGAGGATGGGCCTTCTCCTACATTGCTCAAAGCATTGGTAAAGCCAATTGGTGTCTCCTTTTAATGGTGTTACCTACTCTTTTGGCTTTGCCAATGCGTTTTTGAGATCCTGTGCTGCATCGGGCTAAAGAAAAAAAGAATCTTGTTTGCCAATGTGAAAGAGCACTGCAAAAATGAAAAAAGAGTTAATACAGTTTAATGACAAATATGAATGCTTGTATCCCCACACATGGGTGCATACACATCGCAATGAAGCAGCCATTTTAAAAAACCTTTTATTTACTGTTCCAAGATGGTGGATGCCAATCTAGCAGCAGTAAATTGTTTAAAATGCTCAAAACGCATCAATGATAAAGGAGTGGCCCAGCAGTAAATTGCAGCTCAGTCTTCCCGCCCCCAATTATTATTTTTAAATAAACATAATGCAGAAGGGTGGACAGCACGCAATTGACGAGGGGGGGAGGAGTGCAAGTCAGTGCTCTGGCAGAAGCAACAAGGAGCAGGGTGGACGGGGGAGCAATGAAAAGGCTTGGAAGGGGTGCTGAAAAAACATATCCAGTGGAGATAGCAACAGATGAGATGGGGAGGGGCAGGAGAAACAACACTGAGCATGGGGGACATGGATGTATGAGAACATGGATGTATGGGAAAAGTGGCACACCATGGGAAGAGCAAGACAAGCATGTGCACTCCCTTTGAGTGTTGAAATCAAATGATGTGCAGCCTTGGGATAGAAGTCATCCAATGAAAAGGATGGTAAAGAAGCTCTGCTCCAGGGGAGAGAAATATGCAAAAAGAAGTTGGAAAGCCAATGAACAGGTTGCAACCAAATTAGACTGGTAAGAAAGCCTACCAATATTAAGCAATGGGTTGATCCAAAGCCTGCTGTAAGTATCGGCACCGCTCACAATTGGTCTTCAATAACAGACAGCTAAAAGCTGTCCGTAAGTGAGACCTAGAAAAGGAGACAGCGCAGGTTTTCCCGAAGTGTCTTGTATGGGATAGCCAAGCGGTCACTAAACCTCTACCCAGAGATTCCCCTCCTCATGATATCGGACGTACTTTTAGCATACTTTTAGCCAGTGGCGGCTGGTAATTTTAACAGGGAGGTGGTGAGGCCCGCAAACATGCATACAAAACTTACCTTCACTGTAGAAAGGGAAGCCTCGGATGTCCCAAGAGGGTTGGGGCTGCTGCCTTGCTTCATTGCTTGATCTAAGGTCAGCCAATGAGGGAAGGCAGCCGTCCCTCCCGCATCACACAGTGGGATGGTGTCAGTGAGGCTTCTGACCCCGCGCCACTCTGTGATGACATGTCACTGATTGACACTTGGCCCAGTGCACTTTAAGGCTTAAAATGGAAGCAACCAGGTCCGAGGCAATCAGTGATCCTCTCCCTCATCCCGAGGGGAGGGCCTCAAGGCACTTTTGCCAGGCTGAGTTGGTCATGCCTCCAGGACTGTGCAGCCAGGAGCATGTGCATTTAGCGCATGTCTAGCTCCTTGCTCCCTGACCTGAACAAGAAGAATGTCTGTCAGGCTGATCTTGGCTTAGCCTGACAGACATTCTTCTTGCTGGGAGAAGGTGGGGGTGTGGTCCCTCAGCCCATGTGGGCCGGCCGCTCCTGCATTTAGCTCATTCCATCCAAAAATGTTTTGTTTCTACCATTCACTTAAGAGTATATACATGGTATTTGAGGAGGGTGTGACTAGTGCATACCTTCAACTGTTACCCCTGATTGGTAAAGGCTTTGCGGCAATGCAAATCAATGCAAAGATGTGCACAGTATTTAGTATACATCGAAAAAGGTGTTTTTTTGCTGGAACTATGTCATTTTCTCAATACAAAACATACTTTGCGCTTTACTGCGGTTGGGGGAAGTTCCTGGGGTGGGTC
Organism: Triturus cristatus; assembly: GCF_964204655.1. Lineage (NCBI taxonomy): Eukaryota > Metazoa > Chordata > Amphibia > Caudata > Salamandridae > Triturus > Triturus cristatus. The sequence continues at coordinate 133,301,954 of NC_140593.1, read as the reverse complement.
AGCGCAAACAACCATACTTTTTGATGCAAAGACTGATCTAAGCTAGCCAGACCAGACTTGGCTTCAAAAATAAGGAACTTGTTGAAGAAGGCGTAAACAAGGGTAAATGTGTTAATTCCTCAAATAAAAATACACATTGCATGTATGCAGCAGTGCACAGCACACATACAATGCGTGAGATTCTTCTGAGTTCCTCTAAGCACACAAATTTGTCCTGAAAGAGTGTGCCTCCCATGCATGTCCTATGCTGACAACACCATGGTGTGAGGCTGTGTGCTGAGCAGGGCAGCTGTGTTTGAGCACCAGTGTAGGGGAAGACAGCAAAAGCAGCCAATCATAGTAGATATGGTATTGCAAGTGCTTAATTTGGGTCGGTGAAACCCCTTCCAGGCATGCGAGTTCCCCCCATCTATCTTGGCCATACCCTACATCGTCCCCTTCCCGCCAAGCATTGAGGGGACAACAGTTTGTGGTGCATGAAGGCCGCAGTTTATTACAAAAACATGGATCATACATCTTGCAACTTACTGTTAGGTCATTCGCGACCCATGTTTTGCTTATTATATATCACTCTGAATATTGTCCACTGGTTTTCCTTCTATCTCCGTCTGACAGCACTGCCCCTGCGTGATGGCCCCTTTTGCGGGTGTCTCAGGTTCCACAGGTTCTATGCATCCCTTGCTACTGACCTCGTGGGCGGCCGTCAGTCCCAGCCGGGGCTATAAGTGCCGTTCCACTTCCCTGGACCCTTGCTGGCCACTCACCTGCTCCCAGCGCCCGTGCCGTGTGGCCTCCCAAGGACACTGTCTGAGCAGCTCTTCTTTTCTGGCTGTCATTGTGTGCTGTCACCTGCCCAATGCAGCACAGTAACTCTGGCTGTTGCGCTGTCTGGAAATGAGTAAATCTGGGCCCTGTAGGTTTCTTGATAGAGTTTTGACTTAGCCTGTTTTTACAGTAACCCAAAAAGACAGCACAACGCTATGTGTGCGTGTGTGTGTGTGCGTGTATTTTTTAAATAAAACTGCTCAGGTATCAAGAATGGAACGCTAGAAGACAAGGGTGAGTTGACCTGGTCTAATGTGCCCATCCCCCTATTTGCCCATCTACCTAATGCCAGCACACTGACCTTTGCTGTGCTGTCTGGTGCCTAGGGCACTAGATTGCAACAAATGTCCTCAAAAACAGGGCATTCTAGTTGGGTAAAGTAAGTGCCTGAACGGCAAACCGTAATTTTGCCTGGGGCTCGAAAATTCTGGACACAAGAGAGGCATATATCCCCACACCCCCTAGGGTGGAAGGGGAACCTCTCTGAACCCCTCCCACCCCCGCCTCTTCTTCATCAGCCTAAGGCCACGTTTATTTGTGCAATGCCGGATCACTCCCCACAGACCATATGAAGACAAGGGGGGGGGGGGGGCAGTCAGCTTTGAAAGTACATGGTGCAGGAATGTTAGGGGCACCTGTTGTATACAGGTTGGCATCAGTCCGAAGCAGATCTAAATGTGAGACTGGAGGTCCAGGGGGGCATGGGGTTTCATGGAATGAGGCAGCAGGACATTAAATCATGTTAAGAGCATCATATCTGAATGGAAAGGATATCACACACGAGAAAACAAGCCTTGGCAGAGTTCCACATTGTCGGTGACGAATGTTTTCCTAAATGATGCCCTGAATTTCATGACTAATTGCACCTCTAGTGATGCAGGAAATGGGTTGTTTATTGGTTGTTTGTTTCTGCTGAGCGCTCTGAGAGTGGTCATTAGTGCAGTAAAGCACCAAGCCTCATGTTGGGCAAGGAAGCGCCGCCCACTCAACTGGATGAAAGAACCTACAGCAGATGGACACGCGCCCTCCTGCAGGGCTACCCGATGACGCAGCATGGCCACCAAGTGGGACACCAGGTTTGAAGGGAGAGCATCCAGTAAATAAAGCCAAAGACTGGGGGAAGGATATCTGGAGCCCTTAGGCAAAATTACATTTTGTTGTTTCAGTGCTCCATTTCCTCCAGCAAGGAAGCTTTTATTGGGAGTATTTGTTATTTTCTGGCGCCCTCACGTGGCCATTTGTGGTGGCACCCTAAAATAGCATTCTTAAACGCCTTAATCTAAATCTGATCCTGGTATGATGGGTCAATAACGATGGTGATAGGGCTTAATGTGGCAAGAGGAGTCTAGACCTTTGTTAAGCCGCTCCTCATCTGCTGCTCTTCATTTTGTTCAAAGACTTGCGTTGACGGATCTCGATTTCAGCTGCCGTTATACATTGTTATCTCTTTTAAGGCTTAGGGCCTGATTATGAGTCTGGCAGTCTACAGACCGCCAGACTCACGGTGGTGTGGCGATGGTGGTCTGGCCACCGCTACACCACTGGTTCGACCGCTCTATTACAACTAGGGTGTTCGGACCGCCATTGCACCACCGCAACCGCCAGGGATCAGCGATCCTGTGCCGTGATGCGGCGGTCTCTGGGCCGCAATATGCTTGGTGGTGCCCTGAGAAACCGCCAAGTATATTACCTCTTTCCTCACCACCAGCAGTCTCATGGAGGTTCTTCCTCCATGAAAGTGCTGGCGGAGGAGAAAGGGCCCTTTGTGCACAGGGGTGCATGCAGGGGGCATATGTTGAGCCCCCCCCTGTGTTTTTGCCCCTCCAGTTCCTGCATGGGAAGGAATGCACGACATGGTACATTCCTTCGGTGCAGGAACATGCACTGGCGGTCCCGCGATGGTGCAGTTTAAGGCTCACTATGAGCCTTTAAACTGCACCGTCGCGGGACCGCCATGCTGCCACCCACCAGACAACAAAAATACTTGTAATCTGGCAGGTGAGCGGCGGTGAGTATTGGCAGTGTGGGAGCATAGCAGTGGTGTGCCGTTAGCTACTGCACCGCCAGAACTCGTAATCAGGCCCTTAGTATTCTGGGATTGGTCACAGCCGCCACTGCACCAAAACAAAACATACCGGTAATTGCGTCAAGTCTTTATTTTTAGGTCGAAGCACAGCTGTCTGGTTGCAAAGACATATTGGGAAAATGCCCTAAGCTGACCTAGGAATGCATGAGGCCCATTGCTTACTGTTGGCTTTCTGTCTTGTCAGTCAGCTTGCTTTAGGTTCACTGGGCCTGTTTGTCTTAGCCCCTCCAGCATGCCTTTGTCCCTCACGTGGAGCATAGTCTTTTTACCACCTCCTTGACTGGCTTCTTCAGTTTTTCCACAAGTGCTTACATTAAGGGCACTCTTTTTTCTTTTTCTTCCAGCCCCCCATGAGAGGGCAGGCTTTATACTGTTATCTTGCATGCATGCTTCTCTAAGAGAACCCCCTCCCCACCCCAGGCCCTCCCATGTTGCTCTCAAGCACAGAGTGCTTCTGCCCAACCTCCCCTACTGTCTCGCCTGTATGCTTCAGATTTTTATGCATTGTGCAAACTCCGCCCAGGGGCATTGGAGCTCTTTGTGTGAGCACCAGCATCGTTACACGAGATCACATTCATTTATTAAGCACGGTGAGATTATGTGATGTGCCCAAGATCACAGGTTGTTGAGCCGATGCCGGGGCTGGAGCATGGTTCCCAGTTCCAAAGTCGGCAGTCATGACAGTAACACTGCGCCCTTTGCTAAGGCAGGTCATGTCATGCTTTTTTTGTTACATAAATTAATATGATTTGCCAGTGTCTCCTGGACAGTCAGAGACAAACAGCCAACCCTGTCTGTTCGTCCTTTTTTGTCAGTGCCTGAGCACGCTGCTCATCTCTCAGTGAAGCCCCCTCCCCTTCCCCCGGGGTTGGGGGGGAGGGGGAGGATCCCCAGGCTCTGACCAAGAGAATCATTGTGGCTGATAAAAGTGTTTTATTTTAAGAGGAAAACATATCAGTCAGTAAGCCACTATGTAATGGGCCATCATGAGCACCTTTTGTCCTTTATGTACTGGCTGGGATGAGGTGTCAAAGGGGCAGGGACTCCAAATATTCCTGAACCCTCTCTCCCCCACCATTACCGACAATCACACTGTGGATACTTTTACACTGTAGTGAAGCCTGAGTGACCAGAAGAGTGTGTTTAGCAAGCGTGTATGTGACTGCATTTGTAAAAGCGGTGACATAACTTAACTGCAATGTTTACATATGTTTAGACATATTTAAACATTGGCAATGTATTAGAATAATTGTGAAAGATGTGTTGGGGGCCCTGATGAATTTTTTTAAAACCTGGGTGTTGCAGTTTTCAAAAGCTTGAAGACCACTGCTCTCAGCCAGGGTTCTCCACAGTCAGTCCTGGGGGGCCGGATCCATACCAGAGTTTTAGCATACCCGCCTTTAGATAGGTCTTTAACTTCAAACTCATCCCCTCAAGGGAGCACGCTGGGCGACCGGCAGACTGCTGATGCAAATCAAGTTGATGACATCTACAGGCGCATCTGATGACGTGGCGATGACGCCAGCTCTTGCTAGGAGTGAGATCGCCGTGTTCGCAAGAGGGGCGGGGCTCCTTCTGTTACACCCCCCTGTGGTGCATGATCTGGGGAGGTCATGTATCAGTGCCCCTTGCTGTATTCAGATGGCATGATAATGGAATGATAAAGTGTCCGTGAGAAGAGAAGAACATTTGTTTGATTACATTTGTTTGGCGCGACTGAAGAATGTCGTGCCTGTGTTCTCCCTCTGTATCCACCTGCGCTCAGCCTGTTTTCATTTTCTTTCAATGCCTTTTTTATTCTTTTCAATTCAGCGCTCTCCAGTGATTTAGACGGCGTCTGGTGCAATAGAAATGTTCTAAAGAAATACATAAATAAATGTGTGTTTGCACAAAAAGGAAAGTGTGGTTAATGTATTGGATACATTGAATTATGCACATTTTTTGTGCACTCCAGGCAGAACGGGAGAGGATGTGGCATAACATCCAGCTGATGTTTTTAATGGAGAATTATGAAAATGATGAAGTGTTCCCCCTGTAAAAGTAATATTCATCTTCTCGCAATTACCCCTGGAGATTGCATCGTTCATCTCTCCCTGCTTATTACAAGCACAGTGAAGGGCACCCAGAGACGCTCCAATGCTGCTCGCGCATTAACGCAGGATTTTTACCCACAGCCCAAACCTACATAATCAGACTAGGATATTTTATTTCAAGCTTACTACCAATGAGAACAAAAAAAGGTGGTGGGAACAGTTCCAAGCATTTCTTCAGAAGCACTCAAAATTCCTCAAGGTAGCATTCCATTCCACTTATTTAGAGCTTGTCCTTGCCACTACCGAAGGAGATCTTCCATATGTAAACCATTCATGCCCCGTCGACGACTCCACTCACTTAATACAGCCTAGCCTTCTATTCCTCAGTAGGAGATCACAAGTAACTAATTCATGGGATGTTTTGGTCTCATTGGGCATTATCAGTGTGATACAGCTGGCTCAGCCCCTTTTTCTGGTCATGCCCTTCCCAGGAAAGGAGATTCACTGGGACATCAAAACATTGATGGATGGAAATAGGTCGATTTGTGCCCCCCCCCCCCCCCCCCCACTCCTCAGCCTGATGTAGGCTCCTCTGACCCCATCACCAGGAGCCTGGATAGCTTGTTACACAGAAGCTGCTGGATATTTTCTTACATGGCTTGAAATTCATGCATAGATCCCTGGGAACAGAACTTTGAACCCCAGAATAAGAACACCCCAAAATTCATCTCACCCAAAATTTACCTCGGGTGGTTCTTCTGTGGAGTTGATTTTGTGCTCAAGGCGCCCTCCCCAACATCAGAGCCAACATTCGTTTAGCAGAGTTGTAAATAAGTAATTTGGACCACTCAATAACTGAGTTCTAGATACGAGAAAAGTTAAAGGGTTTTATTACAAAATTCTAAGGACATAAGCAATGCGGAATAAATGCTAAGACGGCTCAAATGCAGAGTTATACTGAGTAGTCATAAATGGAAAGCTATTCGAAGTCCCAACTAAACAGCACGATCATGAATACATCGGACAGTATCTGCAGTATGAAAAGAAAGTACTCTCTGAAATACATTGGACGGATTCTCTATTAGAACAGGAAAGTCTTCTTCTGGCTCATCCCCAAATCAAGGGATCCTTCATACTCGATTCTTGCATATCAAATGAGAGAACATGCAGTCTCATCATAGTATTAGCAGGGTTTAGACAAATCAGAGGTTAAATCATTAATGCAATATTTCTAACACTATCCCACTTTTAAGAAAACATCGAGCAGGTCCTGCTCTGTTGCTGCCCTGAGATGTCCAAAATAATATGGCACATTTAAAGAATAAACTACACAAAAATGATGAACGGTGCTAAGCCCTGCAGCAGAACTACAGTGGAAGGCACCCGAAACATGCTGTAGGTTAAGAACACTCGAAAGTTCATTCACAATACATGCACACTAGGACAATGTCTATTGCATCATCTAGACTTCGCTCTGTGGAGCCTGTGTTGAGAGAAGATTCTCAGGGAGACAGCATGTGAGAGAGGAGAGTAAGAGGAGTGGATGAGCAGCATCAGAACAGCATCCATGTTCAATAAAGATTTTGTGAAAATGTGACACAACTAAGATACATCACTAAAAGCACTTTTTTCTACAAGGCATATTAAACTGCAATATTATTAATAGTGCATTTACGTATTGGATCCATCATAAAAATCATTATTCATCATCAGTAGTTATTCATGAAGCTATAATCCCAGAAAAATGGTAGTGCAAAACTTTAACATGCTATATGATAGGCCAGGTAGTTTCCAATATGATGGATGTACATACCGCATTTGAGGTTTAACTCTATCAGGTCTTACACCTACAGATCCCGTCAAAAAGTGGGTGGACCCCGTTGACCATTTAAGACTGTCCTATCTCATTCTTGAGCAGCCTCCAAAGAACATTGACAAGGACTAGATCCTCTCCTGTGCACTATTGCAGGTCATCATTGTTACATCCTTAACATGGCAGCCGGTACCCAAGCAGAGTGTGAGCTTCTCTTCTATTACTCATAGATGGACCAATCAGAGCATTTATCCGGCTCCCTGAAACCAGATCATGCCAAATGCTGCTCCTATATCACTCCGAGGGAGAGGTGTACCGCAACGGCCAGAGCGGCTAGCTTCGGACCACTGGGCTCGCCGTTTGAACCTCGGCGGCAGCTCAGCATCATATGACTCTGGGCAATAGCTCAATCTCGCAGACGCCCCCCAGTGGCTGGATACCCTTAGGGGTGATAAGTCGCGCTTTACAAATCTGGAATTGTTATAATTATGTTTACTCCTTCATAGCTTTGTGGCTGCCAGTGGCCAAGTACACATCCGCGGATTGCTTGTCTTTTGCTCATGGGAGCCCCTGAAGAGCATTTACTTAGGCTGTGTTTCTGTGGTGCATACCTGGAGGTTTTTGTGTATTGGCTATAGGCAGGTCACAGTAGTGTGGTGGAATGTTGTTAATACAAGAGTTTACTCATAAAATCAGCCTTGGCTGCCCATGTCTGGTGCATGGCCTGGACTGCTACCCTGTTGCTCAAGGGGGTAATACACAGCATCTGCTGTCAATGTGTGCCCAGTGCCATGGACTGCCCCTCTGTCGCTCCTGGCTGTCCTCATGAGACGCACTCATTCAGAAGCAATAATTATTGAGAAGTGCATGAGTTTTATCGCTCGCTCCACTACCTCCCTTTACACAGTTAGGCATCCTTGCATTTCAGTGCCAATAAAACACCCCTCCCCCACCCTGGTGTAGGATTCTACCCATCCACTGAAGCTCTTTGGTACCTCATCAGGGGTAGGAAGCGCTATAGAAATGCAATTACAATTAGAATTATAAAAGGTTGATTTGTGGTAACAGTGACGGTGGTTGCATTAATCTTTGGATTACCACTTGTTCTTGTCCGCTTACTATTTCTTTTTCCAGTTTTTGCAGGACAACAGATCCGCCCACAAGCAGACTCTGCAAGCGGAGGAGTTGACTTGAGTTGAAGGTTTTAATTAATTTAATACAGCCCTGAATTTCTTTTCTCTGGAACCAGGGAGCCTGGTCCATTGCCGCATTCTCTATTATTTTAATTGCTTTCATTTTGTTCTGTTTGTTCTCCTCTTTTATTTGACAGTTTTACCTTTCCCAAGAAGCTGATTTCCATTTATTGCTGGTCCCCCCACCGACTGCGCGGTCTCTATTTATTTTGACTTGGGGTGGTGCGAGGACAATGCATCTGTCCACATTTGACACCCCAGCTCCAGTCTCTTTAAAACCATTGACAGAGCAGCCATGCAGCAGATGGGTGAGGCATACAACAGAGGCAAGCCCGACTGCGCCCATCCATGACTGAAACAGACCTGGGGTCTGTCTAAACAGTTCACAGCAGTGGCGGAACGCACAATGGTGGGGCCCAACGCAGAATTTGATGAGTTCCCCACCCCCCCATGTCTTCCATATCTCACAGATATTTATTGGCCTGGAGCTGAGTGCGGGGGCCCCCATAAGGGTTTGGAGCGGCAGGGGTCTGTGTTATCCATCCGGCACACAGTGGATCGCCAGATTGTGTACACCAGAGACCTTTTGATTCGGCGGTGACACTAGGGTTAGATCACCTTCTACTACTTCCACATGTGGGTGGTGGGGAGTCCCTAAACCGATCTTTTAATACTGAACTGCACTATATCGACTCCACAATATTGACTACTACTATATATATCGACTGCACAATAGTGACTACCGCTGTCTCCTCAAAGAAATTAGATGTAACGTTAGAATCATAAATCTATACATTCATATGCATCCATATCATGACGGTACAGCTGTAGTGGATACAGAGGCTTCGATATATGTGCAGGTCAATATGAGTGACCTTGATATTGTGACAAACAACTAATTTACCTCTTCAACTCTCATTAGGAATCCCATTTCTCCCTCTACACTCTGGGCCTGATTCAAAAGGTAAATTTACACGTTTGTTTATTTACTCTTTTTCAGTATTCACAATTCTGCAATTTAATGGTAACTTTACAACTGCGGAGCACAGGCCTAGCTTTTTATGTGCGGAATTCTCCAGCCGAACGTAAGTTTACCTTTGTGAATCAGTCCCCTAGTGATGATGATATAACTGACTTATCAATAAAATTCATGCACCTGAGTTCCTTCTCTCCTAACATAAAATTGCCATGAACCTTTGCTTTGACACCGAAATGCGCCTTGAAATCAGCTCAGGCCCCTCTAAATCTCACATTTCCCATGCTACATAGTCAGTCATCTTGACCCCTTCAACACAACTGGGGCAGACATTATCAATAGGTATAATTATTCCATAAGGGTAATGAGGATAATTGTTGTATCTGGTGTTTAAAGAGTCCGGTGTGCAGTGAAAGGATGGATGTGACTGATTGGAAGGGTGAAAAGATTGATTGATAAAAGGATGGATGGATAAAAGGATGGATGAATGAACTGATGTGTGAACAGAATGGTCAATGGATTTAATGGTGAAAGGAAGTTTGGTGGGATGAAGAGATGGACATATGGAAGGGTGGAATGGTGAAAAGGTAAGACAATTGATGAATGGGCAGGTGAATAGACTGTTGGGAAGATACATGGATAAATAGGTGCACATAATACTGAAGGGAGCTATACTAGGAAGGGTGTGGCTTGGTTCACTTATTGGCTGTCATTAGGAGATTCATTAAAATTGGGAGGTAATTTAATTTTCTGATATACTCTAGTGCATAAAAAAGCAGAAATCCTTATGGTCAAAATTAGTATCGACCCTGTCTGCCGCGTATTCTGTTATTTGGAACAACAGGCCTGGGTCTTATAATTAACTGTGACAACTTATTTTTTCCTTATATAACCTGAAGATGCCTCTCACCTGGAAGCAGCTATTCTCCTAGACACGTGTACTCAATAGGTCTTTGGCCCTTCAGCCATGCCAAGCCATATCCAGGACCTTGTCTTGATGAGTTTCTAGGACATTCAAACCAAGTCTCGAGATGTCCTCCTATGGACGGATCACAAAGGAAAGGTGTTCTCGAAGCCCATCTGCACCTCCTTTGTGATTGCAGCCAGAACCCATGGCCAGTTTTCTATTCAATGTTGGACTTATTCCCACACGGAACTTCCTGCGCTCACCAAAGCGGTCTCCACAGTACCAAGTAAGGAACTTGTAGCAGTAGCTCGCCCCTCCGCCCATCTTGCTGCTGTAACAACACTCTGCAGAGCTTTGTCTATACCCACAGCCCTACTTAACACCAGGTGGCCCATTAAAAATCATCAGGAGATATTTCATTTAATCTGCAGTTATGCCCTGGATGTTCTGTTCTTAATGGAAACTTGGGCCAACAACCTATGCTTTCTCTCGCTGTTCCACTAGACTCTATGTTGGCAAGGATCCAGTATGGGAGGGCGTCTAGCCATTCTCCATTGGAAGACACTGTGTATATGCCATCCTGTAAACAAGGGTGCACTTAGCGCTACGTTGTTATGCTTTCACCTGTCCGTGAGCACCAATACTACTATACATGATGTGCTAGCCTAGTGCTCTACGGGCCCCGCAATATCATTTGCCACTGAATTTGTTGATTTCATTTCCCAGTCAGCCATGAGTTCCTCTAAGCTTATTGCCCTGGGTGACTTCAATGTCTGGGCTGATGATCCTCAGATGTCAGCCTCCAGCGTTTTGTTGGAGACTTGTGCGACCTTAGGTTTAAGTCAACTGGTCTATGAGGCAAGACACTTCCAGGGGCATAGCTTGGTCAGTAAGACTGGAGGGTGGGTGGGGTGGGGATATCATGTTAATTATTACATGAGAAGCATGACTGAGGCTTAAGGGCCAATGGAAAGGGAAAGGAGGGCAGATTGTGAAGGATACTTAAAACACAGTATTTTTTTTGCCACACCTCGTGGAGAGGTGTGGCTCACTGGTTAGAGGCGGCAGACCCGTAATCAGAGATTCGGCCAGGGACCAGGGTTCAATTCCCGATGCGGCAGGGTCGTGGACCAGGGTCAAAAACGGACTCGATAATTCTCGCCTCGGTACCTACTCTAACCAGGAACACACTCGGCAACTCTGGGCATTAAGCTTGCCTCATCTCTACAACGGCCCCCCACAGACGCCGGGGATGCCTGGTTTCACCTTGGAGATACCCAGAAAGGGACCATCTCACAGGGAAAGCCAGGACGGGTTCCCCAGCGGTCTTCAGCGCCGGGACACCTCCTTGTGAGGTAGCTGTTTGCGCTATACAAAATGCTGTATTATTATTATTATTATTATTATAAATACTTTAGGACTTTCAAAACAGAAGTGTGTGTGTATGTTTTTGTCTGACAGACACCTTACCGCACCCGACTGAAAGCTCCTGTACTGAACTATTTACTAAATAACACATTTATTAGGGGGGTGTAACACCCCTAACACCCTCTGAGGCTGCGCCACTGGCCACTTCCTGAGTCTACTTTTAACTTCAGACGACTTTGTCACTTGTCCAAAATGTCTTCCTGTTTCTTGATCTAAGCATGTTGCAGTTTTGCTTCCCTTGTGGTTTGTCACTGTATCCCACTTCTTCTTCTTCAATTAAGCTTTCTTTTTCACTAAAATAACTGATCCTGGCTTTTCTAAGCTTCTGATTAATACTGTTCCTGTCACGAAGGGTGGTCCAAAAGCTAATTTATCCAGTTTCAATAACTGGCTGACGACAGCCTTCGATCAAGCGGCCCGTACTAGAGTAAAAAGGTCTAAATCATACATTCCTGGTTAAATAATTGCCCTTTTCAGACCCAGCAGGCCTGCTACTGATTGGAACAGTTATGGAGGAGCCACTAACCGACTGTGGTGAAGTCTCATTGTAGCAGAACTGAGCAACTGCATAAAGGAGATCATTCGCACTCATACTCAGTATTATATCTCTCGCTTATATGTATGGCATGAAGGCTAATTCACCCTCCTTGGATCTATGGAAATCTCTTTCATCATTAACAGGAATAAGATCCAGGACGTTTACTTTCAATTTCCCTGATTGGTGGGTATCTCAATTATTGGATTCAACCCTGATTGATGAATCCATTGGAAACCTCTTTCACAAGTTTGCACGATTACTGCTAGATCACGCTCTTTATCTAACTAAACCTGTCATTTGGCTCCCTGCCTGGCCAGAATGTTCTATCAACTAACTATCCCTCCAGCTCCTCTGATTCAGGATCTAATCAATTCCTCCTGCTCTCTTGCCCTGGGTCGGCAGAAGTGGTAAAGAGCTCGTGTTATCATTTTACTACGAAACCTTCTCTGGATGCAGCGGTTCTGAGAATTTACTGTGCCAACTCACTTCTTACTTTTGTTGCTAAAATAGTGGCGAAGGAGATAAATGCTGGACTTTTCCTTTTCCACCATTCTTGCATCTACCCCTATTGCTATAACACAGGCAGGTTACTCTGAGGAGTAACACCGCTAATCCTGCTTCATTTATCCGTCTATCTATCTGAAGTAGCCTATAAGATACCGATCACCAGGTTGAATGAGGCTGGTCTCTAGGGGGGAGCTCTCGACTGGGTCACATCCTTTCTTTCCAGTTGGAGTCAGGAAGCTCTTCTACCCCCTTAGCAATTGCCACCTGTTCAAAGACTAGTGTTGTTCCCCATGGCTCCTCCCTTAGTCCAACCCTTTTTAACACCTGTGTTGACCCTCTGGCTAAACTCATCCGCTCTTTTGGTCAATCTTCCATGTGCTACACGGGCAGTAGTCAACTCATTCTCGCACTAGACAGAAATGCGGAGATTGCCCGTCAAACCTTTTGCACCTGTCTTACAGATGTGGAGGCATGGCTGAGTAACAATTGCCTATAGCTGTATGCGGATAAGACTGAGGTGGTAGTGATAAGAGGGCTGGCCCTGATCTGGCCACTGGATTGGTGGCCAGACTCTCTATGACCTTGTCTTACTCTTTCCCCATTTGAAAAAACCCTTGTGGACTATTTTGATGAGAAGCTCTCTCTAAACCCCGGATGGTGAAGGTTGCTTCTACCTGTTTCTTCCATCTCAAGGTCACGAAGAAAGTGTGGCTGTGTCTTCCGGATACTCCCACTTCAGTAGTATTCATTCCTTTGTGGGCTTTTTTGTAAGTGGTGCCAATGCCTTGTATTTAGGACTGCCTGCAACCACTCTCCATCCTTGCATCCCTCAGAATGCTACGGCAAGGATGCAACTTAATCTCCCTCATTTTTCTCCCATTTGTAATCACCTAAAACAGCTTCCTTGGCTGCCCAGCCACATGCGCTCTATGTTTAAAAGCCTCTGTTTGTGCTTTAAAGCACTACGTCAGAATGATGCTTTCTTTTTGCAACAGCTGTTTACCCGCTATGTTCCCTTCCAAACTTTACAATCTGCCCAGGACTCATTTCGTTGTGTGTCTAGGATTGAAAAATATGTCCACATGGTGGAATTTCCTTCTTTTGCAAGGTAGCCTAACTCTGGAGTCCCCTTCCTGTGGACTTGTGAGCAATGACTTGTTCAGGAAAGCACAGGAAACCTGGCAAATCAAGTTTTAATGCTATGCTTCCTGCTGTGGTTTCTCATTCATGGCAGGATGCCGTCAGGCATTTGCGTTCTTTATAAAAGTAATAAATACATCAGTAAATCAAAAATGTACTCTTGTAATATTCTTCCTATGTTTGGACACCATTTCCATTTTTGGGGGAAATTCACAAAGGTTTCAAGAGAATGCCTGAGAAGCTGCAAAAGTCATATGGTCCTAGCAACAGTCTTGTAGAAATATTCCTGAAAAATCTTTTTTAATGACAATGCAAAGGAATTGTCTCATAACAAAATGTATGTACACGGTAAACATTTATACTTGCGAAAATATTTCTCATTCAGACAGCTTTTTTGGGGGGGGGGTAGTGGGGGGGTGTACTCTTCTCAGTCCCACAGTGGATCCAAATCTACTTCTTCTTTTAACACGAGTAACTCTCCAAGCGCTTCCAGGATGGGAATTGGCCATGAAAAATAATGGGGAAACCCACAAATAAGTATGGATGTGGGTGTTCACAAACATTCTATGGCATTCTTGACTGAAACACCTAATTTGCACCCCTGGGAAAACAAACTCACAGATGATGAAGCAGGTGCGAGTAAATCTTTTAAAATATGTAAATCCATGTTTTGTGATTCGCAAAAGTAATTTTACACTGGTCACTAAGGCTGTTTTTATGTGCACATTGAACGTATGTTATAGATGAGTGATACTAGCTCAAAGCTAATGAGCTGTTAAATACCAAGTTACATTATTATGCAAGTGTTCATGTTCTGTAATATAAGAAATCTGTTGACCTTTAAGGAATTGTGAGCGTGATTTCCTTTCATGTTAAAACGCATCACCAAATGGAGCTTACGCTAACTCAAGATGTATTTACAATGTCCTCCATCTTGTATTAACGTCATCAATATCACTTGTTAATTGTTCTGTTCTTTTTGTTCCAAACAAGGAAGGGCTGGACTTACACTAATAGACTGAGAGATGTTCCCAGAGAATTCTTTTTTTTGTTGCTGTGTACCTAACCAAGGATCTTTCACTGCCCCATAGGATTACTAAACTAACTGTGAGAATGCCTGCAAATTTAATCTAGTACCACCATGAGAGATTCTTTGAATGTATTCTGTAATAAATTGTTTCCCTATTGGAGGATATCCTGAGAACCCCGTACCCATGTACAATGTATGAATGTCCTTGCCTAAAGTCCTATAAAAAGACGTGCAGGTTTCTATGTGGAGGAGAACCTTTCACCCACCTTTAGAGACGAATCTAGGGGCAGATTTACAAGCCCCTTGCGTCATTTTTGCGCTGCTGTTGCGTCACTTTTTGTGACGCAGCAGCAGCGTAAGAATACGGCCCATTTACAATGTGACGCATCTAGGGAGATGTGTCACGTTGTAAAGCTCTGCGTCACATTATACCTTCAGGTATAATGTATGCAGGGTGGGCGTTTGTAGGAAAGTGGGTTTCTGTTGCCGTAACCCACCCACTATTTGCCAGACTACTGATGCACTTTTTCTTGGTGTGCCCTGGGTCCCTGCGAATCAGCTTCCCAGGGCCTGCATTCTTTCGTCAAAACTAACCCAATAGGCATCTCTAGCTACAGGTCAGCCCCTGGTAAATGGTACCACAGGTACCCAGGGCACTGTGACCCTTAGAGGCCCTGTACCTTTTCACACACACACTGCCTTGGCAGGCTGCGTGTTTTGGTGCAGAACACAGTGAAGAGTCGACATGGCACATATCCCTGTGTGCCATGCCTACAACCCACTGCCCTGGCATAGATCAGTCACCCCTCTATCTGAGTGCCCTATGCCAGTGGTAAGGGTACAGGTGCATGATCCCTGTACCCCTACAGTGTCTAAGTCCATTCTTAGACATTGTAAGTGCAGTGCTGCCATTAAGAGTATATGGCGCTGGGAGCTTGTCATCACAAACTCCACAGCACCATAATGGCTACACTGAAAACTGAGAAGTTTGGTATCAAACTTCTCAGCACATTAAACCCACACTGATGCCAGTGTGGGATTTAATGAAAAATGCACACAGAGGGCCTCTTTGAGATGCCCCCTGAAAAACGACCAGCCTCTGGTGGGTTCCCTGACTAGTACACACCAGCCTGCCACCACAAAACATGTTTCTGGACCCCTGGGGTGGGAGCCTAGGCTCCCTGAGCCCAGAAACAAAGCCTTCCTGGGCAGAGGTGTTCACACCTCCCCCAGGCCAGGAAGAGCCATCTGTGGCAGGGGAGCTTCAAAGGCCTGGCAGCCTTTGTAATGCGACCCCCAGCCTGTCCTGCTTTCAGGAGCAGGACCCCTTCCTGTCTCCCCTCCTTTTAGGTGGGAAGACAGGCGGGAAAAAGTAGCCAGCCCAGGAGGTGTGCCCACCTCTGCCAACTCCACCCCTCAGGTGGGGGAGGCGAGGTGAAGCCCACTCTCCAGTGCTCGCCATCTTGCAGATGGCAGGCACTTCCCAATCAGGACTAGAGATTGTGCTCCCACCCCCACGTGGGGTGAGCACACCAACGGTGTAGTTACCCTAAGGTCAGTAGCCCATTGGCTACTGACCTCAAGACCCCTAAAACGCCCCCTAAATATAGTATTTAGGGGGCAGCCCTGAACCAAGAAGGCAGATCCAACAACAACAAGAAAAGAAGATAAGAAGAAGGACGAAGAGCCGTGGAGAGCCAACAAGAGGACGACGCCCACTGACTTGGCCCACGCCCTACAGGCCTGGCTCCCCTCATCTCGAACCAGCTCCTGCGAAATCCAGGTATGTCCTGCAGCCAGCAACCTCAAAAACCCCGGAGGACCTGCCTGCCTTCACGTCAAAGACTGAATCTCCCGTGAACATCGGACTTGTTCAAACTGCAGCTTCTGGTGCCAGCCAGAGACTGTGAATTCAGCCCACTCTGCAACCGCCGAACCCGGCCCGAGCTCGAGTGGAAAAAGACCACGGGGAGGTCCCCCCGGTGATCCTGACCCAAGATCCGGTGACCCCTGACCTGTCTCAAGCCTCCAGACGACGCCTGCAGCCTCAATCCAGAGGTTCCCCTCTACAGCGACTAGAGCGGGTAAGAAAATCCGACATCCCAAGGCACCCCTGCACCCGGCGCCCCACGGCCTTGTGTGCCCAAACCAATGGTGCCTAACCAACCCACGATATCCCAACTTACCCCTCAAATTGGAGGTCGCACCTGGAAAATCCTCGTCTCCAAGCCTGCAGTGCTTCTTTGTCCCGATGGTTCTCCATTGGAAACAACAGGGCACCCTACCTCAAAACAGCACCCTGTACCCGGCCGGCCTAGTGCCTCTGAGGGTGCACTTTTGGTGCTACTTTGGTCCCCAATTTGCCCTGATCAAAACACTAGGGGACAGATTTACAAGAAAGTGACGCATCTGTACAGATGCGTCACTTTCCCTGCGCCACCCTTAGAAACCATTGCGCCACCATTGATGCGCCGTATTTACAATACGGTGCACTATGGCGCAAGGATTGACAGATGCGTCAGAAATTCTGACGCATCTGTTGGTGGAAAAGTCACGCATTGATGGAGTCGTGTCGCAAGCACGATGCAGCTCCAGCAATGCGTGTTGAGAAGTATTCCCACTACACTGCGTCACTACTTACGACTGCTTGAAGCAGGCATAAGGTTTTGACACAGTGGTGTCCTAAAAGTGGCGTAGTGAAATCTTGTAGATTTCACGGAGTCACTTTTACGAGGCCTTCCTGCGTGGGAACGCCAGTCCTGCATACATTATACCTGATGCAGGTATAATGTGACGCAGGGCTTTACAACGTGACGCATCTCCCTAGATGAGTCACGTTGTAAATAGGCCGCATTGTTAGCGCCGCTGTTGCGTCAAAAAAGTGATGCAACTGCAGCGCAAAAGTCCCGCAAGGGGCTTGTAAATCTGCCCCTAGAAGTTTTGCTCCCATAACCCAGTGGCCTGCTTGCCAGCAGCCACCAACCGGAGGCCCCCTACCACCCATTGGATAGCATTGGGCCTCAACACTCTGCACCCGGCCACCCTAGTGCAACAACAGTGCATCACTGACCCTGGTTAACCACTAAGTCTAACCTCAAAACCTTAACTCCCACAGGCATCTACTTACCTGCAAACCGATAACCTGTATTTCTTCCATATGATAACATTGACAATTTTCTTTCGAAAAAACGACTAAGTGTGGAGTTTTAAAAACTTGAAATATTCATTAAAAATCAAAACAATAACCAAAACGCATTTTCTCAACTGTTTTCAGGAAATTTCCCAGTGCTGAATCTAGGCATCCAGCACTGAGTTAGAAAAAGTAAAGTAAAAGTAACTTACCTGCAATTTGTTGAAAAAGCCTATTCATTTCAATGTATAAGTCCAAAATGTTTTTAAGTGTGGAGTTTTGAAATCTGAAAATACTCTTTAAAAATCGCACGAATAACCAAAACGCATTTCCTCACCTGTTTTCAGGAAATGTCCCTGTGCTGAATCTAGGCATCCAGCACTGAGTTAGAAAAAGTTAAGTAAAAGTAACTTACCTGCAATTTGTTGAAAAAGCCTATTCATTTCAATGTACTGCATTTGCTAAGTGTTGCATACTACTGCTCCCCTGTAAATCAAATAAAATACAATTCCTATTGAATTTTTCAACTGTTCTATATCCAGTAACTTATTACTGAAAAGTATTTAATGCTTACCTGTGCCAGGCTTGCTTGGTTCTAAAAATAAACAACAATATATTTTTATACAACAACAATTGGCCTAGAGTTCAGTTCTTGAGTGTGTGAATTCATTTGCTGACTGAGTGTGTACATCAAATGCCTAACACTGACCTCTGATACTGCCTTACTGCTCGACCACTCTACCACAAAAAGAGAGTAAGGTTCTATCTAACTTTAACCTCTGCCTACATGTAGGGACTCTTGGATTCCATACACACTGTACCTCACTTTGGTGCAGTATATATAGAGCCAGTTTCTTACAGCGTTCCAATGCAACAAAGCCTCATAGAAGTGACGCAGTGAAATCTACAAGATTTTACAGCACCACTTCTAAGACGCCACTGCGCCAAACTCTTACGCCTGCTTGAAGCAGGCGTAAGGAATGATGCAGCACAATGAGGATAGGCCTCACCTTGCATTGCTGGAGTTGCATTGTGCTTGCGACACAAATCCAGCAATGCTTGACTTTTGCGTCAACAGATACGTCAGAATTTCTGACGCATCTGTCAATCCTTGCGCCATTGTGCGCCGTATTGTAAATACGGCGCATCCATGGTGGCGCAAGGGTTTCTAATGGTGGCGTAGGGAATGTGACGCATCTTTACAGATGCGTCACTTTCTTGTAAATCTGTCCCCTAGTGAATCTGTGCTGGATTTCTCTTGCACTATTGGTTTGTATGCTTTGCTACTAAGAGTTGACTTTAGCATATGTAATTTACCTGTCATTTCTTATATAAAGCTTTGAACCAACCACCCTTGTCTGTGATTCTTTTGAGAATATGTTTCCGCTGCTATTGAACTAAATTGATTGAACAGAAGCGACAGCTCCATTCGGGGAATACCAAAGTCTGTATGGGGACTACACTGCTCCTGGGTCTAGCTGCTGGCGCGCCCCATAAATGGGGTTTGAAGGTAGTGGCTTCCGCGCTGACAGATCGTATCCTTGTGCTCCTACTGTTCCTCAACGAAGAAGAGAACCAGGGGAGATGAAATGTCCTGGAGTTGGGCCATTGCTTTCCTTTCAAAAACTAGGCACTGAGATAACGTTTGTTTCCTGAATATAAAACAAGTGATTAATTCAGTAATGAGTAATGTGCAATACACTGCCTCCGGAAAGAATGCATCTATTCTGCTGAACCAAAATATACCCACTTACACATAATTAAAAATGTAAGAGGCATGAAAACAGAATATACATTTGAGACATAAACTGAACAAAGAGTCGTGCTGCTGAAGAACCAGCTGTGCAAAGATGTGTAGACTGGGTGCTGTGGAAATGGTACAGATGACCCTTCGTTATAGGTTTCGCTTTCACTGTCAGTTGCCAGCTACCTATTGTCTACTATACACAAATACACAAATACACAAAGGGGGCCGGGGGTCTGCCCATTTCTCATTTTAATATTGGTTCATTGTCCCTCTCAGTTTGATGCTTCTGATTGGTTGGATTCCCTCTGTATTTCGTTTTTCTCTGGCCCCTGCAGCTTACCTTCTTTACCATAATTTTGATTGGATGAGTTATATCCTCCCACTTCTGTCATCAGAAAATTATTTTTTTTTCATTTGTATTTTAGCAGTCCCTGGTGAGCATGGCTTTCTTCTCTCTCTCTCTCTCTCTCTCTCTCTCTCTCTCTCTCTCTCACTCTCTCTATATCCTCACCCACTCAACACTACTCACCGACCTCTGGTGCTCATTCGGTGTTCCTCCGCCCCTTCCCTGTTTTTGTTTCTTTTGTACATTTTTCTGATAGTTGATTATGCGAGGGGTTTGGCAGCTCCCACCTATTATTAGGCCACTCACTTAACCGCTCACCTGGTGCTCCCTGGCCCCGTCTCTTCCTGTCCATTCTTTACTTTTTCATCTTTTCAAGTGATTTCTGTGAGGACCTGGTGGCTGCACGCTGCTTCTGGACTGCTCAATCCTTTTTATTTTAGCAGCATCACATGCATACCTTGGTATTTTTTAATAGACTGTTCAAAAATGTGTGCCTGCCATCCTGGGGCGCTAAAATAAAGTCTAAAATATATGCCACAGTGGCTTAGGGTTCATCACAGCACATGCGGATCCATCAGCGGCCTCCTTCCTTATATAGAGCATTCCAAGATGGTAGCACCCGTGTGCATAACAGTGCACCTGTATTGTGGCACACTGGTGGCCATTGTTTCTGTTTGTGTAGGTGTGTGTGTGTTTGTTTGTGTGGGTGCAGGTGGGTGTGTATACTAGAGTGTATTAATCTGTGATAATGGTGTTGCCTAACTTCCCTGACACATGCTGGTATTGACTGGAATGTGAGGGGGCACCTGTGACACTGTTTTAGATCCATCCAGCCTGGAAAGCTCACAGTAGAAACATTCCTGACAGTGATTCCCTTCCGCTGAATTTGGTCCTCCCGATTTTGTTTGTTAATTTAGGCGTGGGGTGCTCCCCAATGGGATCCCTTAAATTTGGCGCCCTTCTTTCCTTTCCTTATCTGTTTGGTTTTTCAAGTGGTGCCTTTCCCCTTGTGCTTGTTGCATTTGTCGCTCCCTGTCACTCATATATCACCTGGTTTCTTCCCTTCTCTTGCCTTCCTCCTTGCCTGCCTCGCTTCTTGCAGCCTCGGACACTGTTTCACATTTCATGTGTTGAGTTGCCATCTAAACACTTTTTGTGAAGAGTTGGCTCCATAGGCACATAAATGTCACTTCATTGGCTCCCCTGTTATTCATGACACTCACCAGCTCCTGCCCCCTGTTCCCACCCCTGCGAGCTGCACAGAGGGGGCTCTGACACCAGGGGCATCCACTCTAAAGACCCTGGGAAACAAAACTCTGGCGTGAGCCTTCTTTTTGGAAAAGGGCAGGTCTGGCCGGTAAATTGGGCTGTGAAGTCTGGGAGAATTCCATCCGGGAACATGACGTCATATTGTTTCCGGAGACCTGGGCTACTGATGGAACTGCATTCATTGGTGAGCAATCACACTCGGTCCCGCAGTCTGTTCTGCTGCAGCGGGGCCAAAGCAGGGGTAACAGCCTGGTTTAAAGTCATGTTGGAGTGTCCCACATCAGTGATTCCCGTAGATACCCTTATCATTCAAGCCTTTTTAACTGCAATGACCCAATGGTATGTGTATTATTTTCATTAACTTTTATAATGGTTTCTTTGAGTCAGACCAAGGAATTGACATCAAAAGTTGCTGGATTTTATGCCAGGCCTGGAGGGTCTTGTTAGTGTTAGTTTTTTGGGGGCGGGGGGATTCACGGGGGTTCATGTTAGTTTTCAGGGGGTGGGAGGGGTTCAGGTTAGTTTTTAGGGAGTGAGGGGGGTGTGTGTTAGTTTTTAGGGGGTGGGAGGGGTTTGAATCTGTTTTTAGGGGATGGGGGTTCGGGTTAGTATTTAGGGGGTGGGAGGGGTTTGGGTAAGTTTTGAGGGGTGGGGGGTTCGGATTAGTTTTTAGATGGTGGGAGGGGTTTGGGTAAGTTTTTAGAGGGTGGGGGTTCGGGTTAGTTTTTAGGGGGTGGGAGGGGTTTGTGTTAGTGTTTAGAGGATGGGGGTTCGGGTTAGTTTTTAGGGGGTGGGAGGGGTTTGAATCTGTTTTTAGGGGATGGGGGTTCGGGTTAGTTTTTAGCTGGTGGGAGGAGTTTGGGTAAGTTTTTAGGGGGTGGGGGGTTCGGGTTAGTTTTTAGGGGGTGGGAGGGGTACAGATTGTTTTTTAGGGGCTGGGGGGTTCGAGGTAGTTTTAAGGAGGTTGGGGGGTGTGGTAGTAGAATGTTTCTTTCTTCTGTATTCTATTGCTATGGCTGCATTGTCTGTATCTGTAATGCTTGGTCTGCATCCTTTTGAATATGTTGTTATTCGTCCCACATTCTGAAGAGCAGTTTCCGGTCAGTCACTCCGCTGCTCTTCAGGGGGCGGATGCTTCAATAATCACTACTCTTATACTTTATCCTATATGTGGATTTATTACTATTACAGGGGGGTTTGTGGGGGTGGGGGGATTTGTATCCGTGTTTAGGGGGTGGGGGTTCGGGGTAGTTTTTAGGGAGAGGGGATTTGGGGTAGTTTTAAGGGGTCGTTTTTAGGGGGTGAGAGGGTTTGTGTTAGTTTTCAGGGGGTGGGAGGGGTTCAGGTTAGTTTTTAGGGAGTGAGGGGGGTGTGTGTTTGTTTTTAGGGGGTGGGAGGGGTTTGAATCTGTTTTTAGGGGATAGGGGTTCGGGTTAGTTTTTAGGGGGTGGGAGGGGCTTGGGTACGTTTTTAGGGGGTGGGGGGTTCGGATTAGTTTTTAGGGGGTGGGAGGGGTTCAGGTTAGTTTTTAGGGAGTGAGGGGGGTGTGTGTTAGTTTTTAGGGGGTGGGAGGGGTTTGAATCTGTTTTTAGGGGATGGGGGTTCGGGTTAGTTTTTAGGGGGTGGGAGGGGCTTGGGTACGTTTTTAGGGGGTGGGGGGTTCGGATTAGTTTTTAGGGGGTGGGAGGGGTACAGATTGTTTTTTAGGGGCTGGGGGGTTCGAGGTAGTTTTAAGGAGGTTGGGGGTGTGGTAGTAGAATGTTTCTTTCTTCTGTATTCTATTGCTATGGCTGCATTCTCTGTATCTGTAATGCTTGGTCTGCATCCTTTTGAATATGTTGTTATTCGTCCCACATTCTGAAGAGCAGTTTCCGGTCAGTCACTCCGCTGCTCTTCAGGGGGCGGATGCTTCAATAATCACTACTCTTATACTTTATCCTATATGTGGATTTATTACTATTACAGGGGGGTTTGTGGGGGTGGGGGGATTTGTATCCGTGTTTAGGGGGTGGGGGTTCGGGGTAGTTTTTAGGGAGAGGGGATTTGGGGTAGTTTTAAGGGGTCGTTTTTAGGGGGTGGGAGGGTTTGTGTTAGTTTTTAGGGGGTGGGAGGGGTTTGAGTTAGTTTTTAGGGGGTGGGAGGGGTTTGTGTTAGTTTTTAGGGGGTGGGAGGGGTTTGAGTTAGTTTTTAGGGGGTGGGAGGGGTACAGATTAGTTTTTAGGGGTGGGGGTTCGGGGTACATTTAAGGAGGTTGGGGGTATATTTAGGGCTCAGTGGGAGAAGGAGGGGGGTGGTAAACTCAACCACGGATAGATGTTTACCATGCATGCCTTTACCACGGAACATCATCGTAAAGGAATGCGTAGTAAAGCTAGTCGTGGTTAAGACGCCGTCATAGTAGAGACCGTGTTGTTTAGGTAGTCGTTGTAAAGGAACTCGTTGTTCCGACATAGAACCACCCCAGAGCCTTTTGGCCTGCAGTTAGGAATATTAAGTCTAGAAGGGCTCAGTTCAACACTGTGATTAATTCGATCGGCCCGTAGGACTAGGTCAGTGATTTTAAATCTGTATATGGCACCCGTAGAGACCCAGGGGTAGCGGAGGAGGAGGTAGTTTTTCCCTTGGCACTGGAATTTACGATTGGAGAGGTCAGGGTGGCCATCAACAGAAGTGCCTGCATGAAGGCGCCAGGTCCAGATGGGGTCCCAAAAGATTTATATAAAACCACCCCGGATCTTTGGACACCCCTAATCTCCAACTATTTTAATGCCATATGTAAGTTTGGCTTACCTCTGTCCTGGCGCTCCACTGTTATTGTCCCCATTATTGAGATGGACAATCCCCAATCGCCTCAATGCTACGGCCCAATTTCACTTCTGGACGCAGCTGTCAAAATAGTGGGCAGAGTAGTTTTTGGTCACCTTCTGAAATGGGTGGGGGCCACTGATGTGTTGTCGAAGGCACAGTACAGTTTCGGGAAGGGGCTGAGCATGTTGGAGCAACGTTTAAACCTGCACCTGCTGATTATCAAGTAAGCCATGGCTAAGCAGTGCTCCATGTGCCTGGCCTTCATGGATCTTTCCTGCACCTTCGACAGCATGGCGGGGTGCGACTTGTGGGAGCTGATGATTGACCTGGGAGTCGATGTTGATCTTGCTCTGTTCCTTAGAGTCCTCCACTATGACCTCTCTGCCTCAGTCAAGTATGACTCTTCTGGGGAAAGGACTGAGGGATTTAAGTGAGAACGCGGGGTCCTACGGGTGGGGGGGGGGTGCTGTTTAGCCCCCCTGCTATTCTTGTTATACATTAATGGCCTTGGCCATGCCTACTAGAGCTGTGGACGTCCTGACCATAGTCAGCAAAAAGACCCCGGTCCTGCTCTATGCGGATGATGCAGTGTTGCTGTCTAGAACCCCCAAGAGCCTCAAATTGTTCATTGATGAATTTGCCCAATTTATGGGGTTCCTGAGCTTCTAAACAAATTGCTTTAAAACATTCATGATGATGTGAAAGCCAGGGCAAACCAAAATGAAGAGCATGGAGATAGACAGACATCCAGTGGGCCTCACCCCAGAATTCTCCTATCTGCGCATTGTCTTGACTCCAATGGGAATTGGGTACCTTGTATTTCCGCCGTCCGGCGAACATTCTTTAGCTCCACTGAGTTTGTCTTCAACTTGGCCTGGGGCATTGGCAAAAACCCGATGATACCTCTTCTGGAGGTATACTGGAGTAAATGCCGTCCTATTTTAATGCATGGTGCCGACCTGTGGGGCTATACAAACTGCAAGCCCCTCCGGGGCGTGCAGAATAGGGTGTTAAGAAGATTATTGGGGGTCCCACCAACCTGTGCCACTTACATAACCCCCTGTGAGCTTGGGATGAAATATGTAGAGGATACCATCAAGTTAGTCCCCTTGATTTGATGGTGGTCTGTATGGACAAATCTGCATGCCACCTTCAATAGAAAACAAAGCATGACTGTTTGAAGTGTAACCGGGCGCTGCCCATTTCCTGGTTACATTGCGTGAAGATCGGGTTGGTTGACGTAGGACAGACTTTACATTTTCACCAGCCGGAGACGATGGTGCAGCAAGATCTGGCCAGGGTTAGGTCTCTATTCGTACAAAATAGGCAAACCATCAGAGAGATGCACAAACTCTCCAAAATTAGTTAGAGAGCATGCTACCCTTCACGCGCCTCTGGGAATGGCTTCCTACTTTATTTATTTATTAAGAAGTTTTATATAGCGCTGGCCAGACCCGAGGGTATCGGAACTCTTTACAACAGATTTAAAGCAGAAATCACATAAAAAGGCATAGGTAAACGTAAATCTTACCTGGGCTGGATTGACTCCTCATGAGAGAGAGTGCTTCTTACCTGCTCTGACCTAGGTTTTTTTATGGTGGCTTTTGTCCTTTCCCTTGGGTCAATACGGTACCTCCAGCATCACAACATGTCCTTGCGGCGAGGTGTCATCTCAAAACCCTTTACACTTCGCAAACTCTGTATGGACCTTGGTGAGCTATTTCTGATTCCCATCATCAGAATCAGGGCCTTCGGACTTCCCTGGCTGCCCTTGAATATCTTCATGCTCTGGGTCCCCCCTCAGACTGTGCTAACATCTGCTCCTTTTTAAAATGACTGTTGTGCATAGCGATTTGAAAGATAATGTTGAGGCACAATCCTTACTAACTGATATCTCTTTGTTTGGATTAACCATAATGAATACTGGTCCCACCCATTTAGCAGGACATACTCTGGACCTCATTTTCTCCAATAAACCTAACACCTTGCTATGCGCCCCTCCTACTCAAGTTAATTGGACAGACCACTTTGTCTTGGAATTCCTCACCTTCCACTCAGGTAAAGCTCCCCCTCAGGTGCAAGCCCTTCCTACCAGGCGCAGGCCATGGCACAAGATCACTCCGGAAATATTTCAGGAGCAATTTGCTGCACCTCCCATCTGCTCTGGAGAGAATGTTGACAAGGCGTTAGCCAACTATAATCGGGCCATTCTTAAGGTGGTTAATAGGATTGCCCCCATGAAAACCTACAAACCTCGCTTAGCTCGCAAACAGGAAGTATGGTTTTCGGAGCACTTGAGATCTCTTAAACAACAGGCGAGGAAACTAGAAAAGGTGTGGAGAACGACCCACGATGAAATTGACAAGAATCATTTCTGGGCAGCTCTAACTAAGTATCATAAAGAAATTCATAACGCCCGGAAATCTCGTATACAGGCTCTTCTTTTAGCTGCAGGAAATACTCCCAGGATCCTATATCAAACCTTACACTCATTTGTGAAACCAGCAGCCTGTGAAACTTCTGAACTAGCTTCACAACAACTTTGTAATGAAGTTGCTCAGTTTTTCACAAACAAAATAAATAAGATTCATGACGACATTACTAAATCCAATCTATCTACCATTGGAGATACGTTATCACTCTTGGAAAAGGAAAAAGAGTCAGGATCTACGCCCTTGGAATCTTTTTCTCTTATCTCCCTGATGGATACTGAATGCTATCTTGGTCAGATCAAAAGCGGGAGCCCTTCAGACATTATCCCGGCCAGAATCATCCCGGTAGTAGGAAAGAGTCTGAGCCCACAGATTCAATGTCTCATTAATCTTTCACTGACGAAGAGGCAAGTTCCTGGGCAATGGAAAAAAGCACTAGTAAGGCCCATCAGAAAAAACTCCTCCATCCCCTGGACCGACATATCTAATCTTAGGCCCATCTCTTTACTCCCTTTATTGGGGAAACTTATAGAGAAACATGTTAACAAACAGGTATCACACTACATTGAACAGTCTGGTAAACTAGATAGCTCTCAGTTTGGCTTTAGACCAAAACATAGTACTGAATCAGCCTTGCTATCTGTGACTGATGACGTTCAGATGTACCAGGATAGAGGGTATTCGGTGATCTTGGTACTGTTGGATTTATCGGCGGCGTTCGATACGATATCCCATAAAATCTTAATCGAACGTCTGACCGCAATTGGGATTGAGAGCACAGCGCTAACCTGGCTAAAGAGTTTTCTATCTGACCGTACCCAAGCCGTTAGCATGGGTTCATTTCGGTCGACTGAAACTTACATCACGAAGGGGGTGCCACAGGGCTCTTGTCTAAGCCCGACTCTTTTTAACATCTATGTGGCACCCCTGGCCAGAATATTTAGAGACTTTGGGTTCGTCCCTGTCTCTTACGCTGATGATACTCAGCTCTTATTCCCTTTTAAACATCTTACCGCCGTAGTGAGGGTGGCCTTTTCAGATGGCATGAAGGCTGTGGCGAAGTGGATGAAATCTAACTACCTCCAATGTAATGTGAATAAGACCGAAGTCATGCTTTTTGGGGAGGTTAGAACACTGTGGACCCCGGATTGGTGGCCATGTGAGCTTGGTCAAGTACCTGAACCTAAACTGGTCGTAAAAAACCTGGGGGTACGTCTTGATCGGGAGCTCACTCTCAAACAACATGGCAATTGGGTGGTTGGTCAATGTTTTCATGTTATTGGACTTTTACGTAAAGTTTTTCCACTATTACCTGATTCCACCAGAAAAACCTTGGTACAGGCACTAGTACTGGGTCGCCTGGATTATTGCAACGGACTCTTGCTGTCAGCTAATGAGGGAGTCCTAGCAAAACTCCAGGTGATACAAAACACCGCGGCGACACTTGTGCTGAATGCCCCCCCCCCAGAACACCTTCCAAACCCCTCCTTGACAAATTACATTGGCTCCCAGTCCGTAAGAGGATTACTTTTAAGACATGCTGTCTCATCCATAGAACCATACATGGATCTGGACCCTCTTATTGGAAGCATAAATTTATTCCGTACAACCCCACTCGGCATCTTAGGTCTAGTAGCCAACTCCTACTTAAAGTACCTACCACAAAGAAGATCAGACAAGGTGGGAAAGCCTTGTCGGTGGCCGGTCCAACTTTATGGAATAAACTTCCTCTTGAGCTCAGGCAATGCTCAGAACACCTTGTTTTTAGGAAAAAACTTAAAACGTTTTTATTTTAGAAACCTGTCAACCGTTCCATGTATGTAACGCTGAATTGAACTGTACGATATACCTCCTGCAGCTGCTGGCCTCTTTTTCTTCTCTCTCTCTTTTCTGTGCGTAGAGATACTCTTGTCAAGAGTTGATTCTAGCGCGGTATAAATCCATAAATAAATAAAAAATAAATAAATAAATAAAATGCGGCATCAAGAGGAGACAATCCATGTTGTTTTAGTATGGTTCTCATCTGTCTCAAGTGTCTTAACAACAATTGTTGTATCGTTGGCCTTGTTTATGCATTCGGCTGTTTTTAATCGTGATGTTTTCTCTTTTAAACCTTGATATAGATTGCGGAATTTTATATATTCTACTTTTATTGCCACACCAGGGACCGAAATAAAGGATTGGGCGCAGATCAAAGCATTGACTCGCAGATGGGAGGTGCTTGGTGCACACCATGGTATTTACTGGTGTAAGTGGGTACATGAGGCACACGATGGCATAAACTGGCACATAGGTTGTGTCTTGGGCCACATAAAGACATTGAGTGGCATATAAAACCAGGATGTAATTGGCTGACATGTTGGAATTATAACATTCATTAGACTAAAAGCATTTCTGGAGCATAAAGTGGCGTAAATGGGCACCAGGGGCACAGCATGGCATTGACTGCCATACGGGGAGCGCCTCAAAACGTATTCACATGGTCGCTAGAGAACATCCTGGATATTCTGACACTGAACAGCTATTGGGGAGAAACTGATGGTACATAATGACATTAGCATGTAGACATTAGAGCTTTGCAAATATTATAGTGCCATGAACATTACATAGAATGTTTAGGCGGCTGTCCTCGTTTCATTACTGATCAGTGCTACTGCCATCTGCTGGTTTTGATTACTGGTTTCATCGTAAGACTCTCAATCCATGCAAAAGCACTAACCTGGTCGTTCAGATTCAAGAGAGCAATACAGGATTCCACGCCTCTCCGAAAGCACAACAAAGCACCCATGAGATGAACATGTTGGTTAGCAGTAGACTCAGGGAAAGAAGAACGGATTAAGTGCGAAAACAGAGACGAGGTATCACCACTCTGCCTGATCATTCATCTGGGCTTTGACTTCTGCTGGTATGGCTCGATCCAAGGGTGCAGGGCCTGGCCTTTAGCAGTCTGTGATGCTCGCACGGATATCAATGATGACATCAATGGTGATGTCGTCTGCGGCATCATGTGTAAGGCCTGAGAAATGAACTCAGGAGGGGGTTGTGGTCGGGTAGCTCACCATAACTGGCAAGGGTCAGTGCTTTTAGATGTTGGGTTTTGACTACAGAGTGGTCACAAGTAGAGTGCCTTTGTAGTTATGGGGAAGTTGTATATTCTATGGGGAAAGTATTTTTGGTGGCAAACAACTTTCACCTTCCTTGACGTGCCTCTATGAAAATGTGCTTAAGTTGAGTAGAATTTTAATTACATTTTGTCGTGATTTAGTTAAAATATTTAATGAGGCCCCAAAAGTTGAAAACAACATCTCTATCACCATGGAACAATGGTGGTGTGGGTAGGGAAGCTTAGCGCAGGACATGAGTAAAGGTAACAATGCCCAGTCGATAGGGCCAAAACACTCTCTGTTGGCTCTTGGGGCAGAAAGGTCTGCTACAGGGCATGAGGTGAAGGCTATGTCCTCCATCCAGTACCCTGCTGGCTCAGGGTCCGGGAACTGTGGGCAGAATGTAGTTGAAGACTGTGCCCAACGTCTGCTCTTCACAGCCCATGGCTGTGCTCTGCAGGACGTAGACAGGAGGCTGGGTGGAGGGAATGGACACATTTGTAAGATACATGCAATGGGCTCTGGGGGGCAGAGGAAGGGCAGCCTATGGCTGTGTTCAGTGGATCCTGAGTATAGGTTATGGCTTCTGGTCTAGGAAGGAAAGCCCTTTGGCTGCCCCCACTGGGATCAGAGAGCAAGGAATGGTTTTAAGTAATGCCCTTCGCCCAGTCACCATCCCCTCAGAGTCACACGGCATCGACTTTGGTCAAGCTCAGCTGACTGTGAACACTGCTTGGCTGCGAGCCAAGTCACCCTGCCATGAGAGCCTGCTCGCCATGGGCTTTGAGTACATCTGGATGCCTCTAAATAGACAGCAGGGCTTCAGGGCCTTGCATTGCACCGACCCCACCCACGTGCAAAGCAAGGCTCGCCCCTTGCACCTGGACCTTACCTCGACCAATCTGTATGCTCCCGTCCAAGATCAAACTTAGTTTAGTATAATGTATTATTGCAAAGTTTTGTGAAGATTAATCATAGAGAATTTTCACAGGCTAGAGAGGCTCTCCCCTCAGGCACTTTATTTAAACCTGACTCACTCACTGCAAGTCATTCTAGCTCTGTGGGCTTCAAGCATCCATTCCTATGACCACTCATGCTTAGCCAGTGCACTCTGTTGGCCAGGTCATGCCCCTGTAGTCCATAAAGGCACACTCTTGCCCCTTTGAGGAAACTGTTGTTGCTAAGCTGTGTGTAGGACTGCCATCTGAGAGCCAATAGGAGCGAATGTATGATGTTACTTAGCATACCGTTACTCCGCAGGTATTTACTTCGAAGTTTTTACTTCGCAAATACCTTTACTACGCGTGATTTTAGTGCGCATGCTTTTACTTTGCAAATATATACAAATACATTAAAAATGCTTTTACTTCGCAGTTAATTATTACGCATACCGTTACAACGCGTTATTGGTACTTTAAAACAAAAGAATAATCGTAATAGTAACCTATCCCCTGGCACGCACCCTGAACCCTAAAAATACCCCAGCACCCCAAAACCTTAAAAGCACCCTGAACCCTAAAAATACCCCCTACATCCCAAACCCCTAACGCACCCTGACACCTAAAATTACCCCTGTACCCCAAAACTTTAATTCGCCCAGTAACTCCATTATGCATAGAAAGTGCATGCTAAGTAATGGAACATGCGTAGTAAATGCATGCTAAGTAAATGCATGCTAAGTAATGGCATCTGCGAACTAAAATATGCGTAGTAATGGTAATACAAAATAATGACCGCGTAGTAAAGGTAGAATACCAATAGGAGCACATACAAAAGTTATCCAACTTCTTAACAACAAGAAACTTAACAAAGATTCACATAACGGGAGGCCGGGTGTGAACTGGGAAAGGACAGTTTTGCTAGGCAATGCAGTGCCTGTTGAGCAGCCACTGACACAAGTGTTGCTGGTCATGACCTGGAAGTTCCTTCGTTTCTGAAAAGTCAGTGCTATCTTTGAAAGGGAAGAAGACATTCGTGCTTAATGTCAACACAGATTTTGGATTAATATAAAGACGGAGACATTTACCAGTACCATCAGGCTTTGAAGGGTGTATGGAACCTGTTGTTTTGATATCTTCATTGCTGTAGTGCTAACCATAGGTGGCATTCTCTGTAGCCATGCCACGTAGTGCCAACTTTCCAATGGGGTTTAACATTTTGTCTTGCTGTTCTGAGAGGGGAGCTTGGCACTCTAGTTGTCTGTTTGCAGTGGTGGCTCCTTGTAAGGGGCTCCAGGGGCGCAGCCCCCCACCTCCTGTGAGGCCTCACATTTTACACTTTGCCTCTCTCAGCTCCTATGCAATCATTTAATTTAGCCAGGTTCATGAAAACATGACTTTTTTCCCATAAAGAATGCCAGGGCACAGGTCAGCCCTCTAGGTCTCAGCTCCAGGCTTCTGATGCCAGGAGGAGATGGCGAGAGGACTGAGGCACAAGCTAGCTAAAGACTGCTGTTAAAACACACAACTCTGTAGTACAACTATACCCCCCTCACACATGCACAATCCATTTTATTCAGCAGACCTACTGTGAATGCCCAGGTGCGCTTTAAGGCATGGGCAAAGTGGGCAATTACCCAGGACCCACCTGTCAAGGGGCCCCTGAGAAAGTGAACTTTCTGTCTGTGTGACCTCTGCCTATTCTATTTCTCCTACTAAACCCCTCTCCCTCTATGCCTAACTCTACCTCCCTCAGTGTCATTGTAAGAATTTTTGTGGTCCCGGCATGACATATTTGAACTTTTTTTGTGTCACCCTGATTCTGAAATTTCATACGTTTAGCATTGTTTGTAATCATGATGGCTTGAATTAATAGGGAATTGGCAATAACATTCTCTTTACAGAGGCCCCCAAATTGTGTCTTGCCTGGGTTCCCCAAACTCCTTAGGAAGACACTGCACACACCTCAAGCAGCACAGTATATCTGCTAACATGTGACTGTCAGGGTGCGCGTCAGTGCAACCCGGGGGCCAATGAGAAGCCGTCCACAAGCAGGGGCGGTATCCCCAGCTCTTTCCCAGCTTCTTACAGGGGGCTGCTTCCAGAGTTATTGAGGTGGATTTTCCCCTTTTCCAACCTGCCCTTGTTGCACCATCTGGCTCCTCCCTGGGAGTCATGGCTTGTTGGTTACAATGCCCAGCACCAGATTCCCGCTCTATTGCTGCCTTGGAACATCCGAGTTGCCAGCAAAGGAAGCAAGGTTAGTAAAAAAAAATGTTTTCTGTTCATGTGTTTATTTGTTTGTGAGTGTATTTGTGGGTGTTTTAAAGTGAATGGTACTGATTGAAAGTGTGTGTGTGTGAGTGTGTTTGTGAGTGTCAATGGGAGTGAAAATCTGAGCTTGAGAGTGTTTATGAAGAAGTGAAAGTGAGTATGAGGGAGTGCGTGTGAGTGTGTTGGAAGGAGTGAGTGAAAGGACATTGTGAGAGGGAGTGGAAGTGAGTTAGGGGTGTCGCTATCAATGGTGCAGCAGGTGCAGTGGTACCAGGGCCCAGAGTCAGTGAGTGAGAAAGGGTGAGCGTAAGTCTGTTCATAAGTGAGAATGAGAACGGGTGTGAATGAGTACGTTTGTGTGAGAATGACAGTGAGTGTGAGTGAGAATGAGTAAGTGAGAGAATGTGAGTTGGAGTGAGCGAGAGGAAAGAGAGGAAATGTGAGTAGGAGTGAGTATGAGTGAGGCAACTTTTGCAAAAAAGGGAGTGAACTCCTGTAAGTCGTTAGGCTGCACCACTTTGAAAGATCACCAGCCACCACTGCTGTTGAGTATTCAGATAGTTCCTGACAGCTGACAACAGTTATTTATTTCAGGGGTGGCATCTTGATCAGCATCCAGAGTTTTGTTTGCATCCATGTGAAATTGGAATTAGGCAGTGGCTACTTTTTCTGTGATTATAGAGACCTACTTGAGTCCTGAAGTTGGGTTGTAGTTATTTGTGAGGCCATTTTTAGGGATTGGTCACTGAAAAATGTTTTTTGCCTATTTGAATGGAGCCATTGATGAAGGCTGATGCTGCAACCTTTTTACTCAAGGTAGAAACTGTAATTCTCTTCACTGGACTCTTACGCTCTCATTGCAAGTTAAACACTAAGGGCCTCATTTAGAGTTTGACGGACCAGGTTACTCCGTCACAAATGTGACGGATAGCCTGTCTACCTTATTGCAAGTCCATTATATCCTATGACACTTGTAATACGGCGGATGGGATATCCGTCACGTTTGTGACAGAGTAACTCGTCCATCAAACTCCAGGGGCCATATTATCAAGAACGGCGATAACATTATCCCCGCTTTAGCGGCAGGAAACTGCAGCTAAAGCTGCGATCAGGGGCTTGATAATATGCCCTTGAGAATTCCAATAGAATCCCAGGTTCTGGTGTGAAGGACCACAAACCTGGGTTTTTATTGGAATTCTCTAGGGCATATTATCAAGCCCCCTATTGCCGCTTAGCTGCAGTTTCCTGAAGCTAAAGTGGCGATAATGTTATCGCCGTTCTTGATAATATGGCCCTAAATGAGGCCCTAAATTCTGTTCCCAGTGCAAACAACAGTGCAAAGAATTAAGATAGTTAGATAATTATCACACCCTGGCAGGTTTCACCTGATGGATTTCAGCTGGTCAAACCTGCCACAATTTATTGGGAGAAAAGGCCTGTAAAAAGGCAGAGCATTTAGAATTATGTGTAGTAAATATTAATTCTGCCTCAATTTGAAAACTCGGAATAGAGGTATTTACCACACATAGTAAATACTTCACCCTTGTGTAATGGTATTTATCACATGTGGTAAACACCCTGCTTGTAATGAGGGTCCAAGGTGTAATGTAGACAGTGGGAAAACTATCTTGCCATCTCTATTGGACTTAGATCTGGGGAACAGGAAATTACTACTCCAATCTGACCTCTGGACACCCTCATATTTCAAGGAACGCTCACTCATAACACATTGAACTATATTCTGGACTTCAGACAAAATATGTAAAAAAGCCATAAGGAACTTTAAAATCAACCAAGAATTCTTCAAACACTGCCCTGGCCTGGAAGGTACTCTTAGTAAATCCAAGGCAGGGCACAATCTATGGACTGGGGAACCCTGGGCATCCATGAGACCTTGAAGACAAGTGTCCCTTCCCCGCTCAGCGTCGTAGTAGAGCAGTAGAGTTAATTAACTGATAGATTTGAAGACAACACAAAATGACCAATTGAACCTTCTGCATCACACCTGCTCTGACGTGGCACTTCTTGAGAGAGCTATGATGACAGCTGAACAGGTGGAAGACTCTTCCTTCAAAGCTTCAATTACATCTGCTTGGTCAGTGTACATTTAACAAGATCATGGGCGACATGTATGTACCTTTTTAAAGGTCGCAAACTGCATGATTCACAGAATCGGGCCGTTTTCAATAGGAAAAAAGGCGTTTTCAATGTACCAAGCCCTAGTTTGCTATTCGGTAGCCTATTACCGAATTGCAAAATGGGTTTGCAATTCGGTATTTGGAAGAGGCGTGTTTGGGGCGTCCCTGCCAAATACTGAATTGT
Source organism: Triturus cristatus (assembly GCF_964204655.1). Taxonomy (NCBI): domain Eukaryota; kingdom Metazoa; phylum Chordata; class Amphibia; order Caudata; family Salamandridae; genus Triturus; species Triturus cristatus. Next base: position 133,267,108 of record NC_140593.1, on the reverse strand, counting down.
AAAGGTATGTATGAATGTTTTGTGACCGTGAATGCGGTAGCAAAACATTAGCATTTTGCTACTTACTTCAAGTAGGTGGGTATCCATTCACAAATAGAAAGGTGTCCCCAAGGGAGCCCTTCCCCTTTGGGAATGGGAGCGAAAACTTTTTTTTCAGAGCAGGCAGTGGTCACAAGGACCATTGCCTGCTCCTAAAAAATGAAAAGAAAACCTTTCATTTTTCTTTTTTAAATGCAACCCATTTTCCTTTAAGGAAAACGGGCTGCATTTAAAAAAAAGAGTTTGCTTTGTTTAAAAGCAATCATGGACATGGTGGTCTTTTGACCCCAGCAGGCCACCATCCCTGTGATTTTAGCAATTCCTAGCAAATTGTGACCTACCTCATTAATATTCATTAGGTAGGTCTTTTGTGACCCCCTAGGAATCACAGAAAGTGTTCAACATGCAAGGATTCACAATTAGGGAATCGCTAAATGGTTACTTAATACATTTGGCCCTAAGATTCCAATTGCTGCCTTTGGCATTCAATTTACTCAAATGGACTGTGAGACCAGCCTCTGTCTCTGTCCATCTATTGAGCCAATGTTCCCCAGAAACTGAAGCTCCTTTCGTAGGTCTGGCCTAGAGACAGCTTTGGAAACAATCATAATAAAAATACACAATGTAGGTGATTTTGGTCAGCTCTATTCAACAATTGGTCTGTTCTTGTGTAATTTGCTTTTTGCGTCTGCCCACCACAGCCTACGGCATGGGAAAATGGGTCAGCCCACCTCAGCCATTTGCTGTCTTCACTGTGAGTGACGGCATTGTGCTCTTGCACAGGTGCACATCTGCCTAGAAAGCAGTACACTTCAGTACAGGAATAGAGAGGCCTACCCATGCTTTCCTTTCTGCTGCCATTTCATGTTTTTATTTTTTTATTTTGTAATGGGTCATTTATACTTCCTTTTTTGCAAGCATATGGGCAGCATATTTTCATTTTATTAGTTTGACATGTTTCATGTCTTTTTCAGATGGTTGCAAAAAGGAAATAAAAAAAATGCTGGGTTACCAAGGCCAAACTATTGACTTTGCCAATGCTTGTTCATGGTTGCGGCTTTGATATTTATCTTAGAGGCAGAAATATCAGAAGCCCCTTTGGATACATTATGCCACCACTCTGTAGACCTCCAGGGCCCAGCAGTCACAGTCGTGTATGATCTCACGTTGAAAGGCCGCTCTTCAGCCCAGAGCCGCAGACACACTGTGCTGAGGGGCTTCATCTGGGATGGTGGGCAGCAATCTCCGTGCCACGTCGGACGGGTGCATGCCCAGGCTGAGTACTCATAATGCATTAAGAACAGCTGAAGATGGCGTCACTGTCAATTCTCTGAATAATCGATCGATGAAGATGATACATTAGGCTGCGTCGGCTGATTGGCTGCAGAAGTAGCAATGTTGACGGGGATGATGACCGTACAGGCACTTCCACGCCCAGATGATGTCACCAGTTTACAAGAAGGTTTCAGGTCCTCCACCGAATTAGACCTAATGACGTGATTTAACACTGATGTATTGTTCAACTCTGACACTTCCGAAGCCCCTCGTGTACCTCTAGTAAACATTATCACATCAGATGTAAAGCGCTCTGATACCTTCGGGTCTAGCTAGCGCTAAATAAAACTCAAAATAATAACAATAATAAAAGGGCACTTTGTGATAATGAGCGTTCGTGTTTAAAGGAGACCGTTTCCTGAATGTACACGTGTTGGTATCTCTAAATTGTGTGGTTGCAGGTTGTGAAGTTGATGGATGCATCTTTTAAAGAAAAATACGTTTGATGGACTGGCTGTTCACAGTGAATACAACAGTTTGTTTTGGGTATTTTCTGGGATGGACTGCAGCATTAATTCTAGGCATAAATATCAATGCTGTACTATTGGTAATAATCAAAGGAGGTTTCAGAAGGAAAGGAGTGAGTGCAAGCAGGGGTGGAACCTTAGGAGTGAGTGCAAGCAGGGGTTGAACCTTAGGAGTGAGTGCAAGCAGGGGTGGAATCCTAGGAGTGAGTGCAAGCAGGGGTGGAACCTAATGAGTGAGTGCAAGCAGGGGTGGAACCCTAGGAGTGAGTGCAATCAGGGGTGGAACCCTAGGAGTGAGTGCAAGCAGGGGTGGAAGCTAAAGAGTGAGTGCAAGCAGGGGTGGAACCCTAGGAGTGAGTGCAAGCAGGGGTGGAACCCTGGGAGTGAGTGCAAGCAGGGGTGGAACCTTTAGGAATAAATTGACCAGAAAAGGGACCTTGATACTGAAACATTTATCACCTGCCTGGTCAATAATGTACTACCTAGAGCCCAAGCTTACAACATACATTGTCTTCCCGACCGCCAAGGGACACGCAGTCTGACTGTTCCACCAGCTACTTTTCAGGAGATGCCAGGTGCCCTTATGTCTCCAGTGGAGGTGGGAAGGTGAGCTCAAACACGTGTTAGGAGCGTTCTCAGTACCCCTCCTGGAAGTCTCCACAGATGCGTCAAGTACTAGGCACTGGAGTTCCCCAAGGTAAGGCAAACACACTTTCAAAGTGTAGTTAGGTCGATTTGAGAGACTGAAACCCATCAGGAAACACAGTTGGTGTCCGGCATGTCTTCCTTGCGGGACAATATTCAGCATTGTCCGGACTCATCTCACTGACTGAATTTGCCAAGAGCCGTGCGCAAAGACGAAGCACTCTTTGGAAGATGGAAAGACCAGACAGAAAACTATTGAGATGTTCTCATCCCCTGCAAGTGAAGGGTGGATGTTAGAGTCAGGCAGCTGGTAGTGCAGTATCCTTGATCAGAGAGAAGGACAGGAAGTCTATGCTGACAAAATAGCATTTAATGTTGATTCCCAGGGCTGAAGGAGACAGAAAAGAGAAAGAGAGAGCAATAGTGAGAGGTAGACATGGATGCCAATTAAGGAGTGCCAGAGGTAGCATCTATGATCCCTGACAGGCCATGTAATATACATCACAAAACAGGGGGGTGTGAGGTGATATAAATATCGCAAGGGTTGACTCCCCAACCTATAAATATACCACAATCAAGAAACCCTTCGGTCTAAGACACACGCAACTGTTATCACAAAAGACCTAGCCATGAAGGGATATCCCTTTAAAAGGGTTATTTCCCTCACCCACCAGAGGTGGCATGCTTCATCATTGGGGAACCTCCTTGTACCGTGATGCCTAGTCACGGCACGGACTACAAAACCCTATCTGAGAGAGAGGCGCTCAGGGATTTTTTTTGTAAGGGAGGGTATGCTAAATACCACAGTGATGAGCTTGAGGTAGTGAGGGAAACAGAGCAAGTGAAAGTGATAATAAAACTAGCTCCAAGGTATGCAATCACCCTTTATTCAGGCGTTCTTGGGCCAGGATTAATAACGGGGCACTTGCGGGAAACACGTACACCTGTAGTTAGTGTCAGTATTTGGTCAACATGCTTCAGCCTAGTCACCCTCATGCCGAGGTGTAGCAGCTTTCTTCAGGACCTACTTGTAAGTGCTGCTGTTCAATGTGTTAAATCAAAACAGTTGTGAAAAAAGGTGTGTAAGGATATCAAATATACAAAACTCAGTCGACGGATGGCTGACTATCCGTGATCAGGACGGTGAGTCCCCCTGAGCCACATGCCATGCTGAATTGAGGCGTGTTCCCCGACATCAGTAGGTACCACCAGTGAATCCACCACTTTATGATGACTTAACAGGATCACTGGATGGCATGTCGTGCAGAAACAGTCGGTTCAGAAATACAGGGGGGCACACCATGTGCCCCCTGCATGCACAGAGGTAACAGGGGGCTCTGCTAGTGCCCCCTTAGTTTCTCGCCATGAAAAGGAAGGCGGTGAGGATTCTTGTAATATGATCGGCGGTGCTGCCAGCATATTACTACCTCAAACTGCTGTGCCATGTCCCCGAGATTGTGGATTCCTGGCGGTAGCAGCAGTCCTGTGGCAGTCCAACTGCCAAAGTCGTAATTCAACAGGCATTCCACGGACCACCACCACAGCAAAGGTTTATCTGAATTCTCAATAGTTGTCCCACAACACCATTGCCAACACTGTGACCCATCACATGTAGAAGAGAAAGAAGACAGAGAGACAAAAAGGGAAAAAAGACTGCTGAGAGGAAGCAACAGAAAAACATTGAAAGGACTAAGAGTGGAGGAATAGACATAGAAAAGAGATTATGGATACCTATCTAAGGTGAACAATTGGAAACCGCTACCAAGACCCCAGAGACCTATGCTTAAAATCTTTGCTAGAAAAACAGATGTTTGAGGTCAGCATATTTGGAGATCGTTTTAAAGTGTTCCATGCAAGGGAGCCTCTCTTCACCTAAAAATGGTGAACTATCGCTATTATGGACAACCATATGTAGGCCTGGAGTTCAAATAGTATATCTTACATGCACTTTTGTAAATGTTAATGGGACTGGAGTTAGAATATTAAAGTTGACAACCCTAAATATGTGCACTTTTCCCAATGTTAGTGGGGCTGAAATTCGAACACTAGATTTGATGCCACCAATTTATGGAGTTTCTCTAATTTAAGTAAAACGGGAGCTAAAACAGTAAATTTGACCCATACAAATATAAGTACTTTCCCCAATGTTAGTGGGATAGGGGTTAGAATGGTAAATCTTAACTAACCATTTAGTCACATGTTTCCCGAAGTGAGTGAGCTATCCTACTCCTATACATCCCATGTACAAGGTGTACTACGTTCTAAGCAGTATAGATTATTAGACTAGGGAGTTCTAACAAACGTTTTATGATGATTTTAATAAGAGATTGATTTTATTGATAAAGCTTTTTGCTTTTTCTACTCATGTAATTGCAATAATAACCTATCTTTTATGTTTGCATGTTTTATGGAACAATCTCCCAAAATAAACATATTGACTTGAGTTAGACTGAAGCTAGACTAATAGATCTGTACCATAAAATACACATTATCCCAATGTTCCTAAATCAGGATTTACAATCTTAAGTGTTCCCCAACAAACATGTATATTTACCATAATGTTAGTTAGAATGGTGTTACAATAATAAACACAATTACTTAAATGATGTCTATTTACCTGTGTGTTAATTTAAATGTAGCAATAATAGAATATGTTTCTAAAAAGTTAATTGTATTTTATGTTTAAACTAATGTATTAATAAATTCTAATATTTGTAAATATGTTTTTTAAAGTAAATATTGTTTTGATGATGATAGAAAAAGAAATGTTATAGTTTCAGGTGTTTATTAAATGTTTAGAAACAAAAGTATATATTTGAGTTTATTATATATATCATGAAAAATAGTATGAATTTTTGTTTTAATAAAAATATCTTTTATGAAATAAAAAATGAAGTACGTTAATTAAAAGTTAAAGTATAATTATTACAGCATGAAACAATTTTTAAATAATGTAATACACATGAAATACAATTTCATTATATTAAACATAATAATTAAATACAATTAAAATATTTTTTGGGTAAAGCATTTTTCATATAAAGAGACACAGGTTTAAAACAGAAAACTAATTACAGTACATAAATAATTAATAGTAGAATTAGCAAATATTATTGCTCCATTATACTAAATAGATGTAACATTTAGAGAATAAGTAGATACTAATAAACATTTTAACATACTATAAAAATGTTAAACAATAATGTTTCTTTTCAATGTAAGTGTTTAAAATATTAAGAAAAAGAGAAAATTAGTGCAGACTAAACTGAAGAAGGAGAGAAATAAAGTTGAAAATACACAAAATCATTTCCCTAGAACAAAACTGAGAAAGTTAATGAATGTAAGAGACCAATTCAATCTTCTGCTGATGAACAGAGCAGAGTGGGCACTACCTGAATTGAAGCACAACGCCAATGAGACCAGCAAGAAAGCCCTGACACAACTGGCTAAGGTGTTATGGGCAAATGTGAATTGCTGCCACATTCTAGGACTAAAGAACGAACAGGGGACAGTTAAGAGTGATGATAGAGATACAGCGGGCCTGTTTAGAGATTTTGTTTTATAAACCTCTATATAAGGAATGGAATGGGACACCTCAATCCCTAAAAAGATTTTTAAAGAAGCTTAACTTCCAAAAAATAAAGGATGACCAGAGAGACAACTTGAGCGCTCTTATATCTGAAACAGAAGTCCCAGTGGTGATAAAATAGGGCAGATAGTTTAAAAATCCATAGACTAGATGATTGTTTTTCAAATTTATTTTTTAGGTTTGGTCATCTGAATAATATAACAACCAGCAAAATCCTGTACAATGTGAGAAAGAAGCATTGCATCCGACAGCTGCTGATCAGAAATTAGGTAAGACAGGCATCAACACATACATATGCCTCCATAGTACCAACAGATCACTCCATTATAGATGTAAGAGCTGGCCTTGTAGGTTTCACCGAGCATCCTCCAGTTGGCTTTGCATCAATTCCCAGTCAGCATCCAGTAGTACTACACTGTATATTAGGCTGTGTAACCAATCAGTCATCATAGGGAAGTGTCTATTTCTGCATCCCACACCCTCTGCTCCAAAGGGTCAATCCGATCGTCATGTTTGTCGGGTGAACTCCTTAATGACATCTCAAATTTTGGTGTAGGAAACAGTCTGTCAATCTACCATGGCAGATTGAATGGGTTATTTTCATCCTTGGATTTTCCCAAAAGACCAGTTTCACCAATTTAATGGAAGAAGAAGTAATAGATGTTGAAAGTTTCCAAAAGTCAGACAGGCCCAGAGTAGATACAGTCTATTTAACATACTTCAGCCACGGTAGTGTTACTGATCTTCCCTGTGTGCCATGAATGACCTTCAGCCCCCATCCTGTAAGGTTCCAGATCATCGATTATTCCTAACCTCAGCCAATACAGGATGGGTTTGAGCCTGACTTTGGCACTGATTGATGGCATATCCAAGTCCATTTAAAAAAACAACTAAGGGCGTCCTTTGGGGAACTTGTAATGCAGCGCTCAGAAATTAGTTCTGAGCAACCCCCAGGGTTTCTACGTTACTAGGACACCAAAGTTCAGAACTGTATGATGCAGCAGCCACTGCATGCACCTTCCAAAATTCCATAAGAGGTGACACCGGATGGGGAGAAGTGCTCTTTGCAAAGCTCAGTGTGGCTGCTGCCCTATTGTTTAGGAGGAGCGTGCTCAATAAACGAATGCCCATGTAGTCAAACTCCACTACCCTCTCCATATTTACACCCTCCAATCTCTCAACTCCTCTAAAGTGTTGGTGAGGATTTATTGCCATAAATCTTGTTTTGTTGGCATTTACGGCATAGCTGTGATTAGTGCAGAAAAGATTGAACCTGGCAAGAAGATCCTTGATTCCCTTGGGAATTTTCGACACAAGTAAGGTGTCATCAGCAAACAACAAAGCAGGGGTCTTTGTACAACCCAGGACTGGAGAATCATGTTCGCAGCCTATTAAAAAATTACCACAACCATTTATATACACCAACAAATTGGGTAGGGGCAAGGACAAGATTCCCATTAGCACCCCATCTAATTTGTGCATAATTATCGGTATGAAGGCGCACTGAAATGTCCAGTAGAGTGGACAGCAACCCAACATTTCTTAAAATGCTCGAGTCTACCTCTAGGGACTATGTTGAAGGCAGCCTTCAGATCGACAAATGCTACATATAGTCTGCCTCGATTTATGTCCACCACTTTCCATCTCAACAGCGGAAATTTGAAAACCTGGTCAACAGTACTCGTTTTACAACAAAGCCCCACTTGGAACTGGGATAGTATCTTGTCATCCTCCATCCAGGAGATCAATTGGTGCAAAATTTATTCACTGAATATTTTCTGAGCAGAATCGACCAAACTTATAGGGCAGTAATTGGATGGATCAGATTTCGAGCCCTTCTTAAAAATAGGGATAAGCTCTGCTCCTCTCCAATTAGAGGGAATTGGTGCACCTGCCATGATGGCATTGGTGATTCGGTTTAAATATGGTGCCCAAACATCTGGCTCTGATTTATATAAATCCCTAGGGATATTGTCTGGGCCTGGGGCCTTACCCACTTTCTGAACACAGATAACTTGGTGTGTTTTTTCCAGATAAAAGAATGCCACTGCATCAGCTTATTCCCACGGAAACCTAATGGTATCTAGCCGGAGGATCAATGTCTAATTCGGTGGGCAACGCCTCAATATCTGATGTGTCATGATCTGCATTAGCAATATTATCCACGCTATAAAGGGACTGAAAATTGGTAATCCAGTCTTGGGGTAAAATTTTAGATTACGGTCTCATCATATGAGTTTTCCCACCATAACTAATCGTGTGCCAAACAACTGCCTGGTTCCCTACCTGGACAGCATCCAAAATGTCCCTCCATACAGAAATGTCCCATGTTATTTTAGCCTGTTTTTAGACCTCTTTATATTTAGCTCTGGCAGGTTGAATTTTGAATTAACAAGTGGCATGGAGAGCACGGGACTCACGTCTGAGCATACCCGTCCCACTCGGGGTGACAAATGCAAAAACAACTGGAATCAAGCTATCCTGGCTGAAGAGGGGTGAAACCCCGAAACCGGTCCTAGGATGCTTGTTTCCGGTCCAGGGAGGACCTGGCTTGGCAGTTCGGGCTGAACTGTTCCCATGAGGCACAGGATCAAGACTGATTTGCATACGGCCAGGTCTAAATTGGGGTGGCATGGTGAGCAAAAGAATGATGGATTTAACCCAGATCTCTTGACTGGGGGTGAATGTATTGATTTGTTCTGCATTCCGTCCATCAATTGTGTGTCTTTTGCCTACACAAGGCAAGCATCACTATAGCACTGAGTCAATGTAAAAAGAACACCCCCTCACTGTGTAGAACAGAAGTTATGTGGGGGCTTCCAAAATGCAGCAGATGTTGAGCATTGTGGTGATGGGGACTAAATCCCCCTCATCACAGTGACCAAAAGGTAAGTGTCATCATGGTCAAAGCTACAAATAACAAACAGCATGTATGATCCCTGCTCCCAACACATCAAACACTTCTGGGGCAAACTAGTGGTTGTGTCCCATACCCACAGAGATGTGGTGAAGCTAACAGTGCTGTGAAAACCTAACACACTCTCGGCCATGTGCAGACAAGCACCACCCATGGGGGCTGACAATGCATACAGTTTACAATGACACAAGAGCAGAAGTGACCATCACAAAGCATACACACATCTCGAAAATAGACACACTAATCAAAACAACCTGTGTAGACTGTAGGTGTCAGCTCACAAACTCCCTTTCCATGCCAGCAATGGCACCTAACAACCAGGATGAATGTGCACAATGATGTGATATGACTCACAGGGACAGCAGGGAAAATCACAGAAACAGCATCCAGACAAAGGCCCACAACAGCAATACCAATGCACTGATGCAGATGCACAAACACAAACAGGCAACCTCACACTGCACATCTGACACAACATGTGTGTGTGTATGTGTCTCAGTATCCCCAGGCAACTACACAAAACATGAGGGGGGCTGAACCACAGTGACACAGATGTGGACACAGTGCCATACAAAAGTAAACCATCATTGGGACACCCTTAGTGGGCAATCAGGCATTGTGAGTTGAGAGGGAGCACAACAGACACATGTGACACAAGCTGGAATGAACACAAACTAACACAGCAAGAGACTGACACACAACAGCACTACCCCCAGGGACCAGACATTGGGTTGACACAATCATGCATGACACCTCCACTTTGATGACAAAGGTAGATGTCGTACAAACTGTGAAACGGGAGCTAGGGGCCCATCCATGCAAACATTTACATCAGTCCACCCTCAACACCACACACCCTGAACTGCAACAATGTGCATCTGTGAAGCCCACATGGACAGGTGACATTGCACATTCACCCATGACAAACACAGGAATGTTGGGAGGAACTAAGGTGCACAGACTCATCACACAAGGACAGTCTACAACCCTGGTGAATGACAGACATACTGCACAGTATGCGGTAAATGGCCATGACGTCAAAGCTCACGTAACCTTCAGAATACCTGCCACAGTCACAGGACAATGCAGAAGCCAAGGAGAACCACAAGGCACACATGCTGACACCTGCCAACATTGCAGCCCTGAACCCAACAAGTGGGAGCAGTCACACACACATACATGTCTCAATCACTGAAAGGTACCACCTAGGGACAACTACATGATATTGCGAATAAACAAGTGCCTTGGGGGACCCTGACTGTGTCCCATCTGTGTCTGACAACATCATCACCACTCAGAACTGACAAATCCCAATGATGAAACACCAATTAACAGTAGTGTGTCATGCACCCACACATCTGGTAGCCCATGGCAAAGTAGTGGGATGAACACAGTACCACTCAGCAAGCATAAACAACAGGAACATATCAAGGGAACACTGCCTGTGTATGAAAAGGGATGTGGACACACACACATGCTCATACAACACACACCATGGGCCCAGGCTATGTCACGGGACAACACAGACCCAACTCCTGTGGAAGCCCAGCTGTGCCAAACATATTCACAGCACGTCTCACTCATGTCACCAGAAAACATGGTCAGTCAGCCATCAGTTACCACACAATGAAGGCTCTGGTCACAACAGCCTGGGTACGGGAGTCTCCCGTAAGTCATCTGCACATACTCAAAACATATGTACAGCAAGTTGCACAGAGGACCCAGTTGCTCCTATACCAATGATACCCACACTTGTAGGTCCAGTGGTGATGCGCACAAAGTCTGTGAAATTGACAAATTGGATAATGGGAAGCACATCATATGTGCATGGGTGCAAGCCAGAGATGTGACCATGCAAATGAAATGTTCCCAGAGATGTCCACAAATAGTTGATCATGACACACCCAGGTAGCTGCAAAGGATGACATGGATACCCACCAGAATAGGACACATATCTCATGGGCCACATGGAGTACCTCACATCAATGTAAAGAACAATGGGAGAGCTAGGGAAAACTAGGGGGGTTGTGTCCGTATCCCCTGGATTTAGATAAGCTTTGTCAAAGGTGGACAAACCCAATGTAGTGTGGTACGGTCAAAATGAAGCAATGTTTGGGAACCCACCAAGTGGGTTAAAAGGCCCCTCACACACCAACCTGGTTGGTGTCATGCTTCATCATTGGGGCCCCAACCGGGTGGCCGAATGCCTCCCGGTTGTGCTGCGACGCCTGACTACAGCGGAGCTGGTGTAGTGCAAAAATGTGATGTGGTGATAATTAAAAAATACCGCTGAGAATCCTTGCCATTAGAAGATTTATTATTGGCGGCTCAGGGTATTGATTAAAAAGATATGTGATGCAACTAAATGGAGAAATAATTATCTGTTAGTTGGCTATGTGGTGGGTCTACATGTTTCAGCTCACGAATAAAAGTAGTAAGGAGCTTTTGTCAGGACCAGTGTAAAGTGAGTGGCAAAAGGTGATGTGCCACGTGGTGAAAAAAATTAAAAATATAAGTTACCTACACACTCGCTAAGGTGTGTGGAACGCGGTGTCAACACAATAGCGGACACTGCGGCGCAAACACTATGGCTGAGTGAAGGCGCTATGCAGGAAGCGGGAGGGGGGCGCCTCTTACAACAATTTTGGTTGAGAAGCTACCATCGCCTTGCACCTACTGTGGCCTCCCGAAGTCCCAGATACCTCACATCAACACATCAGTATTCAACATTGGAAAACAAGCATTACAGGTGCAAGAGCATGTTAAACATCATCAACATAATGTACAGCTAAATCAAGTTCACAGGGATAAAGAAAAAATCTTTATTCAGCATATTAAAAGTTGAACGTCCGTTCAAACAAAAGGCCAATGGCCAGTCCATTTCCAAATGCCAAGGAGTGAACTAGAGTGACAACTGTCACACGTTGCTTGCCTGCACTGGTAAGGACAGGGGACATCCCCTCGGAGGCGCATACATGGGGCAGGCCAGGCACCGCAGGGACAGGATCAGGGCGCATCAGAAGGAGGCAGTGAAGAGGTGGTGGATGCAGGCGAGACACTTGCAACTGCAGTGGAGCTGACTGAAGTGGTGGGTGCAGTCACAACTGTGGGGCACAAGTCAGATGGGGTGGGTGCCGGCACAACTCCAGTGGGCAGGTCAGATGGAGTGGATTGGGTCCCCACTGCAGTGCCCAAGTCAGACGGTGTGGTTGTGGAGTCCACTGCAGTGCCTAAATCCATGGGAGCGGAATGGGGTGCAGGTGAGGTCGGTAGGACAGAGAGGGGGACACGGTCCTCACATCAGTGGCACTAACCGTCTGACCAGGTGTGGAGGAGCAAGTGGTAGGGGGCGAGGGCCTCAGCATTTTGGGGATAGTGTATCTGTGGGTGGGGGAACCCGGGGCAGAGAGTGGCGGGGGAACCTCTAGAGTGGTGGCCTGGGGGATGGAGGACGGAGACTTTGCCTTGGAGCTGCGTGGTGGCGGTAGGGTCTTGCTCTTCCGGCTCCGGGGGGACTTGCGGGTGGGGCTCTCAGTCTGACTGCGCCTGGGGGAGGGTGTCCGGGAGTGAGGGGCACTCCCCTCTGTGTGTGGGGACTTCCTCTTCCCCTTGTAATCAGGATCTGCTGGGTCGGTGGGGAAGAGGCCAAGGTCACAGAGGAAGAGCTTCTGTGGAGATGGGGTTGCAGGTGAGGCAAGGGAAGGGGGCTGGGAGGGAGAGGTTTCGGAGGACTGCGGAGTGGTTGTGGATGACTGTGTGTCTGTCTGCAAACCATCCCCTGTGAGTGTGGTATCAGTCCCCTGCACTTGCTTGTGTGCAAGACTAGCCCTTGGTTTGGGTGTTTGTGTGCTGCCCGTGTCTGTGGCTTTGTGAGAATGTGCAGGGGTGTGTGTGCTTGGGACAGGTAGGTTGCTAGGAATCATGGTTGGTGCAGGGGTAGGAGGGGTGCGGGACTGTTGGAGGAGGGACACTGCTGCCGTCTGCGAGGAGGCCATGGACTGATTGGTCCTCTGTAGGGCAGACATGCCCGAGGAAATGCCCTCCTTGAATGACACCAGTTGCGTCAACAGACGTGTGTGCATGGAGGACCTTCAGCATCGACGTCTGCCCGACATGGATCTGTCTAAGTAAGTCCACAGACTCCTCACTCAGGGCAGCAGGGGACACAGGGGCAGGGGGTGCGGTGCCTGGCACAAAGAAGACATGCTCCCGAACACGGGAGCCTACAGGGACCTCTGGAATGGGAGCCGATGGGAGGGTGGTGATGGTGGTGGTGGTGGCGGTGGCGGGGACAGCCTCACTAGCTGGGGTTTGGTGGCTGCTGACACCCGCCTCCACAAGGGAGTCATCCTCAGAGCTGCTGTGGTCCTCAGCTGGGAGGGATGGTGCTGACGACTCCTCGGAGTGGCTCCACTCGCCCTCCGTGCCACTGGGTCCCCCTGACTCCTCTCCTTCTGTCCCTGTCAGGCTCTGTGGCTCCTCCTGGTCCGTGGAGCTGTACCCTCCTGTGGCCGTGGATGCATCTGGATCGGAATAGGAAGTAAGAGAACACCTGCACTGACTGCACACACCACAGTGAGTACATCACATCACAGGACAAGCCCTGGCATCATCAGCTGAACACAGCTCAAAGTGCCAACACTGTTTAGAACAAGCCGATTGTCATTCTCAACATCATCCTTGGCACACATATCCCTCCT